>NC_089502.1:25570608-25874950 GCF_036850765.1 Saccopteryx bilineata
AAATGTATACTCTGAATTTTGGGGATGCAGTGTCCTGTAGATATGTAATATGTTCATTTGTTTTAGTGTTTTATTTAAGGCAGATATTTCTTTATTGATTTTTTGTTTGGATGAATGATCTAAAGCCATCAATGGTGTATTGAGGTCTCCAAATATGATTATATTTTTTTTCGGTTTGGACTTTTAGATTACTTAGTAATTGTCTTATATATTTTGGTGCTCCTTAGTTTGGTGCATATATATTAAGGAGTGTTGTGTCTTCTTGATACACTGTCACCTGTGTGATTATGAAATGCCCATCCTTTTCTCTGTTTACCTTTGTTGTTTTGTAGTCAGCATTGTCAGACATGAGTATAGCTACTCCTGCTTTTTTTGGATATTATTTGATTAAAGAATCGTTTTCCAACCTTTCACTTTTAATCTATTTTTATTCTTGTATCTTAGATGTGTCTTTTGACGGAAGCATATTTTTGGGTTTTGCTTCTTGATCCAATCTGCTACTCTGTGCCACTTTGTTGATGAGTTCAATTCATTTACTGTTAGTGTAATTATTGACACTTGAGGATTTTTTATTGCCATTTTATATACCTCTTTTTGATAGCTTTGTGTGTTGTTTGGTTCTTCTTTTTTGTTTTTCTGTCATTTGTTTTTGTTTGGTGGTGTTTCATACTTTCATCTTCTGTTTCTTCTTTTTTCTTAAGCTATGTGTTTCAGTAGTGGCATTTTCAGGGGTGGTTACCATTAGGTTACTGAAAGAAAAATTATCATATTTGTTAAAGTCCAATATCTCTTGAGTGCTTCCGCACTCCATCTTCTTTTGTTACTGCTTATTTTTATGCTCTTCTCTTTTATGTTATTGTTGACACAGATTATCCTTGTTTTTATTAAAATTTTTACTTGTAATTTTTTTTTCATTTTTCTGAAGCTGGAAACAGGGAGAGACAGTCAGACAAACTCCCGCATGCGCCCGACCGGGATCCACCCGGCACGCCCACCAGGGGCGATGCTCTGCCCACCAGGGGGCGATGCTCTGCCCCTCCGGGGCGTCGCCATGTTGTGACCAGAGCCACTCTAGAGCCTGAGGCAGAGGCCACAGAGCCATCCCCAGCGCCCGGGCCATCTTTGCTCCAATGGAGCCTTGGCTGCGGGAGGGGAAGAGAGAGACAGGGAGGAAAGCACGGCGGAGGGGTGGAGAAGCAAATGGGCGCTTCTCCTGTGTGCCCTGGCTGGGAATTGAACCCGGGTCCTCCGCACGCTAGGCTGATGCTCTACCGCTGAGCCAACCGACCAGGGCTACTTGTAATTTTTTCTTGTTTTGTTCTTTGTATCTGTTTGGATAACCCCCTTTATTATTTCTTGTAGTAGGGGTTTTCTGGTGGTAAATTCCTTCAACTTCTGTATGTCTGTAAATGTTTTCATTTCCCCTTCATATTTGAAGGATAACTTTCATAAATATAGTATTCTTGGTTGGTAGTTTCTCTCTTTCAGTACTTTAAATGTTGGGATCTACTCTCTTCTGGCTTCTAGAATTTCTGCTAATAAATCTGATGATAACCTAATGGGCCTTCCTTTATACGTTATATACTTCTTCTCCCTAGCTGCCTTAAGAATTCTTTCTTTGTCATTGATTTGTGATAATTTTATTACAATGTGCTTTGGAGTAGGTCTGTTTGGGTTGAGATAACTTGGCATTCTGTTTGCTTCTTGCATTTGAGGCTCTTACTCTTTCCACAGGCTTGGGAAGTTCTCATCAATTATTTGTTTTAATATCTTTTCCATTCTCTTTTCCCTCCCTTTCTCTTCTAATATACTTATTATCCTTATATTGGTCTTCCTGATGGAGTCAGACAATTCTTATAGTACTTTCACATCTTTTTTTTTTTTGAATTTGTGAGTTTCTCTCTTCTTCTCTCTGTAGTATCTCTAGCTGCCTGTCTTCAGTGTTACTGATTCTCTACTTTATCTGGCTTGTTCTATTGGCTAACTTTGTTATTTCATTTTTCAGTTAATGTATTGAGTCTTTCATCTTAGTTTGGTTCTTTTTTATAGTTTTAATTTCCTTGATAAGTACTCTTTTTGTTCATTAAGTTGTTTCTCTGAGCACATTAAATTGCCTTTCAGTGTTTTCTTGTCTCATTGAGTATTTTTAGAGCTTTAATTTTGAATTCTCTGTTATTAAGCTCCAAGGTTTCCATGTAATTGAAATTTTTTCCTGGAGATTTTTCATCATCTATCTGAGCTACATCTCTGTCTTGTATATCTATATTTCATTTTTTTTCCTTGATGGCATTTGCAGGTGATATTGTTAATAACCCAATAAGAGATAATTTTTGACAGGGGGCACTGCACTACAAGATTTGCCTCTGTGAGATTCATGAATTATCTGTTAAAGCTTAGCTGTCACCTTTGTAATGACAAAGGCAGCACCATTGCGTTGGTAGGAGGGGTTATTGCTAGTGTTTTGTAACTTATGATACCGACACTGACTGACCAGGAGTCCTCCAGAACCCACCCCTAAGTCCGAATAGGGCCAGGGATCTAATTTTCAGGTGCCTCCACCTCTCACAGGAGAGAGAAGCCTAGAGACATAGTGAAGGGGGGTTCGCCACCACTGCTGTTTTCACAGCATGGATAACAATCAGGAACTGGGAGGCTGGGGTGACAAAGTCCAGTCCTTACTCCAATATCATTATAAGCTCTCCAAGCACAGCTTTGGGCTGGGCTGGTGGTGCCCACCACAAGTTATTGTTTCTGAGTTTCAGGAGCAGCTGCAGCAGAGATGGCAGATCAGGAGCTTCCCATCCACACATGCTAAACTCCCTCTGGCAAGCTGGTGTCCAAGCTTCAGAGCCAGTAGCACACAAATTCCTGATCCCGGATCAAGTGAGTCTGGTGCCACTAGGCTTAATTATGCCAGTCAGGTGGGCAGTTCAAACACATCCCAGTGTCCTGTGGGCTGATCTCCACAAATTATTGTCCTGTAGTTCTTGAGAGCTTGCCACTGGCTTTTTGGGCACCCCATGCCTGTAATATCTCAGGTGAAATCACAAGTGCAGCAGACACTGGGAAGTGGCCCTTCTCTCCGTTCTTGGTCATCACCCCTTGCTCTGCTCCTTCCCCCCAGACTCTCAATCTGGCTCCTCTGGGTCTGAGACAAAGCCTGTGTAAACAGTACCTCCTTCCCTCAGGTTCATGAGGAAGGAGAAAGACTCAGTCCTCTGGTATTATTTTTTGTTCTGTGCTTTGGCTCAACTTCTTGTGCAATCATACCTTTGTCTATTCAATGTGTGTATATTTTAGGTTCATCTGGGTTATTTTCTCTGCATATAGTTGTAGAATGTGTTGAAATTTCAAGAGGAGAAATGAAGAGTTTCTCTCACACCACCATTTCTCTGACTTCACTCGTATGAGATGAATTTCTTTACCTTTTCAAAAAAGCAGCTCTTAGTTTCATTGATCTTTATATATTTATTTATTTATTTCCACTCTGATCTTGATTATTTCCTTTCTTATACTTCCTCTGGGATTTTTTTTAAATTATAATTTTATTTTTTTAATGGGGCGACATCAATAAATCAGGTTACATATATTCAAAGATCAACAAGTCCAGGTTATCTTGTCTTTCAATTATGTTGCATACCCATCACCCAAAGTCAGATTGTCCTCTGTCACCTTCTATCTAGTTTTCTTTGTGCCCCTCCCCCTCCCCCTTTCCCTATCCCTTTCCCCCCTCCCCCTGTATCCACCACACTCTTATCAATGTCTCTTGGTTTCACTTTTATGTCCCACCTACGTATGGAATAATGCAGTTCCTGTTTTTTTCTGATTTACTTATTTCACTTCGTATGTTATCAAGGTCCCACCATTTTGCTGTAAATGATCCGATGTCATCATCTCTTATGGCTGAGTAGTATTCCATAGTGTATATGTGCCACATCTTCTTTATCCAGTCGTCTATTGATGGGCTTTTTGGTTGTTTCCATGTCCTGGCCACTGTGAACAATGCTGCAATGAACATGGGGCTGCATGTGTCTTTATGTATCAATGTTTCTGAGTTTTTGGGGTATATACCCAGTAGAGGGATTGCTGGGTCATAAGGTAGTTCTATTTTCAGATTTTTGAGGAACCACCATACTTTCTTCCATAATGGTTGTACTACTTTACATTCCCACCAACAGTGTATGAGGGTTCCTTTTTCTCCAAAGCAATCCTAAAGAAAAAGAATGAAGCTGGGGGCATTACAATACCTGACTTCAAACTCTATTATAGGGCCATGGCAATCAAAACAGCATGGTATTGGCAGAAAAATAGACACTCAGACCAATGGAACAGAATAGAAAGTTTCTCTGGGATTTAAATGTTGTTCTTTTTAAAGTAATTTTAGGTGCTGTGTTAGATTGTTTATTTGAGCTTTTTCTTGCTCCTTCTTTTTCATTTTTTAAATTTTTTTATCCAGAGGAAGACAGACAGACAGAAAGACAAATAGACAGGGGCAGACAGACAAGAAGGGAGAGAGATGAGAATTATTGGCTTTACTTGCTGCACCTTAGTTCTTCATTGATTGGTTTTTCATATGTGCCTTGAGTGGGGCCTCCAGCTGAGCCAGTGACACATGTTCAAGCCAGAAACAATCAGCTCAAGCCAGCAACCTTAGGCTTCAAGCCTGTGACTACAGGCTCATGTCTATGATCTGAGGCTCAAGCCAGCAAGCTTGTACTCAAGCTGGTGAGGCCACACTTAAGCCAGATAAGCCTGCTTCCAATCTGGATGAGCCCATTCTCAAGCTGGCAACCTGGGACTTTTAAACTGGGGACCTTACCATTCCTGGTTGATGCTCATTAACAGGTCAGGCTTTTCTTTTTTTTCTTAAGGTATGCCTATAATACTATGAACTTCCCTCTCAGAACTGATTTTGCTGTGCCTCATAGATTTTGAGTTTTTGTATGTTCATTTTCATTTGTTTCAAGGAAATCTTTGATTTCTTCTTTGATCTAGTTGTTAGCCCATTTGTTATTTAATAGCATGCTAGTTAGCCTCCAAGTGTTTGAATGTTTCTTAATTTTTTTTTATTATAGTTGATTTATAGTTTCATGCTATTGTGGTCAGAAACGATGTTTGATATGATTTTGATCTTTTAAATTTATTGATCTTGACCAGACAGTGTTGCAGTGGATAGATGGTTGGACTGGGACACAGAGGTCCCAGGTTTGAAACCCTGAAGTCTCCAAATTAAGCATGAGACCATCAGGTTTGAGCATAACTCATCAGCTTGGACTCAAGGTTGCTGGCTTGAGCAAGGAGTCACTTGGTCTGCTGTAGCACTCCAGTGACAGCACATATGAGAAAGCAATCAATGAACTCTTAAGGTGCTTCAGTGAGAAATTGATGCTTCTCATCTCTCTCACTTTCTGTCCATCTGTCCCTCTCTCTGTCTCTCTTTCTGTCTCTGTCACAAAAAATAGAATAAAATTTATTGAGACTTGTTTTGTGTTCTAACACATGGCCTATCATAAAATAATGTTCCATGTTTACTTGAATAGGATGTATATTCTGCTGCTTTAGGGTGCAATGTTCTGGAGATATCAATTAAATCCAGTTCATGTAGTCTGTCATTCAAGGTTGTTTTTTTTTTCCTTATTTTTTTCTATGAAGTATCTATGTATTGATGTTAGTGGGGTGTTAAGATTTCCTACCATTATTATACTACTGTGGATCTTTCCCTTCATGTCCATCAAAATCTGATTTATAAACTGAGGTATTCCTTTATTGGGTGCATAAATATTTACAAGTTATATCCTCTTGTGGATTGCTATGTTTATTATTGTCGTGGGTCTCTTATACACAGCATGTGTGTGCGTGTTTGTGTGTGTGTGTGTTTTGTTTTTTCATACATACAGCTATGGTATGTCTTTTGATTGGAATATGTAATATATTTACATTTAAGATTATTATTGATATGTTCTTATTTAATACCATTTTATTTTTTAAACTTATAATTCTCTTTTTCTTGATTTCGTTTTCTTTTTCTTTTCTCTTATAATAGGCTCTTCACATTTTTTTACAATACTGGTTTGGTGGTAATGAACTCCTTAAGCCCTCCTACTTTTGGGGGGGATCTGAGAAGCTCTTTTTTAAATGATACTTTGCTGGATAGAGTAATCTTGGTTGTGGGTTCCTTTTTTGCATCAATTTGAATATGACTTCCCAATTTATTCTAGTCTGAAATATTTCTGTAGAGAAGTCAGATGTCAGACTTTTGTGTGCTTTTTTCTAGGTAATTAATTACTTTTTTCTTGCAGATTTTAGTATTCTTTCTTTGTCCTTAAGTTTTGTATTTCAATAATGATGTGTCCTCACAGCCCTGGCCGGTTGGCTCAGTGGTAGAGCATCGACCTGGCGTGCAGGAGTCCCAGGTTCGATTCCCGGCCAGGGCACACAGGAAAAGTGCTCATCTGCTTCTCCATCTTTCTCCTTCTCTTTCCGCTCTGTCTCTGTCTTCCCCTCCCACAGCCAGGTCTCCATTGGAGCAAAGTTGGCCCGGGCAATGAGAATGGCTCCATGGTCTCTGCCTCAGGTGCTAGAATGGCGCTGGTCACAACAGAGAAATGCCCCAGATGGGCAGAGCACCGCCCCCTGGTGGGCATGCCAGGTGGATCACAGTTGGGCACATGCGGGAGTCTGTCTGATTGCCTCACATTTTCCAAATTGGGAAAAATACAAAAAAAGCCCAAACAAACAACAAACAAATAATGATGTGTCCTGGTGTGGGCCTCTTTGGTTACATCTTTTTTTTTTTAATTTATTTATTAAATTTAATGCAGTGACATTGATAAATCAGGGTACATATGTTGAGATAAAACATCTCTAGATTATTTTGACATTTGATTGTACTGTATACCCCTCCCCCAAAGTTAAATTGTCTTCTGTCACCTTCTATCTGGTTTTCTTTGTGCCCCTTCCCTCCCCCAACCCCTCTTTCCTTCTTCACCCCATCCCCCCTCCCCCCACCCCCACCCCCCACCCCTGTTACCATCACATTCTTGTTCATCTCTGAGTCTCATTTTTATGTCCCTTCTATGTATGGATTCATGTAGTTCTTAGTTTTTTTTTTCTGATTTACTTATTTCACTCCGTATAATGTTATCAAGGTCCATCCATGTTATTGTAAATGATCCGATGTCATCATTTCTTATGGCTGAGTAGTACTCCATAGTATATATGTACCAAAGCTTTTTAATCCACTCGTCCTCTGACGGACAGCTGGGTTGTTTCCAGATCTTCGCTATTGTGAACAATGCTGCCACAAACGTGGGGGTGCATTTCTCCTTTTGGAGCCGTTCTATGGTGTCCTTGGGGTATATTCCTAAAAGTGGGATAGCTGGGTCAAAAGGCAGTTTGATTTTCAGTTTTTTGAGGAATCTCCATAGTGTTTGCCACAGAGGCTGCACCAGTCTGCATTCCCATCAGCAGTGCAGGAGGGTTCCCTTTTCTCCACATCCTCGCCAGCACTTATTCTGTGTTGTTTTGTTGATGAGCGCCATTCTGACTAGTGTGAGGTGATATCTCATTGTGATTTTAATTTGCATTTCTCTAATGATGAGTGATGTTGAGCATTTTTTCATATGCCTATTGGCCATCTGTATGTCCTCTTTGGAGAAGTGTCTATTCATCTCTTTTGCCCATTTTTGGATTGGATTGTTTGTCTTCCTGGTGTTGATATTTACGAGTTCTTTATAAATTTTGGTTATTAAACCCTGATCAGACGTATTGTCAAATATGTTCTCCCATTGTATAGTTTGTCTTTTTATTCTGTTCTTGTTGTCTTTAGCTGTGCAAAAGTTTTTTAGTTTGATATAGTCCCATTTGTTTATCCTGTCTTTTATTTCACTTCCCCATGGAGATAAATCATCAAATATATTGCTGCGAGAGATGTCGGAGAGCTTACTGCCTATGTTTTCTTCTAAGATGCTTATGGTTTCACGGCCTACATTTAAGTCTTTTATCCATTTTGAGTTCATTTTTGTGAGTGGTGTAAGCTGGTGATCTAGTTTCATTTTTTTGCAGGTAGCTGTCCAATTTTCCCAACACCATTTGTTAAAGAGGCTGTCTTTACTCCACTGAATTTCCTTGCCTCCTTTGTCAAATATCAGTTGTCCATAGAACTGTGGGTTTATTTCTGGGTTTTCTGTTCTGTTCCATTGATCTATATACCTGTTCTTATGCCAGTACCAGGCTGTTTTGAGTACAATGGCCTTGTAGTATAACTTGATATCAGGAAGTGTGATACCTCCAACTTTATTCTTCTTTTTTAAGATTGCTGATGCTATTCGTGTTCTCTTTTGGTTCCATATAAATTTTTGGAATATGTGGTCTATATCTTTGAAGTATGTCATTGGTATTTTAATTGGTATTGCATTGAATTTATAGATTGCTTTGGGTAATATAGACATTTTAATGATGTTTATTCTTCCTAACCATGAGCACGGTATATGCTTCCACTTGTTTGTATCTTCCTTGATTACTTTTATCAATGCTTTGTAATTTTCCGAGTAGAAGTCTTTAGTCTCCTTGGTTAAGTTTATTCCTAGGTACTTTATTTTTTTGGTTGTAATTGTGAAGGGGATTGTTTCCTTAATTTCTCTTTCTGACTGTTCATTGTTGGTGTATAAAAATGCCTCTGATTTCTGAGTATTGATTTTATATCCTGCCACTTTGCTGAATTCATTTATCAGGTCCAGTAGCTTTTTGACTGAGACTTTAGGTTTTCTATATACAATATCATATCATCTGCAAATAATGATAGTTTTACTTCTTTTTTTCCCACTTGAATTCCTTTTATTTCTTCTTCTTGTCTGATAGCTGTGACTAGGACTTCCAGGACCATGTTAAATAAGAGTGGTAAAAGGGGGCACCCCTGCCTTGTTCCTGATCTTAAGGGTATTGCTTTTAATTTTTTCCCATTGAGTATGATGTTGGCTGTGGGTTTCTCATAGATGGCTTTTATCATGTTGAGGTATGTTCCCTGTATTCCCACTTTGCTGAGAGTATTGATCATGAATGGGTGCTGGATTTTATCAAATGCTTTTTCTGCATCTATTGAAATTATCATATGGTTTTTCTCCTTCTTTTTGTTTATGTGATGAATCACATTGATTGATTTACAAATATTATACCATCCTTGCCTCCCCAGAATAAAACCCACTTGATTATGGTGTATGATTCTTTCCATATATTGTTGGATCCGGTTTGCTAATATTTTGTTGAAGATTTTAGCATCTATATTCATCAGAGATATTGGCCTATAATTTTCTTTCTTTGTGTTGTCTTTGCCGGATTTTGGAATCAGAATTATGCTCGCCTCATAAAAGGAGCTTGGAAGTCTTCCTTCCTCTTGAATTTTTTGAAATAGTTTGAGAAGGATAGGAGTTAGTTCTTCTTTGAATATTTGGTAGAATTCTGTTGTGAAGCCATCAGGCCCTGGACTTTTCTTTGTTGGGAGTTTTTGATAACTGTTTCGATCTCCTTTGTTGTAATCGGTCTGTTTAGGTTTTCTGATTCTTCCAGATTGATTTTTGGAAGATTGTATGTTTCAAGGAATTTGTCCATTTTATCTAGGTTGTCTAGTTTTTTTGGCATACAGTTCTTCATAGTATTTTGTTATAATATTTTGTATTTCTGTTATGTCAGTTGTTATTTCTCCTCTCTCATTTCTAATTTTATTTATTTGAGTCCTCTCTCTCTTTTTCTTGGTGAGTCTAGTTAAAGGTTCATCAATCTTGTTTACCTTTTCAACGAACCAGCTCCTAGCTTCATTGATCCTCTGTATTGTTTCTTTAGCCTCTGTCATTTATTTCTGCTCTGATCTTTATTATTTCCTTCCTTCTACTACATTTGGGCTTTACTTGCTGTTCTTTTTCTAATTCTTTTAGATGCAGGGTTACGTTGTTTATTTGAGCTTTTTCTAGCTTCTGAAAGTGTGCCTGTAGTGCTATGAACTTCCCTCTCAGCACTGCTTTCGCTGTGTCCCATAAATTTTGAGTTGTTGTATGCTCATTGTCATTCGTTTCTAGGAATTTTTGTATTTCTTCTTTGATCTCATTCTTAATCCATTCATTATTTAACAACCTGCTACTTAGTTTCCATGTGTTTGAGAATTTTTGAGCTTTTCTGTTGTGATTCATTTCTAGTTTCATGCCATTATGATCAGAGAAAATGCTTGATACTATTTCAGTCTTCTTAAATTTGTTGAGAGCACTTTTGTGCCCTAACATGTGGTCTATCCTAGAGAATGTACCATGAGCACTTGAAAAGAATGTATATTCTGCTGCTTTAGGGTGAAAGGTTCTGAAGATATCTACTAAATCGAGTTGACCTAGTGTGTCCAATAGGTCTGCTGTTTCTTTGTTAATTTTCTTTCTTGAGGATCTATCTAATGATGTTAGTGGGGTATTGAAATCCCCTACTATTATAGTATTGCTGTTGATCTCGCCCTTTAAATCCATCAATGTCTGCTTTATATATTTAGGTGCTCCTATATTAGGTGCAAATATATTTATAATAGTTATATCTTCCTGTTGGATTACTCCCTTTATCCTTATGTAGTGGCCTTCTTTATCTCTTACTATATCCTTTGTTTAAAAGTCCAATTTTTCTGATATAAGTATTGCTACCCCTGCTTTTTTTTTCATTTCCGTTTGCATGAAACGTTTTTTTCCGTCCTTTTACCTTCAATCTATGTGTGTCTTTTGTTCTAAGGTGTGTCTCTTGTAGACAACATATGTATGGGTCCTGTTTTCTTATCCACGCAGCTACCCTATGTCTTTTGATTGGATCATTTAATCCATTTACATTTAAGGTTATTATTGATATGTAGTTGTTTATTGCCATTTTCTTCTTTAAAGGTGTATTCCTTTTTTTTTTTCTGTATTCTTTTCCCACTTGATCTGTTTACACCAGGCCCCTTAATATTTTCTGCATCATTGGTTTGGTTGTAATGAATTCCTTGAGTTGTTTTTTGTCTGGGAAACTTTTTATTTCTCCTTCCATTTTAAACGATAGCCTTGCTGGATAAAGTAGTCTTGGTTGTAGGTTCTTGTTCTGCATTACTTTGAATATTTCTTGCCATTCCCTTCTGGCCTCAAGTGTTTCTGTTGAGAAGTCAGATGTCATCCTTATGGGGGCTCCTTTGTAGGTGATAACTTTGTTTTCTCTTGCAGCTTTTAATATTTTCTCTTAATCACTTAGCTTTGGTATTTTAATTTTGATTTTTCTTGGTGTAGGTTTCTTTGGGTTTCTCTTTAATGGAGTCCTCTGTGCTTCTTGGATTTGTGAGAGTTTCTCTTGCATTAATTTAGGGAAGTTTTCAGCTATGATATGATTGAACAAAGTCTCTATCCCTTGTTCTTTTTCTTCTTCTTCAGGAACCCCTATGATGTGGATGTTATTTCTCTTCATGTTGTCACAGAGCTCTCTAAGAGTTTCCTCTGACTTTTTGAGTCTTTTTTCTCTTTTCTTCTCTGCTTTCATGCCTTCATTTTAGTTGTCCTCTAACTCGCTGATTCAATCCTCTGCTCTATCTATCCTTTTTTTAATTCCTTCCATTGTCGTCTTTATTTCTGATATTGTATTTTTCGTCTCCAACTGTTTCTTTTTCATACGTGCTATTTCTTTATTTAGGTTTTCAAACTGCCCCTCCTTTGTTGTTCTAAGATCCCTAAGCATCCTTACAATCATTATTTTGAACTCCGCATCTGGAATTTTGATTATTTCCATATCACTCAGTTCATCTCTCGAAGGTGTCTCTTGTGGTTTCATTTGGATTGCACTCCTTTGTCTTCTCATCCTCTTTTTTTTGTTTTGTTTTATTTGTAGAGTTGGTTGAGTCTAGGCTTGGTGTTGTCTGCCTCCAGTTTTCAGTTTTGTTATTTCTAGGTCTTCTTGGGTTGGTATCAGCTGTTATCTGTAATCCACTTTTGGATTTGGGCAGCTTTGAAGTCTTGATTTGTTTGTTTTCTTAACAGGTCATAGTCTTGTTTATTGATCTCAGCAGGGGGCTTCCTTGAAACAGTATCCAGGAATGCGGTGGGTGTAACCTGAGACTCTGAAGGCCTCTTTAGCCAGCTAGACTCACTGGGGGCAGGGTGTTTTCTCAGCTTCAGTAGGGGGAGGTGTATCTCAGATCTCCATGTAGACCTGAGTTACTGCCCCTCCTCCCCACTTCTTGTTTTCAGCTGTGTCTTGTTGCGCTGATTGGAGCTGGAGAGATGTCTGGAGGTCTCTGATCCTGAAGCACTTCAGCTCTGTTTTGTGAAAGGTTTAGTCCCTCCCCCAGCTATGGCCGCCTCCAGCATGATGAGTCAGCCCTTTTAGCTCCTCTCCTGCATTCCTCATCCCCTCACAGTCTGTCCCTCTCCCTGTCCTCTCCATCTGGGAGATAAGCTGGTCCTTTTATCGCACCTCGCTCTCTGGTCACCAGGCAAGTGGTTGTGAGCAGTAGTTTCTGCTCCCCTCCCTCCGAGATCCTCTCTGGGCTCTCAGCCCCCACCTCCATTCCGGCAAGCAGAGAAGGTTCAGGGGCTCCCTACCAGGATTCCTGTGATTTCCTCTTTGCTCCTTGGTTTTTGAGAGCCGTTCTTGCAGTTCAGAGTTGTTTTTCATGCTGATTTTTCCTAAATTGATTTGTATTCCAGTTTGATGGTGAGAGCTGGGCGTCTGTTCATCTGCCTACTCCGCTGCCGTCTTTTTTCTCCCAGGCTCCTGGCTGAGGCCGCGCCGGAGGGAAAGGCCAGTCCGCTCTGATCTTTGGTTACATCTTTAATGGGACTGTCTGTGCTTCTTGATTTTGTGTGACTTATTATTAATTTATTTTGTTTACATAAAGTCTAGGGACCCCCAAATTCATCCTCCCCTCCCCCATGTTCCTCAGTACATCCACCCCCTCCCCCTCCCCATAACACCATCCCCTCTTTCCTCCAGAATTTGCTTTTCTGCTTTCATCCAATCCTTTCAGCCTATCATCCCCTTTCCCTCTGTCTGTTTTCCTTTTGGATTCTTTGAACCCACCTCTGTCTTTAATCCGCTCCTCAGTTCATATTGTTTGTGAGATTCCTCAGATGAGTGATCATATGATATTTTTCTTTTTGTACCTGGCTTATTTCACTTAGCATAATAGTTTCCAGGTCCATCCATGTTGTCACAAAAAATAATATTTTCTTATTTTTCATGGCCCCATAGTATTCCATTGTATACATGTACCACAATTTTTTAATCCACTCGTTCACTGACAGGCACTTGAGCTATTTCCAGATCTTGGCTATTGTAAAGAATACTGCCATATATATATGCCATATATATTACTCTCTCTATATATATATACTAGAAAGCCCAGAGGTCATACGAAATGACTGCTGTTCTAGATATTATAAATTGTAACTAAAATGATTTGTGCAAAGGTGTCTGCTAATTCACACTGAATTACCCAGGGCAGGCGGCGAGGATGCCCCTTTGCTTACTGCCCCATGGGGTTTCCCCCTTCTACTTGCTTAATTGCTTAAAGTAGAATGCAATGAAGGAAACCACTGGCAGTACATTTCTTAAGAGCCACCGCTAGCTCAATAAGTAAAGGTGATTTAAATAATAAAATGTTAATTCACATGTCAAAGATCTCTTTGTACACAACATTTCTTGTGTAGATCTTTCCATCATTTTTAAGCTTGCCTTGCAGAGGACCATCAATTATTTTTAATTTTACATCTGTTCTTTCACGAACTCTTGAGCAGGCAGCATAAAATTGACCATGTCCAAATGCAGGCTCAGGTAAAAAAATGCCAACATGCTTAAGCGTTTGGCCCTGAGACTTATTGATGGTCATAGCAAAGGCAAGTTTTACAGGAAATTGTCTACGTTTCAATTGAAATGGCAATCCTGTTTGAGATGGAGCCAAATCAATTCTTGGAATGACATGTATTTCACCTTTAGAGGAGCCAGTCAAAGACTTAGCTATTATGACATTATTTTTCAATTGGAGAACCTCTAGTCTTGTACCATTGCAAAGACCTCTTCTGGTGTTATTTCCTTTTCTTTTTATTTCTTTTTTTTCTTCTGTATTTTTCTGAAGACGGAAATGGGGAGAGACAGTCAGACAAACTCCTGCATGCGCCCGACCGGGATCCACCCGGCACGCCCACCAGGGGGCGATGCTCTGCCCACCAGGGGACGATGCTCTGCATCGCTCTGTTGCGACCAGAGCCACTCTAGCACCTGGGGCAGAGGCCAAGGAGAGATCCCCAGCACCCGGGCCATCTTTGCTCCAGTGGAGCCTCGGCTGTGTGAGGGGAAGAGAGAGACAGAGAGGAAGGAGAGGGGGAGGGGTGGAGAAGCAGATGGGCGCTTCTCCTGTGTGCCCTGGTCGGGAATCAATCCCGGGACTTCTGCACACCAGGCCAATGCTCTACCACTGAGCCAACTGGCCAGGGCCTAAGATTTCTTAACAGCATAATAATTGCTCCAATCTTTAACCTCAATTTGTGAAGTGGCATGCCAGAAGGTGGGACTATTTGAATGCAGTGGCAACTTCACCCCATTGGCTAGTACAGTTACGCAAGCAACCAATAAGCTATCGGTGACAAACAGACACTTAAGCCACATATAATAAAAGATGACTACATTTATCCTTTTGACAAATTGATGTGGTGTTCTTGGGGTATATTCCCAAAGGTGAGATGGCTGGATCAAATGGCCATTCAATTTTTAATTTTTTGAGGAATCTCCCTACTGTTTTCCACAGTGGCTGCACCAGTCTGCATTCCCACCAGCAGTGCAGGAGGGTTCCCTTTTCTCCACATCCTCGCCAGCACTTATTCTGTGTTGTTTTATTGATGAGTGCCACTCTGACTGGTCTGAGGTGATATCTCATTGTGGTTTTAAGTTGCATTTCTCTAATGATTAGTGATGTTGAACATTTTTTCATACGCTTACTGGCCATCTGTATGTCCTCTTTGGAGAAGTGTCTATTCATTTCTTTTGCCCATTTTTTGATTGGACTGTTTATCATTCCGGTGTTGAGTTTTACAAGTCCTTTATAAATTTTGGTTAATAACACCTATCAGAGGTATTGTCAAATATGTTCTCACATTGTGTGGTTTGCCTTTTTATTTTGTTCATATTGTCTTTAGCTGTGCAAAAGCTTTTTAGTTTGATATAGTCCCATTTGTTTATCCTGTCTTTTATTTCCCTTGCCCGTGGAGGTACATCAGTTGCAAATGATGTCAGAGAGCTTATTGCCTATGTTTTCCTCTAGGATGCTTATGGTTTCATGACTTACATTTAAGTCTTTTATCAATTTTAAGTTTATTTTGGAGAATGGTGTAATTGGTGGTCTAGTTTCATTTTTTTCAGGTAGCTGTCAAATTTTCCCAACACCATTTGTTAAAGAGACTGTCTTTATTTCATTGTATGCTCTTACCTCCTTTGTCAAATATCAATTATTCATAAACGTGCAGGTTTATTTCTGGGTTCTCTGTTTGATTCCATTGATCTATATGCCTGTTCTCATGCCAGTACCAAGTTGTTTTGAGTACAATGGCCTTGTAGTATAAATTGACATCCATAAGTGTGATACCAACCAATTTATTCTTCTTTTTCAAGATTGCTGAGGCTATTCACGTTTTTTTGTTTGTTTTTTTTTTTTTTTTTTTTTTTGGTTTCATATGAATGTTTGGAATATATGTTCCATATCTTTGAAGTATGTCCTTGATATTTTAATAGAAATTGCATTGGATTTATAAATTGCTTTGGTAATATGGACATTTTAATGATGTTTATTCTTCCTAGCCATGAACATGGTATATGCTTTCACTTGTTTATATCTTTCTTGCTTTTTTTTTTATCAATGTTTTATAATTTTCCGAGTACAAGTCTTTAACCTCCTTGGTTAAATTTACTCCTAGGTACTTTATTTTTTTGTTGCAGTAGTGAAGGGGATTGTTTTCTTAATTTCTCTTTCAGACAGATCATTGTACGTGTATAAAAATGTCTTTGATTTCTGAGTATTAATTTTATATTCTGGCAGCTTGCTGAATTCCTTTATCAGGTCTAGTAGTTTTTGACTGCGAGTTTAGGATTTTCTATGTACAATATTATATCATCAGGAAATAATGATAGTTTTACTTCTTCTTTTCCAATTTGGATGCCTTTATTTCTCCTTCTTGTCTAATTGCTGTGGCTAGAACTTCCAGTGCTATATTGAATAAGAGTGGTGAAAGGGGGCACACTTGCCTTGTTCCTGATCTAAAGGGAATTGCTTTTAACTTTTGCCCATTCAGTATGATGTTGGCTGTGGGCCTGTCATAGATGGCCTTTATCATGTTGAGGTATGTTTGCTGTATACCCACTTTGCTGAGAGTTTTTATCATAAATGGGTGCTGGATTTTATCAAATGCTTTTTCTGCATCTATTGATATTATCATGTGGTTTTTCTCCTTCCCTTTGTTTATTATGATGAATCACATTGATTGATTTGCGAATATCGTACCAGCCTTGCCTCCCAAGAATAAATCCCACTTGATTATAATGTATGATTTTTTTCATGTATTGCTGGATCCAGTTTTCTAACATTTTGTTGAGAATTTTAGCATCTAAATTCATTAGGAATATTGGCCTATAGTTTTCTTTCTTTGTTTTGTTTTTGCCTGGCTTTGAAATCAGAATTATACTCACCTCATAAAAGGAGTTTGGAAGTTTTTCTTCCTCTTGAATTTTTTAAAATAGCTTGAGAAGGATAAGAGTTAGTTCTTTGAATGTTTTGTAGAATTTGCCTGTGAAGCCATGTGGCCCAGGGCTTTTGTTTGTTGGAAGTTTTTGGTAACTGTTTCGATCTCATTTGCTGTAATCGGTCTATTTAGGTTTTCTGGTTCTTCCAGATTGATTTTTGAAAGATTATATATTTTTCAAAAAATTTGTCCATTTGTCCACCTAAGTAGTCTAAATTTTTGGCATACAGTTCTTCATAGTATTTTCTTACAATCCTATGTATTTGTGCTGTGTCCATTGTTACTTCTCCACCCTCGTTTCTAATTTTATTTGATTCCTTTCTCTTTTTTCTTGGTGAGTCTAGCTAAAGATTCATCAATCTTGTTTACTTTTTCAAAGAACCAGCTCTTGGTTTCTTTGATTCTCTTTATTTTTTTTTATTGTTTTGTTTGTTTGTTTGTTTGTTTTACAGAGACAGAGAGAGAGAGATAGTCAGAGAGTGGGATAGAAAGGGACAGACAGACAGGAATGGAGAGAGATGAGAAGCATCAATCATCAGTTTTTCATTGTGACACCTTAATTGTTCATTGATTGCTTTCTCATATGTGCCTTGACCACAGGCCTTGAACAAACTGAGTAACCCCTTGCTCGAGCCAGTGACCTTGGGTCCAAGCTGGTGAGCGTTGCTCAAACTAGATGAGCCCGTGCTCAAGCTGGCGACCTCGGGGTCTTGAACCTGGGTCCTCCACATTTCAGTCCAATGCTCTATCCACCGCGTCAACATCTGGTCAAGCTCTGTATTGTATTTTTAGGTATATATGTTTTTTATTTCTACTCTGATATTTATTTCCTTCCTTCTATTTTCTCCAGGCTTTACTTGCTGTTCTTTTTTTAGTTCTTTTAGTTGCAGTATTATGTTGTTTATTTAAGCTTTTTCTAGCTTCTTAAGGTATGCCTGTAAAGCTATAAACTTCCCTCTCAGAAATGCTTTTGCTGTGTCCTACAGATTTTGCATTGCTATATGCTTATTTTTATTTATTTCAAGGAAATTTTTTATTTCTTCCTTGATCTTATTGTTGACCCATTCATTTTTTAATAACATGATGTTTATTTTCCAAGTGCTTGAGTGTTTTTCAGTTTTTTTTATTATAGTTGATTTTTAGTTTCATGCCATGTGGTCAGAGAAGATGCTTGATATGGTTTCAATTTTCTTAAATTTGTTGAGACTCCTTTTATGCCCTAATATGTGGTCTATCCTAGATAATGTACCATGCACACTTGAAAAAAATGTATAGGGTAAAATATCTTGAAGATATCTATCAAATTCAGTTGATCTAGTGTGTCCCTTAATTCTGCTGTTTCTTTGTTAATTTTATTTTTTTAGGATATATTCACTGATGTTAGTGCGGTATTGACATCCCCTACTATTATAGTATTGCTATTGATCTCTCCCTTTATGTCCATCAAAATCTGCTTTATATATTTAGGTGCTCCTATATTAGGTATGTAGATATTTATACTGGTTATATCTTCCTGTTGGATTGCTCCCTTTATCATTATGTAGTGACCTTTTTATCTCTTAATATACTCTTTGTTTTAAAGTCTATTTTGTCAGATATAAGTATAGTTACCTCAGCTTTTTTTTCATTTGCATTTGCATTAAATATTTTTTTCATCCTTTTACTTTCAGTCTATGCATATCTTTTGTTTTGAGGTGGGTCTCCTGGAGACAGCATATGTATGGGTCTTTTTTTCTTATCCATTCAGCTACCCTATTTCTTTTGATTGGAGCATTTAAACCATTTACATTTAAGGTTATTATTGATATGTAGTTGTTTATTGCCATTTTTAAAAATCTATATTCCTCTTTTAATACACACACACACACACACACACACACACACATATATATATATATATATATATATATAGAGAGAGAGAGAGAGAGAGAGAGAGAGTTTTGTTCTGTCTACAGCAAGCCTCAACATTTCTTATAGCATTGGTTTGGTTCTGATGAATTCCATGAGGTCTGTTTTTTTATGGTAAGCTTTATATTTCTCCTTCAATTTGCTGGATAAAGAAGTCTTCATTGTAGGATCTTGTTCTGCATTACTTTGAATATTTCTTGCCAATTCTTTTTGGCCTCAAGTGTTTCTGTTGAGAAGTCAAACACCCATTTTTATGGGTGTTCCTTTGTAGGTGATGGGCTGTTTTTCTCTTACAGCTTTTAATATTCTTTCTTTATAACTTAGCTTTGATATTTTGGTTATGATATGTCTTGGTGTGGGTTTCTTTGGGTTCTTTTTTAATGGGGTTCTCTCTACTTCTTCAACTTGTGTGACTCTTTTCTGCATCAATTTAGGGAAATTTTCATCTATAACTCAAAGAGCTTCTCTAGTCCTTGTTCTTTCTCTTCTCGTTCAGGAACCCCTATTATGCAGATATTGTTTCTCTTCATGTTGTCACAGAGCTCTCTTAAAGTTTCTTCAGAGTTTTTGATCTTCATTTCTTTTTGCTTTTCTGCTTCTATGTTTTCACTTATCTTGTCCTCTAAGTTGCTGATTCAATCCTCTGCTTCATTCAGCTTGCTTTTAATTCCTTCTAGTGTAGTCTTCATTTCTGATATTGTCTTTGTCATTTCTGTCTGGTTCTTCTTTAGGATTTCCGTGTCCTTTTTGATGCTTACAATTTCTTTATTGAGGTGTTCATTAAGTCCATCCATTGTAACTTTGAGATCGTTAAGCATCTTTTTTGTTTTTTTCTGAAGCTGGAAACTGGGAGGCAGTCAGACAGACTCCCGCATGCGCCCGACCCGGATCCACCCAGCACGTCCACCAGGGGGTGATACTCTGCCCATCTGGGGCATCGCTCTGTCGTGACCAGAGCCACTCTAGCACCTGGGACAGAGGCCAAGGAGCCATCCCCAGTGCCCGGGCCTTCTTTTGCTCCAATGGAGCCTCGGCTGCGGGAGAGGAAGAGAGAGACAGAGAGAAAGGAGAGGGGGAGGGGTGGAGAAGCAGATAGGTGCCTCTCCTGTGTGCCCTGGCCAGGAATCAAATTCGGGACTTCTGCACACCAGGCCGATACTCTACCACTGAGCCAACCGGCCAGGGCGAGATCCTTAAGCATTTTAACAATCATTATTTCATACTTTACATCTGGTAATTTGATTACTTCTGATTCATCCAGGACTTTTTCTGAGGACTTATCTTGTTGAAGCATATGACTTATGCTTCTCTGCCTGCTCATTATTTTCTGTATGATTTATAGGCTTCTTCCATTTGTTTGTTTTCTTCTTAGTTTTCTTAACTCTGTTGTAATCTTCTTTCCTGATCTCAGCATGTGGCTTATTTGAAACTGTATCCAGGAGTGTGGTGAGTGTAACCTGAGACTCTGAAGCCTTAATCTGCCAGCTTCTCTTAGGGGTTAGGGTGCTTTCTCTGCTTCAGTAAGGAGAAGTGTATCTCAAGTCTCCATGGAGACCTGTGTTACTATCCCTCCATTCCACTTCCTGTTTTCAACTGTGTCTTGTTGAACTGATTGGAGCTAGTGAGCTTTCTGATGGCGGATCACCTGGAACCACTTTAGACTTGTGCTGTGTGGAGGGATCAATCCCCCTCCCAGTTGTGGCCACCTTCACACTGGATGTGTCAGTTTCTCAGGTCATCCCATGCATCCCTCTGCCCACCACAGTCTGTCTCTCTCTCCCCACTTTCCTTTTGAAAGACAAGCCAGCTCTCTCAGCACACCTCGTTCCCAGGTCCCCAGGCAAGTGGCTGTCAGTAATATTTTATGCTCTTCTCCTTGTAATGAAAGCCCTTCTGTGTCCTCACCTCCTGGAACCAGGGGAGCTCCCACCATGCCCCACACTCCCTACTAGGCTTGATGTGTCTTCTTTGCTCCTTGGTTTTTGAGACCCATTCTTGTAGTTCAAAGTTAGTTTTTCAAGCTGATTGTTTCTAAATTAATTTGTAATCCAGTTTAGTGGTGTGAGCTGTGAGTCTGTGTGTCTGCCTATTCTGCTGCCATCTTGGTATCTCTTGTGTGACTTTTTCCTTCATTAATTTAGGGAAGTTTTCAGGTATAATTTCTTCAAACAAGTTCTCTAGCTCTTTTTCATTCTATTTTCCTTCAGGAACCCCTATAATGTATATGTTTTTTCTGTTCACATAGTTACAGAGGTCTCTTAGAGTTTCCTCAGTCTTTTGGAGCCTCTTTTTTTTTTGTGGTTCTGCTACTGTGCTTATGTTTTTATCTTGTCATCTAAATTGCTGATTTAATCCTCTGTTTTATTGTGTTTGATGTTGATTCCTTCTAGTGCTGTGTTAATTTCAGGTATTATATTTGACATTTCTGACTAGAGTGCATTTACTTGGTGCTAACTAAAAGCATGCCTTTTTAATTGAAAGTGTATATTTGAGGAACAGCCAGATAAGGCAAAAGTATCATCATGAGAGTTCACTTTATAGGCAACCTACAAGATTATCAATTCAAAATTAGTGAGTTAAGTGCAAAATGAATACCTGGTTTATAATCGATATGATTTTCACAGCACATTGTTTTATTTAATTTGGTTTAAGGTAATTCTGAGTCAAGTTTGGATAAAGATATAAAAAATATTTTGTTGTTATTTTATTTTGATAGATAATGATGATTCTTTGCTTTTATTTGTTTTGTTGTTGTTTTATTTTTTGTCTCAGAGTTTATAAAGCTCTGAAAAAAAGTTAGAGAGAATTATGATTAAAATTATACAACAGGATACAACATTATCCTAAATTGACAAAGTCAAATTAAAGGTGATTCTTATGTATGTTAAAAAATCAAATGAACAAAGACAAACTGAGGGAAGATTTCAGAACAATCACACACACAAAAAAGCTGAAAGTCTGTTTTGACTAAAATGTCAATATGAGTTCAAAATATTACATGACTTAAAAAATCCAAAGAAATTTTAGGTTTATTTACTGAAAATATATTTTTATGCATTTATCATGTATCAGGTACTATATCATGAATTCAAGCAATAAGGAAGGGCATCATTATTAAAGAATACTTTAAAAATAATAAGAAGAAAATAGAGATTCAATGATGTTATGAAGTAAGCAGAAGTTCCAACTACTGCATCCTAGAACCAAACTGGAGTTATAACTAAATTTAAAAACAATCATCTTGAAAAACAAAGTTAGGACTAAATGAAGAGGAATCCATAACCAAGAAGTCACAGAAGCCACATTGAGACTAGTAGGAAGAGCACAGACATGAAAAGGACTGCCCTGGATCTCAGGAACAAGCAGCAACTGAAGGTCAAAAAGGACTCTCAGCTGCAGGGAGCTTTTCCCTAACTTATATGGTTCCTAAACCCCAGGCTGAGCACATCAGTCTAGAGTACCGGAGACTAGAAAAGGTGCCCATATAGCATTTGGCAGTGAAAATAGGTAAGGTTTCTGTCTGTGAAAAAGATATGGGAGTTTTCAGAGATGTAGGTATCCTCTGAAAGGGCCACCACAAAATAATTTCATTCACAGCCACTTACCAGGGCTCTGGCAGAGGAAGGACTTAGAGAATTAGTCATGTGAGGTGAATGTGAAGTTTGTAGCTCAGGGAGAGATACACTGAGGGATAGCCACTGGAACTCCACTGTTGAATCATTCTCCAATTCTGCAGTTGCCATCTTTCTTTCTTTTTTTTTCTTAAGCTGGAAACGGGGAAAGACAGTCAGACAGACTCCCACATGCGCCCAACCGGGATCCACCGGGTACACCCACCAGGGGCGACACTCTGCCCACCAGGGGGTGATGCTTTGCCCCTCCAGGGTGTCGCTCTGTCATGACCAGAGCCACTCTAGTGCCTGGGGCAGAGGCCAAGGAACCATCCCCAGCGCCCGGGCCATCTTTGCTCCAATGGAGCCTTGGCTTCAGGAGGGGAAGAGAGAGACAGAGAGGAAGGAGTGGGGGTGGAGAAGCAAATGGGCGCTTCTCCTATGTGCCCTGGCTGGGAATTGAACCCAGGACTTCTGCACACCAGGCCAACGCTCTATCGCTGAGCCACCCATCAGGGCTACCATCTTTCTTGAATGGAGCAGTCCCTCCATGCAACATCAGCAGGGGGGAAAACAAATGTCCCACCTTGGGAATTTCTCTTGCCCTACCTACCTTTTGGATATTGAACCCTGTTAAAAGTAAGCAATCTTGGCCAGGAAGGAGGGGGTGTGAATATATCTCAATTGTCTGGCTTTGAAACTAAAGCTTTAACCCACACTCTCTTGAGAATATGAGTGATGCTTATGCTTCATGGGAGATGCTGTAGAAATTTTCTGGACTATGAGAAAACCAAATCTCTAGATTTCAGAGACCACGCCCACTGCATTCTTAGTGGTGACAGACTACTGAAGTTTGTGAAAAAAATTAAGACAAATACCTGGAGCCCTGAGGATAGAGCTGTGCCCACCACCTTTCTTAATCCCTGAATTGCCACAGGTTCTAGACTCTTACAGAGGATTTTTAAGTGGACAAGCCAATGAGCAGCCAGGAGAAAAAGGCAGAAGAAGGTGGAACTAAGGGAACCTTTCATTTTTTGCTGACTTGCCTTCATACCTGGGACTGGTAAAAGCCAGACTAGGTGTGCAACTTGGTCCTTCCAAGCACACCTAAGCCCAGTGGAGGTACCCACATTCTTTGGTTTGTTTATATCTCCAGAAAGGTTGCTGAGGGCCAGTCACAGACAGTGTCTTACCCTAGTCTGCACCAGGTTTCCTCTTTTTTTATTTACACAGACAGAGAAGAGGTAGAGAGAGGGATAGATAGGGACAGACTGACAGGAACAAAGAGAGATGAGAAGCATCAATCATCAGTTGCGACACCTTAGTTGTTCATTGATTGCTTTCTCATATGTACCTTGACTGACTGGCTACAGCAGATCTAGTAACCCCTTGCTTAAGCAAGTGGCCTTGGGCTCAAGCTGGTGACCTTTGCTCAAACCAGATGAGCCTACGCTCAAGCCTGGTGACCTCGGGGTCTTGAACCTGTATCCTCCGCATCCCAGTCTGAAACTCTAACCAGTGTACCACCACCTGCTCAGGCCACCAGGTTTCCTCTTAAGAGATCCAGAACCAACACATCAAGTGGCCAGCTATACAATACATCAGAGCAGCATCTCCGAAGGGAGAGTGTGTCAGACATAAAACTGAGGTGAGGCCAATTCTGATTTATATGGTAACAGCTGCTCATAAGCATTAGAAAAGGTGGAGCTTCATAGTTAGCTGGCCTAAATTCTGTATACCCTGCCCCAATGAGCTAAGTTTCACCAGGAGAATAAAGTGAAGCTAAACACAGACATGTAAAGTGTGAGTATTTTGGAGCTTACTGAGGGACTGGTAGAAGGTTTTAACCACTTTCTTGGGAGAAAATGAACTCCAGTGGAAGTCTCAATATTACTGCTGAAACCAGTGGCTCCCCAGTTGGAAGAACTTCTGTAGGGGAAACTGAGTCCCACCCAATCTGAATCTGCTGCTCACTTTGCTGGGGAGAAATATAATTGAAATAATAAGTAGTGACTGAGGGATTAGTCTCTTGAGTAAAAGACACTTTCCTCTTACTGAGCCCCTGACCAAGAGATCACTGAAGAAGGAGTTCCACTAACATTATCATTTTGAACTCATTTGCTATAACTCACTAAGCTTGAAACCTGTGGAGGGATTGGAGGGGTGAGGCCAGTTTTCATCCCTTTTACAGTCGTCCCACAGAAGACCCTAAAAAATACTAGGCAGCTTCAAGAGGAGGTGGAGCATCTAAAAGGTGGACACAAATCTTAATGAATGTAGGCCCTTTCCTGAAGCCACTGTCAGTTCTAAGCAAGGGGAAGCCAATCTTTATATATATACAAGGTGGCTCTTCCCACACACACTCAGGCACAGTCAACACAAACAGTGAACAGAGTTGCAGCTCCTGACAAGTAGTCCACAGAAAGTTACAAACAATGTCCGACATCCATGTATAGCAGAACCATGCTCAAAATGACCCAGAACCAACACAACCAGTAGTGGGTGGAACATTTCACCAATTCCAGACTCAGCTAGCCATATAAGGTGCATGCACAAAGGAAGAGTACAGCAGGCATCAAACTCTGCTAAAAATAACTAAAACCCCTAGGACAGACACTGCACGGCATCTAATACATTTGATGAAGTTTGACACAGCTAGCCAGTCTAAAGGGATAAGTCCACTCATGAAAGAGCCAACAGCATTTAAGGCTCACATACAATAGGAGAATAAATATAAACCTCAAAAACATTCCTAAAGTAAGGAACTCAGGCAGCCTGGATGTTAGTACCACTAAGCCTATCTTCCTTATAAAGACTACAACAAATTTAAGAGTCAGAGCATACATACCTAATACACAAACTAAATGGGGAGACAAAGAAATATGACTCAAGTAAGTCAAAAAGAGAAATTCCTAGAAAGGAAGTAAATAAAATGAAAATAACCAAACTTACTGACACAGAGTTTTAAATAATGCTTATTAAGATGCTCAAGATTTTTTTTTTCTTTTTTTAAGGACAGAGAGAGAGTCAGAGAGAGGAATAGATAAGGACAGACAGACAGGAATGGAGAGATGAGAAACATCAAACATCAGTTTTTTGTTGCAACACCTTAGTTGTTCATTGATTGCTTTCTCTTATGTGCCTTGACCGTGGGGCAGACAGAGTAACACCTTGCTTGAGCCAGCGACCTTGGGTCCAAGCTGGTGAGCTTTTTTTTTGTTCAAGCCAGATGAGCCCGCGCTCAAGCTGGCGACCTCAGGGTCTCAAACCTGGGTCCTTTGCATCCCAGTCCGACACTCTATCCATTGTGCCACTGCCTGGTCAGGCAAGATGCTCAAGAATCTTAAAGTAAGAATGGATGATCAGAGTGAGAGAGCACCAAATATGGAGACCATAATGCAAAAATGTGGTCCACGTCTTATAGAGTAAATCAAGAGGTGTCTGACTTAGGGGAGAATTGTTGAGAATATTGCCAGAAGTTTAACAGTAAACTGATTTAGTGTGCTGGGCACACCATAAGATATATAAATGTTGAATCACTATGTTGTTGTATACCTAAAACTAATGTAGTATTTTATACCAATTATCTTTAGTAATAAATAAATAAATACTATAGCTCTTTCCAAATGAGTAAATTGATTTTTAAGTACTAAGATTTCGATGTCATATAATTTAGAACTCATACATTGTCTTCTTCTATGTAAGTTTACCTTCTTAGCTTGCTGATTTCTGGTTTCTTCAATCTTTCAGTTTTAAAAAATGTTATAACCATTGTTTCTTCTCATCCTTTTTTCCTTCACATATGATGCAAGAAAAAGTACTCTCTTCCTTTGGAGTTAATTAGAATTAGGTTCAAATTCTATCTCCTCTTTTTGACTAGTTCATTTATCTCAACAGTAAAATTTGTAGTTAGTACTCAAAAATATTTCCTGTCTATTATTCATCTACTTTCACAAAATTATTTATCAGTAAAGTTACTCATTCTTTGTAGTAAATATTATAGGAATATGCATGGAAGAAATTTTATCAGAATTTAAAGGAGTTGTATTTGAAACAAACAAAAGAAGGAGCGAATGAATAAAAAAGTCCCCAGAGATTTTGATTCAACTCGTAGGCAACTGCCCATATCTCACTCTGAGAATCACTGTCAACTTCACTGACTACAAATTTCTCCAGGACCTGGTCTTGTCTACATATAACAACAATGAATAATTACTGACCCTCACGCATAACTTTACAGCATAAAAACTCTTTCATATATCTGGTCACATTTAATTCTTCAATAACATAATAAGTATGAGGAAATGGGCTTATAAGAGTTAGATAACTTGATAAAGCTAACATAGAAAATATATGGCAAAATAAAATCCAAATCTAGTTTATTCTGGCCACAAAATAAATTGCTATGGTCTTTTTAGCTGTTGGCACTCTCTGGCTCTCAAGACTTGCCTCTTCTTAAGGTCTAGCAGCTAGACCCTAGCTAGACTCTAGCTTATGGGCTCTCTAGCTTTATATATACCTTTTAGTTAACATGTTTACTTTTCAGATTGTATTTGTTGATTTTGGGTCCTGAACTGACATGGCTCTGGTTTCTGTTCAGGTTCCTGTGTCATGCCACTGTCCCATAAAGCCTATGTCAGACTGTTCCTTCAGACTAAGAGCACCCTTGATTATCTCCTCTTCCATCACTTCAAGTCTTCCATCTCTCAAGGTCTTTCTAGGATCCTGGTCTCCATGAAGCTTTCTCAAGCATTTCAACTCAGTTTTTCTTCCTTATATGACTCCCTTAAACATTTATACTGCATAAATGATCATTTTATTATAAAATGTCTTTCCTAGTAGTTGTTTCATGGAAATCCCTTATCTATTCACTAGGTTGTCAATTTTTTGTTGGTAAAGACTGCGCCATATACATTATTGTATCCCTCATAGAGTCTGATACTATGCTAGATACTTAAACATACTTAAGGATGGAGTAATTTCAAGAGGGAAAAATTGATGAAAATAGAACATAAATGGTCTAAAATGTTCCTTAAATATGAGAACCTCCATGGAATCTTAAGGCTTTTAGAATTTTTCCAGAGATTTTTATTTTAATATTTTGCTGCATTCATTGTAGGCCATCATCACAGACTTTAAGATGAAACTTGCTGCTGAAGCAGAGTCCAAAGAAAGCTAATATTATGATACAATTATGTCATTTTCCTTTTTTTTCTATGACCCTTTAGAACAGGGGTCCCCAAACTTTTTACACAGGGGGCCAGTTCACTGTCTCTCAGACTGTTGGAGGGCCAGACTATAAAAAAAAACTATGAACAAATTCCTATGTACACTGCACATATCTTATTTTAAAGTAAAAAAACAAAACGGGAACAAATACAATATTTAAAATAAAGAACAAGTAAATTTAAATCAACAAACTGACCAATATTTCAATGGGAACTATGCTCCTCTCACTGACCACCAATGAAAGAGGTACCCTTCCAGAAGTGCGGCGGGAGCCAGATAAATGGCCTCAGGGGGCCGCATGTGGCCCGCGGGCCGTAGTTTGAGGACCCCTGCTTTAGAAGCTTGACTTGAGATTATGTTAGAATCCTTCTAATCTCCAGGCTATCAGGAAACCTTTAGTACCTGTTTTATTTAATCCTCTGCTCCTTACACTCTCAGTGCTTATCATAGTAAGAGATACATAGTAGGCACTCATTAAAAGTTTGTTGTTTATTAATATTTACATCTTTTCCCATGAGAGATAGTATAGGAGGGTGGCTAAGAGCATACTCCAGAGCCAGACTGTCTGGGCTCAACTACCAATTCTAATACTTATTAAATCCTCTGACCTTAAGAAAGTCACTTCACCATTCTGTGTTTCAGTTTCCTAACACATAAAATGAGATTAGTAATAGTAACTATATCTCAGTGTTTTGTGTATATTAGCTATAAAAAATTTATATAGGCCTTGGCCGGTTTGCTCAGTGGTAGAGCGTCGGCCTGGCGTGCGGAAGTCCTGGGTTTGATTCCCGGCCAGGGAACACAGGAGAAGAGCCCATCTGCTTCTCCACCCCTCCCCCTCTCCTTCCTTTCTGTCTCTCTCTTCCCCTCCAGCAGCCGAGGTTCCATTGGAGCAAAGATGGCCCGGGCGCTGGGGATGGCTCCTTGGCCTCTGCCCCAGGCACTAGAATGGCTCTGGTCTCAAGCCCCGGATGAGCAGAGCATTGCCCCCTGGTGGGCAGAGCGTTGCCCCCTGGTGGGCATGCCAGGTGGATCCCGGTCGGGCACATGCGGGAGTCTGTCTGACTGTTTCTCCCCGTTTCTAGCTTCAGAAAAATACAAAAAAATAAAAATTAAAAATAAAAAATTTATATAATAAAATTCATGTAGTAAATCTAGTACCTGGAACATAGCAAGTATCAATATTTGTTGTTATTAATATTTTTCTTTCCTCTAAAACCAATATCTCTGTCTTATTTTAGTACTTGTACATTTCTTTCATATCACATATAATTTATAAAAATGTGACCAGTGTTTGTTTATATATAGTATCTTCTAACTATGTCATATAAAGCTTCTCTGTCACTGAGATATTTCCTTAGCATGCCGAATCCTTAATATCTGCAATTACTATAGAATCAACTACTAAAATGCACCTTTATATAGTAGTGTGAAGCTGTAGCTGAAAGTTGGATTATTAGGAAAACAATAAGAAAAAAGTAATAAACTTGGATCAATTTGCATTATTCACGCATGATCTTTAATGTCTTTAAACAGTTCCATTTATTGGGTTTAGTAAATTTAGCTAGGTTGATACATTGCCTATGTATTTAGTGATTTTCCAACTATAAATTGACTGTTCTCTATATCTTCCTTTTGCACCTCTTAGTTAAAACCAGTTTAATAATTCTTTGAGATATATTAGACCTAATCATTTTCCTGATTGAAGAAAACCCAATATTCCTATATTAAAAAAAAGATTTAATTTTTTTAATCAGGCATCTGAGTGATAGATACTATATATGTATTCATACTACATTCTCCTTCCCAATTTTGAAGAGTTAATATGATACATTTTCTTTCCTCCTTGTGATATTCTCAGTAGAAATCTGAGTGGTCTTGTGTGTTGAAAGGCGAAAAAAAGAGTGCTTTAATCACCATTCACACCTCTTCTGTTACTCTAACAAACCCTATTATGGAGACTTTGATGGCAGATGATGCTACAGACTGTAACTTCTGGTTTCATGAATAAAAAATAAAGGGATTTGGCCTTATAATTTTATTTTACCATTTGAGCATTAAGATTCTTGTTATAGCCTGACCTGTGGTGGTGCAGTGGATAAAATGTTGACCTGGAATGCTGAGGTCGCCAGTTTGAAACCCTGGACTTGCCTGGTCAAGGCACATATGGGAGTTGATGCTTCTTGCTCCTCCCTGCCTTCTCTTTCTCTCTGTCTCCTCTAAAAAAGTCCTGTTATAATGGGGTTGAGGATAAGACTAGATAATGCAAGTAAATATGGGCCAGCATAACATAATTGTTAAGCTCACATGCTTTGGAGACAGTCTCCCTGGAGGAACCCCGGTTCTGTCATTATCTCTGTAGCCTTTGGCAAGTTATTTAACCATTTTGTGCTCCAGTTTCTACAACTGTAAATAAGAAAATAAATGTAAAGCATTTTCAAGAATACCTGGCACATGATAAGTATAAATAAATAGACCTGTTATAACTCATGGGTGAAATATGGAGCTTTGTTGATGAGAGCATGTTATACATAAGAAATTTTTAAGGAAGCTTATGGCAAAATGAGTTCTCAGTTGGTGCTGAATTAGAATTTATGTATAAGCATAATCTAGTTGCTCTGTACCTATGTTGTTGGATAATCTTATTTCTCAATAAAATGGTGGTTAAGGTGAGACTGCAGAGATGATCTCTCTCTGGATATTTTGTGCTTACCCTCACTAAACTATTTTCATCATATGCTGACTTTGGAAACACACTCTGAAAATCTAACTGTAGCAGTAAACATAAATGATTGATAGCATAGTACAGTAGAAAGGGTGTGAGTTTGACTTGCACATTTAACAATATCATGTACTACATAATCTGGAAACTATCACCCCACTCCCAAGCTACGAATCACCAGAAGTAGTGAATAAAATTAGCTTATTCATTTACCAAATATTACTGAAAACCTTTCCTGTGTGCCAGGCCATATTCTAGGCAATGCAGAAGTGAACCAAACAGATACAAATAGCTGACCTTGTGGAGTTTACATTCTGGTGAATAGAATAAATGTAGTTTTCAAGATATAGTCAAGTATTCCATACAGAATACATTTTCAGGGGTCAAACACAAATAGAAAATTGTAAACTTGAGTAATATCCATGGGTTAACACTGTGGTTCCCCTGGGTTTTTGGAAGTTTAGATTTTGGCAACCAAGGTTTGTGTTTTAACAACCATGCACAGTATGGAGGTTGAGAGTGAGAAATCCATGTAAAACTAGGTCAAAGTACCTTATGTCCTGTGAAAGAAAACTCTTCTTATTTTCAGAGGAAGCTGGCAAGGGAGTTATCTGTCTCAGGCTACATTCTTGGCAGAAGAAAATGTATTTCCTGAAAATTTGCAATAACAGGTCTGCCCTCACATGGCTTTAGAGTTTGAATTCAAGCCTCCTGCATAGTCCAAAATGTACAAGCAAAAAACAGTAACATAAAAGTGCTGGCCTTGGCTGGCTGGCTCAGTGGTAGAGCATCGGCTTGGTGTGTGGAAGTCCTGGGTTGGATTCCCAGTCAGGGCACACAGGAGAGGCAACCATCTGAGTCTCCACCCCTCTGCCTCCCTTTTCTCTCTCTTTCTCTCTTCCTCTCCCACAGCCATGGCTGGAATCGTTCAAGCAATTTGGCCCCGGGTCAGCAGTATGACTCTATGGCTTCACCTCAGGCACTAAAATAGCTTGGTTGCTGAGCAACAGAGCAGGAGCCTCAGATGGGCAGAGTTTTGGCCCCACATGGGGCTTGCTGAGGAAATCCCGGTGGGGTTGCATGCAGGAGTCTGTCACTCTGCCTTTCTGCCTCTCCGCCTCTCACTTAAAAAAAAAAGTAAGTAATGGCATTTGCTGCCAGGTATTCCAAGTAAGAACTTTTGCCATCATATTCAAATTCCAGCAGCAGGAAAACAGACAGGAAAAAAAAGTCTTCAATCACCTTGTGATAAGTTGCAGTAGACATTTTGAATAGTGAGGTAGAAGCCAAATTTGAGAAGTATGGAATAAGATATATCTGTAATCTGGGTTCTTTGTGATCATGGAGCCACTCTACTGGCCCTTGATTTCCTATATTAATATAAAACGGAAATACACTTCTATTTTCATAACTTTATTTTTGTTTTAGCAGCTGAATCTAATGCTAAACAACACAAACAATGTGAATAAGATATATATATATTTAGAGAGAGAGAGAGAGACAGACAGACAGGAAGGGAGAAAGATGAGAACTATCAACTTATAGTTGCAATACCTGCTTGTTGCAACAAGTTCATTGATTGCTTTCTCATATGTGCCTTGACCAGGAGGTTCCAGGCAAGCCAGTGACCCTTTACTCAAGCCAATGATCTTGTGCTCAAGCCAATGACCTTTGGCTTCAATCCAGTGACTTTTCAGCTCAAGCCAACAACCATGGGCCATATCTATGATCCCACGCTCAAGCAGGTGATCCCACACTCAAGCTGGTGACACCATACTCAAGCTTGTGAGCTTGCACTCAAGCCAAATGAATCCACACTCATTCTGGCGACCTTTGGGTTTTGAATCTGGGTCCTCAGCATCCCAGGCTGATGCTACATCCATTGTGTCCCTGTCTTGTCAGGCGAAATACATTTTCAAATAAACAGCAATTTAAAGTTTACCATTAAAAGACTATCACTGAAAGAACTACTAAAGAATACATTTCAGAAAGAAGAAATCTGAAGTGAGACAAATGGCCTGAGATGCAAACATTTTGAGCAAATAAATTTATATATGTGTGTGTAAATAAAAAGTAGCATTGGTAATGTAAAAACTTAATGATTTGGGAAAAATATGGATTTTAGAGTTAGAGAATAGACATCAAATCCAAACCTGACCATTTACTTTCTGTGGAACCAAAGAAAATTACTTAACCTGTATAATGCTCAGTTTCCTTGTTTTTAAATTAGAAAAATTATAATAATATCTATATTCCATACTTAAATCTTGAAAATAATTTATGTAAGACTCAATATGGTATTCAATTCAGGCACTTAAAGTGCGGCAAACTATAATATGAACAATTATAGATTCAACAAAATGTTTGCTAGTAATCATAAATGACATTGGAAATGGCTGGTACTTACCTGGGAAATAGCCATTTGTCTCCCAAAATATCACATAAAGTAATATTTCATATACTCTTTTACATTGGTTTGAGACCTAATCTTCAGACTGTTTGCTTAGACATTTGGTATTGTTAGCATATTGGAAGTGAATCCATTACTCAGAGGCAGATGTATACCAACTATTGTTGGAAGAGTAATGTATAAAATTAGAATGTCCATGTATTAATGAATGCCAAACAACAGGATTGTTACAGACCAAAATACTTGTTTTGACATGATCATAAATACTCTGTCTATAGGATAATCTACATGGGAAGCCAAATCATAATCAGAACACCAGTATATTGAAATCACAAAAAGAAATAGATTTTATAGGAATTGAAATGTATAAAATCTTTATGACTAACATTATCCTCTATGTCTAAGCAGATGAATATGAGGAAGTCAAGTCAAAATTGTGAGACATTTACCAAGTCACTTAATCATAAAGCTTAATGACCTTTGAATCAGGTCAAGGTGAGTTAGATGAAATGAATATTTAATTACATAAAACTAAGATAGACTGATATATCTGAAATGAAACAAAGTTTTACCAAGGAAAATAACACACTTGATTTTTATGATCTCAAACATTCTATATTCATTATCATAATAGATATGGAGAATTTTGCTAATAAAATTAGAATACAAAATATTTAGACTAAGGTATTTCCCCTGGGACAGGACTCAAAAGGGTACTGTGAACAGTTAATAATTATTAAATATCATTTTTTTCTGTGTTGGTCTGTTCAATTTCCCCTTCTCATAGACATATGTTTTCTTTAGCTATATTAATAAGTTAATCAGGCTAAGGCCTACAAAATCCAGATTCTTAAAAATAATGTTACCTAATATTTTTTCTCATTTATTATGTATTTTTTTATTACTTCTGAATGCAATCTTATTGCTCTTATTTCCAAATTCTTGTGAAAGTGTGTGAGAGGTGAAGTAGTTCATTCTAGGTGCCTATATGATCATCAAGAATGGACACATCAATGTTTATTCAATTAAGATGCATTTTTTTAATTTAGAAATTTATTCTGTTTAATCCACAAGCTTTACATAGCTTTAGTTTAAAAAAGAAACCTCAACAACAACAACAACAAAAAAAAAGAGTTCAAACAAGACAATATTTCAAAGTGTGGGCCCTTCCAGCCTTCCAAATACAAGAGCTTGGAAAGTTGTATATACCAATTGGAAGAATAAGACAAAATTATGAATGGAGACATGGCATTTCAAAAACAGAATTTATGTAACATGAAGGATCCTTCCTGGGACTAGTTAACTGCCTTTACAAACAAAAATAAAAACAAAAACAAAAACAAAAACAAAAAAAAAAACCCACAACAGAATAGAATGAAATTCCAGTGTTCCAAATCAACTTCTTTTTTTTATTTTTAATTTAATTTATTTATTAAATTTAATAAAATGACATTGATAAATCAGGGTACATATGTTGAGAGAAAACATCTCTAGATTATTTTGACATTTGATTGTGCTGTATACCCCTCCCCCAAAGTTAAATTGTCTTCTGTCACCTTCTATCTGGTTTTCTTTGTGCCCCTCCCCTCCCCCAACCCCTCTCTCCTTCTTCACCCCATACCCCCTCCCCCCCACCCCCCACCCTTGTTGCCATCACATTCTTGTTCATGTCTCTGAATCTCATTTTCATGTCCCTTCTATGTATGGATTCATATAGTTCTTAGTTTTTTTTTCTGATTTAATTATTTCACTTCGTATAATGTTATCAAGGTCCATCCATTTTATTGTAAATGATCCGATGTCATCATTTCTTATGGCTGAGTAGTATGCCATAGTGTATATGTACCAAGCTTTTTAATCCACTCGTCCTCTGATGGACACTTGGGCTGTTTCCAGATCTTCGCTATTGTGAACAATGCTGCCATAAACATGGGGGTGCATTTCTCCTTTTGGAGCCGTCTATGGTGTCCTTGGGGTATATTCCTAAAAGTGGGATAGCTGGGTCAAAAGGCAGTTCGATTTTCAGTTACTTGAGGAATCTCCATACTGTTTTCCACAGTGGCTGCACCAGTCTGCATTCCCACCAGCAGTGCAGGAGGGTTCCCTTTTCTCCACATCCTCGCCAGCACTTATTCTGTGTTGTTTTGTTGATGACCACCATTCTGACTGGTGTGAGGTGATATCTCATTGTGGTTTTAATTTGCATTTCTCTAATGATGAGTGATGTTGAGCATTTTTTCATATGCCTATTGGCCATCTGTATGTCCTCTTTGGAGAAGTGTCTATTCATCTCTTTTGCCCATTTTTGGATTGGATTGTTTGTCTTCCTGGTGTTGAGCTTTACAAGTTCTTAATAAATTTTGGTTATTAACCCCTTATCAGATGTATTGTCAAATATGTTCTCCCATTGTGTAGTTTCCCTTTTTATTCTATTCTTGCTGTCTTTAGCTGTGCAAAAGCTTTATAGTTTGATATAGTTTGTTTATCCTGTCTTTTATTTCACTTCCCCGTGGAGATAAATCAGCAAATATATTGCTGCGAGAGATGTCCGAGAGCTTACTGCCTATGTTTTCTTCTAAGATGCTTATGGTTTCACGGCCTACATTTAAGTCTTTTATCTATTTTGAGTTTATTTTTGTGAGTGGTGTAAGCTGGTGATCTAGTTTCATTTTTTTGCAGGTAGCTGTCCAATTTTCCCAACACCATTTGTTAAAGAGGCTGTCTTTACTCCATTGTATTTCCTTACCTCCTTTGTCAAATATCAGTTGTCCATAGAACTGTGGGTTTATTTCTGGGTTTTCTGTTCTGTTCCATTGATCTATATACCTGTTCTTATGCCAGTACCAGGCTGTTTTGAGTACAATGGCCTTGTAGTATAACTTGATATCAGAAAGTGTGATACCTCCCACTTTATTCTTCTTTATTAAGATTGCTGATGCTATTCGTGTTCTCTTTTGGTTCCATATAAATTTTTGGAATATGTGTTCTATATCTTTGAAGTATGTCATTGGTATTTTAATTGGTATTGCATTGAATTTATAGATTGCTTTGGGTAATATAGACATTTTAATGATGTTTATTATTCCTAACCATGAGCACGGTATATGCTTCCACTTGTTTGTATCTTCCTTGATTACTTTTATCAATGCTTTGTAATTTTCCAAGTACAAGTCTTTAGTCACCTTGGTTAAGTTTATTCCTAGGTACTTTATTTTTTTGGTTGTAATTGTGAAGGGGATTGTTTCCTTAATTTCTCTTTCTGACTGTTCATTGTTGGTGTATAAAAATGCCTCTGATTTCTGAGTATTGATTTTATATCCTGCCACTTTGCTGAATTCATTTATCAGGTCCAGTAGCTTTTTGACTGAGACTTTAGGGTTTTCTATTTACAATATCATATCATCTGCAAATAATGATAGTTTTACTTCTTCTTTTCCAACTTGAATGCCTTTTATTTCTTCTTCTTCTGATTGCTGTGGCGAGGACTTCCAGAACTATGTTAAATAAGAGTGGTGAAAGGGGTCACCCCTGCCTTGTTCCTGATCTTAAGGGTATTGCTTTTAATTTTTGCCCATTGAGCATGATGTTTGCTGTGGGTTTCTCATAGATGGCTTTTATTATGTTGAGGTATGTTCCCTGTATTCCCACTTTGCTGAGAGTTTTGATCATGAATGGGTGCTGGATTTTATCAAATGTTTTTCGGCATCTATTGAAATTATCATATGGTTTATCTCCTTCTTTTTGTTTATGTGATGAGTCACATTGATTGATTTATGAATATTGTACCAGCCTTGCCTCCCCAGAATAAATCCCACTTGATCATAATGTATGATTTTTTCCATATATTGTTGGATCCTGTTTGCTAATATTTTGTTGAGAATTTTAGAATCTATATTCATCAGAGTTATTGGCCTATAATTTTCTTTCTTTGTGTTGTCTTTGCCTGGTTTTGGAATCAGAATTATGCTCGCCTCATAAAAGGAGCTTAGAAGTGTTCCTTCCTCTTGAATTTTTTGAAATAGTTTGAGAAGGATAGGAGTTAGTTCTTCTTTGAATATTTGGTAGAATTCTGTTGTGAAGCCATCGGGCCCTGGACTTTTCTTTGTTGGGAGTTTTTTGATAACTGTTTTGATCTCCTTTGTTGTAATCGGTCTGCTTAGGTTTTCTGATTCTTCCAGATCGATTTTTGGAAGATTGTATGTTTCAAGGAATTTGTCCATTTCATCTAGGTTGTCTAGTTTTTTGTCATACAGTTCTTCATAGTATTTTCTTACAATCCTTTGTGTTTCTGTTGTGTCAGTTGTTATTTCTCCTCTCTCATTTCTAATTTTATTTATTTGAGTCCTCTCTCTCTTTTTCTTGGTGAGTCTAGTTAAAGGTTCATCAATCTTGTTTACCTTTTCAACGAACCAGCTCCTAGCTTCATTGATCCTCTGTATTGTTTCTTTAGCCTCTGTCATTTATTTCTGCTCTGATCTTTATTATTTCCTTCCTTCTACTACATTTGGGCTTTACTTGCTGTTCTTTTTCTAATTCTTTTAGATGCAGGGTTACGTTGTTTATTTGAGCTTTTTCTAGCTTCTGAAAGTGTGCCTGTAGTGCTATGAACTTCCCTCTCAGCACTGCTTTCGCTGTGTCCCATAAATTTTGAGTTGTTGTATGCTCATTGTCATTCGTTTCTAGGAATTTTTGTATTTCTTCATTCTTAATCCATTTATTATTTAACAACCTGCTACTTAGTTTCCATGTGTTTGAGAATTTTTGAGCTTTTCTGTTGTGATTCATTTCTAGTTTCATGCCGTTGTGATCGGAGAAAGTGCTTGATATGATTTCAGTCTTCTTAAATTTGTTGAGAGCACCTTTGTGCCCTATCATGTGGTCTATCCTAGAGAATGTACCATGAGCACTTGAAAAGAATGTATATTCTGCTGCTTTAGGGTGAAAGGTTCTGAAGATATCTATTAAATCGAGTTGATCTACTGTTTCCAATAAGTCTGCTGTTTCTTTGTTAATTTTCTTTCTTGAGGATCTATCTAGTGATGTTAGTGGGGTATTGAAATCCCCTGCTATTATAGTATTGCTGTTGGTCTCGCCCTTTAAATCCATCAAAGTCTGCTTTATACATTTGGGTGCTCCTATATCAGGTGCATAGATATTTATAATGGTTATATCTTCCTGTTGGATAACTCCCTTTATCCTTATGTAGTGGCCTTCTTTATCTCTTACTATATCCTTTGTTTTAAAGTCCAATTTGTCTGATATAAATATTGCTACCCCAGCTTTTTTTTCATTTCCATTTGCATGAAATGTTTTTTTCCATCCTTTTACCTTCAATCTTTGTGTGTCTTTTGTTCTAAGGTGTGTCTCTTGTAGACAACATATGTATGGGTCCTATTTTCTTATCCACGCAGCTACCCTATGTCTTTTGATTGGATCATTTAATCCATTTACATTTAAGGTTATTATTGATATGTAGTTGTTTATTGACATTTTCTTTTTTAAAGGTGTATTTCTTTTTTGCTATATTCTTTTCCCACTTTGATCTGTTTACAACAAGCCCCTTAACATTTCCTGTAGCATTGGTTTGGTTGTAATGAATTCCTTGAGTTGTTTTTTGTCTGGGAAAGTTTTTATTTCTCTTTCGATTTTAAACGGTAGCCTTGCTGGATAAAGTAGTCTTGGTTGTAGGTTCTTGTTCTGCATTACTTTGAATATTTCTTGCCATTCCCTTCTGGCCTCAAGTGTTTCTGTTGAGAAGTCAGATGTCATCCTTATGGGGGCTCCTTTGTAGGTGATAACTTTTTTTTCTCTTGCAGCTTTTAATATTTGCTCTTTATCACTTAGCTTTGGTATTTTAATTATGATGTGTCTTGGTGTAGGTTTCTTTCGTTTTCTCTTTAATGGAGTCCTCTGTGCTTCTTGGACTTGTGAGAGTTTCTCTTGCATTAATTTAGGGAAGTTTTCAGCTATGATATGATTGAACAACATCTCTATTCCTTGTTCTTTTTCTTCTTCTTCAGGAACCCCATGATGTGGATGTTATTTCTCTTCATGTTGTCACAGAGCTCTCTAAGGGTTTCCTCTGACTTTTTGAGTCTCTTTTCTCTTTTCTTCTCTGTTTTCATGCCTTCATTCCAGTTGTCCTCTAATTCGCTGATTCGATCCTCTACTCTATCTATCCTGTTTTTAATTCCTTCCATTGTTGTCTTTATTTCTGATATTGTATTTGTCATCTCCGACTGATTCTTTTTTATACTTGCTATTTCTTTATTTAGGTGTTCATAGTGACCATCCATTGTTGTTCTAAGATCCCTAAGCATCCTTACAATCATTATTTTGAACTCTGCTTCTGGAAGTTTGATTATTTCCATATCACTCAGTTCATCTCCTGAAGGTGTCACTTGTGGTTTCATTTGGATTGCACTTTTTTGTCTTCTCATGATGTTTTTTTTTTTTTTTTTTTTTTTTTTTTTTTTTGTAGAGTTGGTTGAGTCTAGGCTTGGTGTTGTCTGCCTCCAGTTTTCAGTTTTGTTATTTCTAGGTCTTCTTGGGTTGGTATCAGCTGTTATCTGTAATCCACTTTTGGATTTGGGCAGCTTTGAAGTCTTGATTTGTTTGTTTTCTTAACAGGTGATAGTCTTGTTTACTGACCTCAGCAGGGGGCTTCCTTGAAACTGTATTCAGGAATGCGATGGGTGTAACCTGAGACTCTGAAGGCCTCTTTGGCCAGCTAATCTCACTGGGCGCAGGGTGTTTTCTCAGCTTCAGTAGGGGGAGGTGTATCTCAGATCTCCATGGAGACCTGAGTTACTGCCCCTCCTCCCCACTTCTTGTTTTCAGCTGTGTCTTGTTGTGCTGATTGGAGCTGGAGAGATGTCCGGGGATCTCTGATCCGAAAGCACTTCAGCTCTGTTTTGTGAAAGTTTCAGTCCCTCCCCCAGCTATGGCCACCTCCAGCACGGATGAGTCAGCTTTTTTAGTTCATTTTGTGCATTCCTTAGCCCTTCACAGTCTTTCCCTCTCCCTGTCCTTTCCACTTGGGAGATAAGCTGGTCTTTTCAACACACCTCGCTCCCTGGTCACCAGGCAAGTGGCTGTGAGCAGTAGTTTCTGCTCTTTTCCCTCTGTGAGATCCTCTCTGGACTCTCAGCCTCACCCCCCCTTCTGTTCCGGTAAGCAGAGGAGGTTCAGTCGCTCCCTACTAGGATTGTTGTGGTTTCTTCTTTGCTCCTTGGTTTTTGAGAGCTGTTCTTGCAGTTCAGAGTTGGTTTTTCATGCTGATTTTCCTAAATTGATTTGTATTCCAGTTTGCTGGTGAGAGCTGGGTGTCTGTGCATCCGCCTACTCCACTGCCATCTTTTTTTTCCCCAAATCAACTTCTTACACATCAATATTAACCCACCTTGTCCTGGCAAACAACATGCTTTCATTTTATGTCTCATCTCAGAGTTTGAATCCTGACTCATTTCAGCAGAGACTCCACAGGCAACAGGAAAAATTGTGGCATTAATCTGTTTTTACTTTTGTCGTAGTTCTACAGTGGTCTTAATTCTGGGCAACTGCAAACAATACAAGGTTGGAAGCATCATAACTTAAATGAGTGATAAGACTCAAATGAGAAAAAGGAAAAAAGAAAGAGAGAACCTATGGGAGTAGCCAGGGGCATTTAAAGAAACTATAAGGATGCCAGCAATATTTAAAGCCCCTTTTTTAAAAAGGGGTCTTTTTTTGGCTTAAAATATTCCACTCTAAATGAATTTATGTCAGCTGTCAATGAAAGAATGTCACTAATACACCTTGGACACCTTTTGCAATGTAAATCCATGCCCTTTTTTACATAGTGAACTTCAACCTAGCAATTATTACAACAAATGTTATAATCTAAAGCTCAAACACATTTTTAGCAATTTTGAAATTGAATTGAGTACAAACCAAATAAAATTTACATCCTAACACACATCTTTTTTTTTAAAGTTCTTTTTTTTTAAATTTTATTTATTCATTTTTAGAAAGGAGAGAGAGAGGGAGAGAGAAAGACAGAGAGGGAGAGAGAGGAGAGAGAGACAGAGAGAGAGAAGGGGGAGGAGCTGGAAGCATCAACTCCCATATGTGCCTTGACCACGCAAGCCTAGGGTTCGAACCGGCGACCTCAGCATTTCCAGGTCAAAGCTTTATCCACTGCGCCACCACAGGTCAGGCCTAACAAACATTTCCACCTAAGACTGTGGAGACACTTGAGCCTTCTTCATGGATCGCAGGGCCTTTTTCCGCAGGTGCTTCTCTAGGTCGTCAAGGTTATCCTCAGCTTCACTCTCAGTCTCCTTCCGAGGGTCTTCCTGTGCTGATGTGGTAGCAGGAGCAGCAACGGCTGCAGGGGTTCCAGCAGCTGCAGCAGCTGCAACCACAGCCTTTTCTTTCTAGTGTTTTTTGTGTTTCTTGTGCTTTTTATCTTTTTTGTGTTTCTTGTCCTTCTTTTTCTTCTTTTTCTTTCCACCACCTCCTTGGTCCGAATTCCTCGCCGGTGATGGGCTTGGTGTTGGGCTTTTAGCTTTTCTGACCTGTACCACTGGTGACCAGTTGGTAGAGGGTGACTGAGACTGGACAGGAGAGGGAGTTACAGGAGGTTTTTTAGTTGCTGGCTCAGGAGACTTTGAGACAGATTGGAAGGATGAGACTCTCCTTATAGACTGAGGACTTGGTGAGACAGCATTTTAAAATTTTGGGGGGCTCTGGAGTCCTGGAGACTCTCCTAATGGGCCTAGTACTTGGAGATGGGGACTGCCTTCTTTGGGGTGATGGTGATGGTCCTCTTCGAACGGGTGGAGGACTTGAGGAGGTCTGAGGAGCTCGAGGCCGTGGTGAGGGCGAATGCGGTTTGTTTGGTTGTGGTGACTGGGCCTCCCGGGTAGACCGGTTTGGGGAAGACCCTTTCCTATGCTTTGATGACAGTGAAGGTGAACATCTCTTGGTGGGTGGGGAGCTTCTTTGTTTGGGAGGTGGAGAATGGAAGACCCGACGCTTTGGTGGTGGAGAGGGTGATGCCCTTCGTTTAGGAGGGGGTGGGGGAGAAGCTGTTCTTCTCTTTGGAGGCGGGGAGGGAGACTATCTTCTCTGTATTGAAGGAGAGTATCTTCTTGGGGAAGGTGATCGCCTACGTGGGAGAGGAGGAGTCCTCCGTCATGGTGGTGTGGGGGACCTATGTCATCCAGGAGGTGGAGCAGGAGAGGGAGAACATCGCCGTCTGGTGGGTGGGGGGAGGGACTTCTCCCCTGCCTACCACTTTTAGTCATTGGCGATTGCCATCGCTTTCCCATTTGCATCCGAGGGGAAGGCTCTTTCTGGCACTTTCGAGGTGATGGAGAGGCACTCCGGGAAGGTGAATGTCTCTGCCGCCTGCCTACCTCACCATTCTTCACATGGGACCTGTTGGGTCGCTCATCTTTTGAGGAAGAGGAGGAGCCAGAATCAGACGAAGACTGCTGGTTCTGTTGTCTATACTGACGTCTCTGCTGCACAGAATCTGCTGCAGCCATTTTGCCACCTTTATCTTCTTCTGATTCAGATAACTCTACTTTTCTAGGCTTGGGTGCTGGTAAAGGGGACTCTCTTTTTTCTGTACCTTTATGCTTTATCACTTTACCTGAAGTTCTCCCTGGAGAAACAGAAACACGGCTTTTCCTTGTTTCGTTTGACTGCTGGGGTGTTGGGGAATGACGAGTTTTTGGTGGAGGAGTTGCTGGGGGTGATGGCCTATGCTGTCGCCTTGGAGGACTTGCTGAAAGAGACAACCCTCGCATTTTTCGAGGTGGGGCTGGATATCCTCTTAGGAGACTTCTTTGGTGGTGACCAGGAATGAGACAAAGAGGAGGATGAACTACTCCCAGATAAGGATGCTGATGAACGCCTTCTTCGCCTCACTAGAGATCTGCTCCTTCTGTGCCGGGGTGGAGGAGGCATTCGTCTTGGTGGAGTTCTTCTTCGAGGAGATGGTCACCTTCTTGGGCTTGGCCGCCTTCCAGGTGGGTATGATCTTGATCTTGATCTGGATCTATGGCGCCGTCGAGGTCGAGTATGAGAAGGGGAGCGAGAATGTGTCTGGGATCTGGATTTGGAATGTGACCGGGATCGTGGTCTGGTCTTCTCCTTTTCCTTTTCTTGTTTGGAATTTTTCTCTGGAGAAGGTTCTTTAGGTTCTGGTACAGGTTCAAGCTTGGGAACTTTTAGGATGTCAGTAGTAGAAGTGGCCTCTTGTACTGAAGCTTCTTTTACTTTTGCTGATGGTTCTGGGAACTCTGGAGTTTTTTCCTTCTTTTCTGGAGCAGGGGAAGGACTCCAGCTCTTGGTTCTGTGATGGGGAGATCGAGAATGAATGTGCTTTCTCTCTCTCCTGACAGGGGAAGATCGTCTTCTAGGGGAAGAAGATCTGGATTTGCATCTTCGAGGACTTCGTGACCTCTCTCTTTTTTTCTCTGCTGCTTGATTTTTCTCCCTTATCCCTCTTATCTTTGTTTTCATCTTGTTTTTTCATAGATGCCAACTTTTCTTGCTCAATCTGTCTCTGTTCTATTTCTTCTTTCTTCAGTTCTAAGAAAGCAGAGGGAATTCCGGTGATGTTTTCTTGTGCACTTAGGAGCAGGGGAACCGGCAACCTCTGTGCTTCAGACCTATGCTCTAACTAACAGAGCTATCTGGCCAGGGACAGTGGGGAATAGATTTGAGCTGAGTTATCCACACAATTGTTGACAAATTTCTAGTGGCTCAACTTGTAGGTATAAATAGTACTTCAGCAGACTAGACCAGTGGGGAAAGTGAAGAAGCTTGGATTGTGAAAGTACCAAGACCTAATGTAAATGACACACCTGTAATACTGCACAATGTGAGAGGGGAACTGTTGGGCAGATAAAATGTATTATGCTCACTTTGTTAAAGAGGCCGTTGCCCAGGTGATATTAATGTGTGTTGGGGTGGGCTAAAGGCAGGGAGAATCCTTGTAGCCTGGGGCTTGGTTTTGGGATTAAGCCTTTCCTACCCCTTTTGGTGTAAGGTGGTACAATCCTATCATGCCTCAGAGAAGTGACTTTGTATTAGAGACTTCCCTATTATGTATATTGGATTAAGGGTTTGGATTTCTACACTATAAAATGGGAACGAAGTGGGAGTTTGGCTCTTGGTTCCTGAGATTAGAAGAGAGAGCAGAGGAGAGCAGAGAAAGGCCACGTGGAGGAGGCCAGGAGAAGCAGCCAAGATGGCAGAGTGCTGAGTGAGATGCCAGTTTGTGTAGAGTTTGTATCTGGGATAAGGAAAGGAGATGGGGAACAGAGGTGAATAAGTCTGGTGAGCTAGAAACCTTTGATTCTAGGAAACTCGGATAAGTCAGTAGCTTTGTGAGCACTGAATGTGACTGAGTTTTGGAGCCCAGTGTGTGTTTTTACTTGCCCACCGGGTGCAAAGCTAGAATTAAAGACTATGGCCCACCAGTTTTTGGCTCCGCTGTTTCTTTGCCGACTGTCCGAATCCAATGCGAACCTGCATGAGCCAGGCAGCTCTGATGCTGGCCATGGCCCTGCCTCCTGGCTTTGGCGTAGTCTGTGGCAGGATTCGATACAGATCGGCAAGGAGCCACTACCACCTTTGAGTGGTGGAATAGAGGACTGGTTGCTGTTATGGTTCCCCATGGCTGTCCTTTTGGGGACCGTAGGCTGGCTGACTTTTACAGCCATGCATGAGGAAACTGAGAGCTCTGTGGAAGAGGCTGCCCGGGACCTGCAAACCGAGCAGGGAAAAGAGCTGGAGCAAACGTGGGAGAAGGAGATGCTGACCCTGGAACTGAAGGAAGTGCTGAAGGAGGAGGCCGACCAGGTTTGCGAGATTCGCCTGGAAATGGAGCAAACACTGAAGGAGGATTCAGAGGTTCGTGAGTTGCAGCTTGCCCTGGATGTTGCGGAGAGCCAGCAACAGCAGGAGGCCGGGGCTGAGGCTGAGGCTGAAGCCGGGGCCGGGGCCGAGGCTGAGGCTGAAGCCAAGTCCGGAGCTGCAAGGTCTGCGGAGCAGAAGGCGGCAGTGGACGGAGGCTCGAGCCCGGCAGCCGGAGCTGGTGTTTTCAGTCCCACTTTGGGGGATGAGGAGAATCAGGCTGGAGTTGCATTCCGCAGTCTCCATAAGATGAGAGCCCAGCTGGAAGGAGCACCTACTGCGGCCCCGGTAGGTCTGCGATTTGGGGACATAGGGCTGGACATGCTTTCCGGAGCAGAGATGGAAATGCTGACTGCCATTGCCACGTGCCCCTCTTTGGGACAGTGTAAGACCTGCCAGGACGGCAGGGATGAAGGGGGTGGCTGATGCCCCATGTGCGTGGACTGATTTCCTGGACTACGACCGGAGTGGGCATTGGCTCCTTTGTTGGATGGACTTACGGATTATGGATTTTGGACAATGTGAAATACCCTGATGGGGGTGGGGGGTGGCTTTGCTGGAAGCACTCCCCTGCCCCGGAAAGTTTTTCCCATGGCTAGAAAGAAGGCCCAGGACATTTTGCGCTTTTGGCAAAGTGCTCAGAGACTGGTGAAGTGTACCTTTGTAATTGTTGAAACTGTATTATTTTTGCTGTTGTAATTTGTGTAATGTTCTAATTTCCTTGCACAGGGATGCTGGTGGTATAGATTGTGGGTAGTAAAGTGAGCATAGGGGTGGATTGTTGGGCAGATAAAATGTATTATGCTCACTTTGTTAAAGAGGCCGTTGCCCAGGTGATATTAATGTGTGTTGGGGTGGGCTAAAGGCAGGGAGAATCCTTGTAGCCTGGGGCTTGGTTTTGGGATTAAGCCTTTCCTACCCCTTTTGGTGTAAGGTGGTACAATCCTATCATGCCTCAGAGAAGTGACTTTGTATTAGAGACTTCCCTATTATGTATATTGGATTAAGGGTTTGGATTTCTACACTATAAAATGGGAACGAAGTGGGAGTTTGGCTCTTGGTTCCTGAGATTAGAAGAGAGCAGAGGAGAGCAGAGAAAGGCCACGTGGAGGAGGCCAGGAGAAGCAGCCAAGATGGCGGAGTGCTGAGTGAGATGCCAGTTTGTGTAGAGTTTGTATCTGGGATAAGGAAAGGAGATGGGGAACAGAGGTGAATAAGTCTGGTGAGCTAGAAACCTTTGATTCTAGGAAACTCGGATAAGTCAGTAGCTTTGTGAGCACTGAATGTGACTGGGTTTTGGAGCCCAGTGTGTGTTTTTACTTGCCCGCCGGGTGCAAAGCTAGAATTAAAAGACTATGGCCCACCAGTTTTTGGCTCCGCTGTTTCTTTGCCGACTGTCCGAATCCAATGCGAACCTGCATGAGCCAGGCAGCTCTGATGCTGGCCATGGCCCTGCCTCCTGGCTTTACAGGAACTAAAGTCCAAAGTGACCTGGTTTTGTGCATTCTGGCTTCATAAGTAGCCAGCATTAATATCCAAGGATCATTGGTGGAACCTGGCAGTAAGGAGTTAGTGACACTTAGGCTATAATTTGACAATCCCTTCAGGTTTGAAACTTTTCTCCATGCTGTAGCTGAAAGTACAGAAACAAAATTCAGATTGTAAGTAAAAGAAAAATGTTGGAAATTGTTTAACAGAAAATCAGGATCCCAGTCACATGGAGCTGAGCTTCACACAGAGTCTGCAAGGTGTTATTTATCAAGTACCTGCACACATTCAGAAGCAGAAATTTGGACTTCAAAATAACATTTTCAATTTATATGCTGTGATTTTCCTTAGGGTGTAGAGCATGGAATGAGGGATGGAGGTCTGGGCAACACAACTTTATTTAGCTACATCTGATAAGATCAACTCTCTAATATAAATGGAGTTATGAGGAGAACATTGTTACTGTCTGAGAGTATTTTTAAGGAGTTTGTTGAGATTGAAATAGTTCATAATGAAGTTCAAAAAGCATGGGTGAGCTTTAGAAGATGAAGAAAAAATAAGAATTTTATATATAATCTGGTAACGGTGATGAGAGGAGATAAGGGTTTCAGTGGCTAAGAAAAGTTGCATACATTTTGAGTTGGTTTGGGTAGCTGGTATTGCCACGACTATAAATATCCAGCAACAGCAAAAAGCTAATAGTGAGAGGACAGCCTGAGATTTTTTTTTGCTCTTCAAGTACATTTCTTGAACTGACTTTAAATTGATCAAAGGCATTTTTGAACAAAATTCTTTTTCAGATATTAACTTTGATGACTATTTCTCTTTACTTAAAAATCATGAGTTTAATTATCAGTTCTACATTATGAATATTAAATCAGTTTCTAACCTCCCTTTACTTTTTTTAAATCCCCACAATATCTGTACTGCTCATTGGGTATCTCCACTTGGATGTCGTATGGGGTCCTCAAATTTGACAGATATAAAAATAAACTTACCGTATTCCCCCTTTCCCTCACTGTATTTCTCATTTTTGTGTATTGTAACAATGATTCACAGGCTCAGAACTTTAGGATTTAATAGTTTTCCTTAAGTTTTATAGCTGAAAAATGGCAGAGCTAAGACTAGAATCCAGATCTGATTTTAAATCTTGTGTGTTCTAGTGAGTTGGACCAACTGTTAAGATGACTGAGTCTGATAATGAAGGCCCTTCACCTTTCACCCCTTAATCTACTTTTCTAACCTCACCTCCCATAATTGCTTCTCATGTTCTCTTTGTCTAATCACACTGTGCTTCTTTTAGTTTAACAAACTTATCTGGCATTTATTCATTTCCATACCTTTGCTCATATTGTTCACTTCACTTGGCATGCCTTCCCTCATGCCCTTATTCAATCTTGTCTGATCTTAAAAAACTAGCACAAAAATAATTTTCTACCAACTCTTCTTTAATTCATCTCAGTTAGAAGTGCCCATGCCTCCAATAAATAACTGTAGCAACTTATCTAAGTCACTGATGGTACTTTATTATTTTTACTTTGTATTGTTAATTCAGCATTTATTGAATTAACATCATATGCCATTTGTATTTGAAATATGGTGATCAGTGAACAAGTTGGGCAATCTTGCTGATTATATGGGATTCATTGTTCAGTCAGGGAAGAAAGACAAGTTAAAAAACAATAGCCATACAGTCTAAAATTACAGAGTCATAGAGTAAAGAGCAGATGCCATCGAACCTTAAAAATGTTTATTACAACATTACTCACAGTTACCAAGATATAGAAACAAAGTGTTCCTCGATAAAGGATTGAATGAAAAAGATGTGATACATATATACAATAGAATACTACTCAGCCTTCAGAAATGATGATATAGTGACATTTTCGACAACAAGAATGGACCTTGAGAACATTATACTGAATAAAATACTGGTAAGTAAATCAGAAAAAGCTAAGAACTGTATGATTTCACACATAGGTAAGATATAAAACTGAGACTCATGGACATAGATAAAAGTGAAGTGGTTTCCAGGGGGAAGGGAATGTGGGGGAGGGGGAAGAGGAAAGATATAAAGGGGGGGGGCCAATATAAGGTGATGTAAAATAATTTGACCTTAGGTGGTGGTTATACAACGTAATCAACAGTTCAAATGCTATCAAAGTGTTTACCTGAAACCTATGTACTCTTATTGATCAATGTCACCCTGTTAAATCTAATTTTTTAAATGAAAGTTTTTTAAAAAGGGTCTTTTACCCAGACTTAGAATGGTAAGGACAATCAGGAAAGGCTTTTGGAAGACAGGAGGACACAACACTATAACTTTTTTAGGGCACAATGCTTGCTTGATTAGTGTTCCCCTGCAGGACACTCCATCCCTGCTCTGTCTCTTGAGCATGTCTCTATTGCATTATTGTATTTCTTTTCTGGGACCACTGCTTTATTTTAATGCAGTCAGTAAAACTTAATTATTTTCCTGATATTAAGAGTGAAGTTATAATTAATACTTGACAGTGGCTATCCAATGATTGAAAATATGAGTGAAAGTTTCTCTTCACGTGTGTCCTTGTCTTAAATGACAATGCAGATGACCACATGCTTGATGTGAATCCATTTATATAATAGGTGAGCCTTGAAGAGTAGCCTATTTTCTTTAATAGCACTTATCATAGTTTGTGATTATGTATGTCTTTAATTATTTCATAGATACCCACATTCTACATAAGATTTTGCTCAGATTTGTACCCCTGGTGTCTAGCATGGTGCACGGCACTTAGTAATCACTCAATAATTATTTGTTGAATGAATAAATTGCCCAAATAGACAAAAAAAAATTTTGTCATATTTTCACAGTTTTTTGTAGTGAGGGACAGAGAGAGGAACAGATAGAAACAGACAGACAGGAAAGGAGATGAGCAGCATCAGTTCTTCATTGTGGTACTTTAGTTGTTCATTGATTGCTTTCTCATCTGTGCCTTGACTGGGGGACTCCTTGCTCAAGCCAACAACTTTGATCTTCAAGCCATAGACCTTTGGGCTCAAGCCAGTGACCATGGAGTCATGACTATCATTTTGTGCTCAAGTCGGTAATCTCGGGGCTTCAAACATGGGTCTTCAGCATACCAGGCTGACACACTACCCACTGTGTCACTGCCTGACTAGGAAAAATAGCTAAAATTTAATATAAGTTTTTACTACTTAATTTGAATGATTGTTTTATTGCTTTACATTAGAACAAAAAACTATGAGCAGTGGTGGGATTTAAATAATGTAACATCTGGTTCTCTGCCCTAATGACTATTTTAAATATATATATATATATATATATATATATATATATCAAAGTAGTTTATTATTTCATGCATTTAATACTTAAGAACAATAAAAGAGGTACACAAAGTTCGATTATGTTATAAGAAAGAGTTTTAAAATATTAATGAAAAAATATTAAATAATACCTGACAAAAAAAACACAAGTTGTCAACCCCTGGTTGTGTGGCACTTTTTCTCTTTACGTTATATGTTTGTTTATTGAAGTAACAAACATGAGGGAATTAAAATGTAGTATTTTATCAAAAGTATAATGAGTTTTATGAAATGAATAAATAAATATTACAAGCATAGATCTGTCAAATTCTTTTTCACCTATGGGCAGAATGAAATTACTACAGGCAGTTAGAATATGCTGTTGCACAAATGAATATTAAACAAGAGTAAGGAATGTAAATTTGTGATTTCCACATTGGTTGGCTGCCCAGGCACCAAGCTAAGAGAGAACTCTGATTACAAGTGCCATTTTAAAACCAGTTCATCGAACTCAACAAAAAATTAGGTATCAGTTCTGCCAAACAGGTGTGAATCAGCGGAATCCCACCAGTGATTATGAGTGATTAAAAAAGCTAGGTTCTCTCTCTCTTTCTCTCTCTCTCTCTCTCTCTTTGTGTGTATGTGGAAAGAAACATTGTTTTACCATAAAAGACAAGAGTCATATAGATATACATGTATTTTTATAGCTTCCTAACTAATTTCCCTGCTTCTATTCCAGCCCCTCTAGAGTCAATTCTCAGCATAACAAGCCAGAGAGATCCTTTTAAAAATGTAAACTAATCCATGCTACTTACTTCTTTAAAATCTCAATACACTAAGGATGAAACAAAAATCTTTACCATGACCTACAGAATGCTTTATGATCCAGCCCTTACCTACCCCTCTTCTTGCTCATTCTACTGGCTTTGTTTCTGTCCTTTGAACTTGCCATTGTATTATCTTTCTGAGAACCTTGGTGCTTGCTTTTTTTTCTCTACGTGGAGTGTTCTTCCCTGGGATATTTTATATGATTTTCTCTTTCCTCAAAAAGCTATCCCTGGTCACCCCACTACCCCTACCACTGTCTCATTTTACCTAGTTTCATTTTTAATAGCAATTAGCATTATCTGTAATAATATTAGTCATTTGTTTACTTTTGAGGGGTCAATCTCCTCTACTGTGATAAATGCTCCATGAGAGTAGAGATTTCTTTTTTCTGTTATGCTCATTGTTGTGTTTTCAACATTTAGAACAGATTCTGAAATAGAGTCCACAGGCAGTAAATATATATTGAATCAATAATTATTTTATTATATACTTCAACAAAAGACTAAGTTTTCAGGAGAAAGAACCATACTATTTTCTTTCACTAATTTATTTTCAGTGCCTGAAGAGGGTGTAGGACACAGTAGATGCTCAATAAATATGTGACATGTGTTGCATTAAACATAGCCATGCCCATGTGTGTGTGTGTGTGTGTGTGTGTGTGTGTGTGTGTGTGTATATATATATATATATATATATATATATAAAAAATGAACTACCGATTTATTTTCAATATACTGAACCTTTTCTGAAATTATAAACTCTCCAGTAAACCCACAGAAATGGAAATAAACTTTGTTTGCAAATCTTTAATCTCTAACTAATGTGCAAAATAAGATTAATTTTTTTTTCTACCCAACCTTTGACATCCTTTTTGATTTCTCCAACTTAAAATTAGTCATTTGCTTTTATTCATTTTAGAAGCAGGAAAGAGAGAGAGAGAGAAAGAGAAAGAGAGAGAGGGAGGGAGAGGGAGATAGAGAGAATAGAAGCATCAACTCCCATATGTGCCTTGACCAGGCAAGTCCAGGGTTTTGAACCGGCGACCTCAGTGTTCCAGGTCAATGTTTCATCCACTGTGCCACCATAGGTCAGGCTAAAATTAGTCATTAACCAAGTCAGACAGATTGTATCTATATTATTGGATCCATCCACTCTTTTCCATGCCCACTGACTCTCCTAATAAAAGCCCTGTTGCTTTTTGTCTAGATTTTTACAGAAATCTTCTAATACGCCTCCCTGCCTTCTGTTTTTCTCACCTTTTGACCATCCAATATACAGATGCCAGATTTACCTTCTGAGAGTTCATATAATTCCTTCATTAAAAAGACTCTAGGCCTAGAAGGTATGTGTGGCCCTGTATATTTGAACCCTGTCTACTGAATTAAGTATAGAATTTCCATCCTAGCATTCAAAGCTTTAATTAGTATTTTAATAATCTAATTTTCAAATTTACTTTTTTTAGATTTTCTTTTTCTTTTTACCCACCTCATGAACCCTACTGTTCTTCCAAACTTCACTATTTGCATATCTTGGACATATATGAGATTCTAGTTATACCATTTTCTTTTTCCCTGACTCAAATGCCCTCCTTTTATACTTGTTTGCTAAACTCCTTTTAAACATATGTTAAATATTGTCTTTCTTTCATGCCTTTCCTAAGAAAGACAAGACAAATACCCAAATAATTGACTTTCATGCTAGGTAAATTAAGATAAGCTGAGTCTTACATCAAAATAACTCACAAACGATTGTGGATGCAAAGCTTTCCAAGGGCAGGTAATGTTCCTGTCTTGTTCTCTATCATTGATCCAATATCTAGCATAATTTATGAGACAGGAAACCTAAATAGGAATGTAATAAATACATAGTGAATAACCTAGTTAAGAGGAACATCATACTCCATATCTATGTTTCTTGGAGATAGGATTTTTTTTAAAAATTTATGCTCATTGAGTTGATGCACAAGAACTGTATGTTAAATTTAGTGGCAAACATAGCGCTCTATAAATTGTGTCATTACTTGAGTACTGATTATATTTAAATTAAATATGTACTGTGTCAGTATCATTAACAAGATGTAGGTTTGGGACAAAATGATGTATTGCTATTTTACTGACAGAGTCAAGGAGGATGGAGTCAAAAGAAGCCAAACTGAAGGTTTCATAGAGTTAATTAAAGTCTTTACATAAAGATGATTGACTGAAAACACTCAAAGGCCAAATAAAGTCCTCAGAAATATGATCAACCCAATGAAACGTTAGTTTTTATTGTGAATAATTTCAGTCAGTTGTCTGTGAAGGGAGTTAGAAGAGTTTTATCTTGTAGCTTCTAGATCCTGTAACTTAGTCCAACCATTGTGAAACAATGAAACAACACAAAGAGTCCCAAGTCCCTGGCCGGTTGGCTCAGTGGTAGAGCGTCGGCCTGGCGTGCAGAAGTCCCGGGTTCAATTCCCAGCCAGGGCACACAGGAGAAGCGCCCATCTGCTTCTCCACCCCTCCCCCTTTCCTTCCTCTCTGTCTCCCTCTTCCCCTCCCGCAGCCGAGGCTCCATTGGAGCAAAAGTTGGCCGGTGCGCTGGGGATGGCTCCTTGGCCTCTGCCCCAGGTGCTAAAATAGCTCTAGTCGCGACAGAGCGACACCCCGGATGGGCAGAGCATTGCCCCCTGGTGGGCGTGCCGGGTGGATCCCAGTCGGGCGCATGCAAGAGTCTGTCTGACTGCCTTCCCATTTTCAGCTTCAGAAAAATACAAAAAAAAAAAAAAGTCCCATTGTGAAGGAGGTGAAGTCTTACATTTTGTTGACATTATTATTCGATGCCCTTCTTCAGTTGTCTCTGTTGTACTTATTTTTTTTTGTGGTACTGCATGCTAGGAATCAGACCTTCCATGATCTGGTCCTTTCCTCATATACTCATTGCAAATCCAAACTGACATAGTCCCAGATCCTCAGAATCCAATGTGAAGAAAGTAAGTCAAGATGACAAGTGATTGCTTCTGGCTTCCAGTGTGACATACTTGCATTTTAATGAGTTTCTAAAAGCAAAACCTTTATCCAACAGAAAAGCCTAATCAAAGGGGCGTTAAGGGCTAAAGCAGGCTAGGATAAATCAGGACACTTCAAAAGTGCCCCATCTAACTCTGAGTTCCCTGAGGACCAAATGCAGTTACATTAGCTAAGACTCTCAGGAGAAGAACTGATATGTTCATTTGTCGTTGGGTTATTTGGAAAATATCTTTAAAGCACTTGGAACTCATCAAAGAGAAGTACTATTACTTGGAGCTAGAGGAGATAGCTCTAAAGCAATAAAGTAGAAAAATCTTTTTATCCAGAAGGTGGTAAATATATAACCCCATTACCTTATGAAGGAATTGAGTCAGAAAATAGAAAAAGGGTCAAAAAGGTATTCTTTTTTTGAATATTTTATTTATTTTTATTATTATTTATTTATTTATTTATTGTGTTTACATAGATTCCAGTGTCTCCCCGAATGCATCCCCCTTCCCCCGTATTCCCCTCAACATCTCCCTTATCCCCTTCCCAAAAGCTCCCTCCCCCCTTCCCTTTAGGTTTAATTCCATTCCTCAGTTCACATTGTTCCTTGGATTCCTCAAATAAGTGAGGTCATATGATATTTTTCTTTTTCTGCCTGGCTTATTTCACTCAATAGTTTCCAGGTTTGTCCATATTGTTGCAAAAGGTAATATTTCCTTCTTTTTCATGGTCCCATAATATTCCATTGTATATATGTACCACAGTTTCTTAATCCACTCGTCCACTGACGGATACTTGGGCTGTTTCCAGATCTTTGCTATTGTGAACAATGCTGCCATAAACATGGAGGTGCATTTCTTTTCTTGAGTTATTGATATTCTGTCCTTGGGATATATTCCTATAAGTGGGATGGCTGGGTCAAAAGGTAGTTTGATTTTTAAATTTTTGAGGAATTTCCATACTGTTTTCCACAGTGGCTGCACCAGTCTGCATCCACTGGGCAAAGGAAATGAATAGACACTTCTCCAAAGAGGACATATTGATGGCCAATAGACAGATGAAAAAAATGTTTATTTGAAAAATGGAAATTAAATCCATAATGAGATACCACCTCACACCAGTCAGAATGGTGCTCATTAACAAAACAACACACTATAGGTGCTGGCGAGGATGTGGAGAAAAGGAAACCCTCCTGCACTTCTGGTGGAAAAGGTATTCTAATTGTTGCCTGACCAGTGGTGCTGCAACAGATAGAGCATCAACCTTGGATGCTGAAGTCCCAAGTTCAAAACCACAGGATTGCCAGTGCGCAGGCTCACCAGATTGAGCATGGGATTATGGGCTTGAGAGTAGGATCATTGACATAATCCCATGGTCACTGGCTTGAACAAGAAGTCACTGGCTTGGCTGGAGCCCCTCACCCCCCAATCAAGGCACATATGAAAAACAATCAATGAACAACTAAAGCACCACAACTATAATTTGACACTTCTCATCTATCTCCCTTCCAGTCTCTCTGTGTCTCTCACTAAATATATATATATATTCAATTGTTATAGAAACTTCCATTGGACAACTCTGACCTACATTTCCATTTCTCTCTCTCCCAAAGGCCTAGACATTAATAAATTTGACAATAGAAACATTTAAAAATACGTACTATACCAGGCACAGCGCTCAACCTTTTACATATATAATCTCATTTAATTTCCTCAACATTCTTAGGTGCTAGATACCATTATCATTATCATTTTATTCATGAGGAGATAAGTGTCAGAGAGATTTAACCTCTTGACTAGAGTCACACAGCTAGTAACTGGCAGAGCTGAATCTGGAACCAAAGCCTAATTTCAATGCCCATGCTTTTAACCACTCAACTTGAATCTCTTCAATCAAGTCCTCATTTTCCATCTCGAGTTTATCTTCGAATATTCTTCTAATATCCCACAAGGAGAAGATATTGCTTGTAAAAGGACCCTGACAACCATCATGTTTTAAGCCCCACAGATTCAACTTGAACATCCTATTTCTTTCACTTAATACTCAGTTGTCTTTTCTCATTCACTTCCTCACCTCTCCTTTCCTATTCTGAAAGACGCATATTGTGAAAAATAACAGTATATTGCAGATTTTCTCCTTAAAGTGAACCACACAAAGATTGTTCTTGGTCCATCTGCTTTTCCTCCAGAACCCTCTATGAGCAAAGCTTGGAGATAAGACAGGTGAAATAGAAGTCCTGACAACAATCCATGTCAGTGTTTGAGAAAAGAAAGTGTGATTATTCTGAAAGAATATATGTGCCCTAACTTCACTCCTACTCAAATATGACACGACTCTTTGATGTCCTCTGTACCTTGTCTAAAACTAAGGGGGAAACGGCTGTATTTGTCTCCATCGTCTATCTACTTTTATTTATCTGTATATTTGTATTTTCAGTATATCCTCAAACATCCCATAATATTTACAAAATGGATATTTCATATAGATTTACCTCAAATATTTCATAAACTGGTGTGCTATAAGATACTCTTATGTAATATGTTAAAATATATTCTATAGGGATAAAGTCTTTAAAGATCAAATGTGCTTGGGAATTACTGGACTTAAAATGCTAAGCAGATTTCTTTAAGGTGGAATTTTTCAAAGTGTTTTTTTGTTTTTGTTTTTGTTTTTTTACAGAGACAGAGAGAGTCAGAGAGAGGGATAGATAGGGACAGACAGACAGGAACGGAGAGAGACGAGAAGCATCTATCATCAGTTTTTCATTGTGACACCTTACTTGTTCATTGATTGCTTTCTCATATGTGCCTTGACCATGGGGCTACAGCAGACTGAGTAACCCCTTGCTCGAACCAGCGACCTTGGGTTCAAGCTGGTGAGCTTTGCTCAAACCAGATGAACCCACGTTCAAGCTGGCGACCTTGAGGTCTCGAACCTGGGTCCTACGCACCCTAGTCTGACGCCCTATCCACTGCACAACTGCCTGGTCAGGTCACCGGATTTCTTTTTTTTAAAATTTATTTATTAAATTTAATGCAGTGACATTGATAAATCAGGGTACATATGTTGAGAGAAAACATCTCTAGATTATTTTGACATTTGATTGTGCTGTATACTACTCCCCCAAAGTTAAATTGTCTTCTGTCACCTTCTATCTGGTTTTCTTTGTGCCCCTACCCTCCCCAACCCCTCTCTCCTTCTTCACCCCCTCCCCTTCCCCCACCCCCTACCCCTGTTGACATCACATTCTTGTTCATGTCTCTGAGTCGCATTTTTATGTCCCTTCTATGTATGGATTCATATAGTTCTTAGTTTTTTTTCTAATTTACTTATTTCACTTCGTATAATGTTATCAAGGTCCATCTATGTTATTGTAAATGATCCAATGTCATCATTTCTTATGGCTGAGTAGTATGCCATAGTATATATGTACCAAGCTTTTTAATCCACTCGTCCTCTGATGGACACTTGGGCTGTTTCCAGATCTTCGCTATTGTGAACAATGCTGCCATAAACATGGGGGTGCATTTCTCCTTTTGGAGCCGTCTATGGTGTCCTTGGGGTATATTCCTAAAAGTGGGATAGCTGGGTCAAAAGGCAGTTCGATTTTCAGTTACTTGAGGAATCTCCATACTGTTTTCCACAGTGGCTGCACCAGTCTGCATTCCCACCAGCAGTGCAGGAGGGTTCCCTTTTCTCCACATCCTCGCCAGCACTTATTCTGTGTTGTTTTGTTGATGACCACCATTCTGACTGGTGTGAGGTGATATCTCATTGTGGTTTTAATTTGCATTTCTCTAATGATGAGTGATGTTGAGCATTTTTTCATATGCCTATTGGCCATCTGTATGTCCTCTTTGGAGAAGTGTCTATTCATCTCTTTTGCCCATTTTTGGATTGGATTGTTTGTCTTCCTGGTGTTGAGCTTTACAAGTTCTTAATAAATTTTGGTTATTAACCCCTTATCAGATGTATTGTCAAATATGTTCTCCCATTGTGTAGTTTCCCTTTTTATTCTATTCTTGCTGTCTTTAGCTGTGCAAAAGCTTTATAGTTTGATACAGTCCCATTTGTTTATCCTGTCTTTTATTTCACTTCCCCGTGGAGATAAATCAGCAAATATATTGCTGCGAGAGATGTCCGAGAGCTTACTGCCTATGTTTTCTTCTAAGATGCTTATGGTTTCACGGCCTACATTTAAGTCTTTTATCCATTTTGAGTTTATTTTTGTGAGTGGTGTAAGCTGGTGATCTAGTTTCATTTTTTTGCAGGTAGCTGTCCAATTTTCCCAACACCATTTGTTAAAGAGGCTGTCTTTACTCCATTGTATTTCCTTACCTCCTTTGTCAAATATCAGTTGTCCATAGAACTGTGGGTTTATTTCTGGGTTTTCTGTTCTGTTCCATTGATCTATATGCCTGTTCTTATGCCAGTACCAGGCTGTTTTGAGTACAATGGCCTTGTAGTATAACTTGATATCAGGAAGTGTGATACCTCCCACTTTGTTCTTCTTTTTTAAGATTGCTGAGGCTATTCGTGTTCTCTTTTGGTTCCATATAAATTTTTGGAATATGTGTTCTATATCTTTGAAGTATGTCATTGGTATTTTAATTGGTATTGCATTGAATTTATAGATTGCTTTGGGTAATATAGACATTTTAATGATGTTTATTCTTCCTAACCATGAGCACGGTATATGCTTCCACTTGTTTGTATCTTCCTTGATTACTTTTATCAATGCTTTGTAATTTTCCGAGTAGAAGTCTTTAGTCTCCTTGGTTAAGTTTATTCCTAGGTACTTTATTTTTTTGGTTGTAATTGTGAAGGGGATTGTTTCCTTAATTTCTCTTTCTGACTGTTCATTGTTGGTGTATAAAAATGCCTCTGATTTCTGAGTATTGATTTTATATCCTGCCAATTTGCTGAATTCATTTATCAGGTCCAGTAGCTTTTTGACTGAGACTTTAGGGTTTTCTATTTACAATATCATATCATCTGCAAATAATGATAGTTTTACTTCTTCTTTTCCAACTTGAATGCCTTTTATTTCTTCTTCTTCTGATTGCTGTGGCGAGGACTTCCAGAACTATGTTAAATAAGAGTGGTGAAAGGGGTCACCCCTGCCTTGTTCCTGATCTTAAGGGTATTGCTTTTAATTTTTGCCCATTGAGCATGATGTTTGCTGTGGGTTTCTCATAGATGGCTTTTATTATGTTGAGGTATGTTCCCTGTATTCCCACTTTGCTGAGAGTTTTGATCATGAATGGGTGCTGGATTTTATCAAATGCTTTTTCTGCATCTACTGAAATTATCATATGGTTTTTCTCCTTCTTTCTGTTTATGTGATGAATCACATTGATTGATTTGCAAATATTGTACCAGCCTTGCCTCCCCAGAATAAATCCCACTTGATCATGGTGTATGATTTTTCCATATATTGTCGGATCCGGTTTGCTAATATTTTGTTGAGAATTTTAGAATCTATATTCATCAGAGATATTGGCCTATAATTTTCTTTCTTTGTGTTATCTTTGCCTGGCTTTGGAATCAGAATTATGCTCACCTCATAAAAGGAGCTTGGAAGTGTTCCTTCCTCTTGAATTTTTTGAAATAGTTTGAGAAGGATAGGAGTTAGTTCTTCTTTGAATATTTGGTAGAATTCCGTTGTGAAGCCATCGGGCCCTGGACTTTTCTTTATTGGGAGTTTTTTGATAACTGTTTTGATCTCCTTTGTTGTAATCGGTCTGCTTAGGTTTTCTGATTCTTCCAGATCGATTTTTGGAAGATTGTATGTTTCAAGGAATTTGTCCATTTCATCTAGGTTGTCTAGTTTTTTGGCATACATTTCTTCATAGTATTTTCTTACAATCCTTTGTGTTTCTGTTGTGTCAGTTGTTATTTCTCCTCTCTCATTTCTAATTTTATTTATTTGAGTCCTCTCTCTCTCTTTTTCTTGGTGAGTCTAGTTAAAGGTTCATCAATCTTGTTTACCTTTTCAACGAACCAGCTCCTAGCTTCATTAATCCTCTGTATTGTTTCTTTAGCCTCTGTCATTTATTTCTGCTCTGATCTTTATTATTTCCTTCCTTCTACTACATTTGGGCTTTACTTGCTGTTCTTTTTCTAATTCTTTTAGATGCAGGGTTACGTTGTTTATTTGAGCTTTTTCTAGCTTCTGAAAGTGTGCCTGTAGTGCTATGAACTTCCCTCTCAGCACTGCTTTCGCTGTGTCCCATAAATTTTGAGTTGTTGTATGCTCATTGTCATTCGTTTCTAGGAATTTTTGTATTTCTTCATTCTTAATCCATTTATTATTTAACAACCTGCTACTTAGTTTCCATGTGTTTGAGAATTTTTGAGCTTTTCTGTTGTGATTCATTTCTAGTTTCATGCCGTTGTGATCAGAGAAAGTGCTTGATATGATTTCAGTCTTCTTAAGTTTGTTGAGAGCACCTTTGTGCCCTAACATGTGGTCTATCCTAGAGAATGTACCATGAGCACTTGAAAAGAATGTATATTCTGCTGCTTTAGGGTGAAAGGTTCTGAAGATATCTATTAAATCGAGTTGATCTAGTGTTTCCAATAAGTCTGCTGTTTCTTTGTTAATTTTCTTTCTTGAGGATCAATCTAGTGATGTTAGTGGGGTAATGAAATCCTCTGCTATTATAGTATTGCTGTTGATCTCGCCCTTTAAATCCATCAAAGTCTGCTTTATATATTTGGGTGCTCCTGTATTAGGTGCATAGATATTTATAATGGTTATATCTTCCTGTTTCACCGGATTTCTTTAAGGTGCATTTTTTCAAAGTCTTGATGTAAATTGAGTTAAAGTGCTTTCCTGCTCCAAAACATTTAATCCCTACCACAGTTTATATGGCCCTACAAAACCTGGCCCCAGTTTGCTTTTTCAACATGACCTGGGACCCCTCTTTCTCTTAATGCTTGGCCCCAACCTCTTGAGCTTCCTTGCTGTTCCTTGAACACATTAAACTCCTTTCTGCCACAGGACATTTCAGATCAATATCACCTCCTTGGAGAGTCCATTCCTGAAGATTGAATCTAAAGTTCTTTGTATTATTTATTTATATTATTTATATTATTTTTTTCATAACCAGGCCTCTCTCTCCCTCTCTCTCTCTCTCTCTCTTAGTCCTTTATTGCTCAATCCCTCCATTCTCCTCACTCAGTCTCTTCTAAAACAACCCCTGCCATCCTTACTCTCATTCCTCTATTTTGCTTAGTACAATATTTTTAACTTTTAGTCATTTTAATTTACAGTGTTAACATGGATTCAAGTGTCCCACTCAATATAACTGCCTTAACGCCACCCACATATCCCCCATTATATTACCTTTGCCCCCCTCCTCCTGATTCCCTGCCCCCTTCCCTCTGGGATTTGCTGCCGTGTTATCTGTATCTTTGTGTTAAGTATGTAGAATTTAAGTAATCCCTTCAACTCCTCTGATCCCATCCTCTCATCCCCTTTCCCTCTGACTGTTGTCCCTCTGCTCCCTGTGACACCACCTCTGCCTCTATTCGATTCCTCAGTTCACTTTGTTCATTAGATTCCACATATTAGTTTCTTTTGAATCAGTGGTTTTATATTTTTAGGATATATTCCTAAAAGTGGGATAGCTGGGTCAAATGCAGTTCCATTTCTAATTTTTTGAGGAAATTCCATACTGTTTTCTACAGTGGCTGCATAAGTCTGCATTCCCATCAGCAGTGCAGGAGGGTTCCCTTTTCTCCATATCCTCACCAACACTTATTGTGTGTTAATTTGTTAATAAACACCATTCTGACAGGTGTGAGGAGGTATCTCATTGTGATTTTAATTTGCATTTCTCTGATGATTAGTGAAGTTGAACATTTTTTATATGCCTATTGGCCATCTGTATGCATTCTTTGAAGAAGTGTCTATTCTATTCTTTACCCATTTTAATTGGATTTTTTACCTTCCTGGTGTTGAGTTTTAGTTCTTTATAAATATTGGTTATTAACTCCTTATCATATGTTTTGGTGAATATATCCTCCTATTATGTGGGTTGTCTTTTTATTTTTTTCATGGTGCCTTCTGCTGTGCAAAAGCTTTTAAGTTTGATATAGTCTCATTTGTTTATTTTGTCCTTTATTTCACTTGCCCGTGGAGATAAATTGGCAAAAATACTGCTATGAGAGATATCAGAGAGTTTACTGCCTATGTATTCTTCCAAGATATATATGGTTTCTCAACTCACACTTAAGATTTTTATCCATTTTGAGTTTATTTTTGTGAATGGTAAATTGGTCGTATGTTGGTTCCATTTTTTTACATGTTACTGTCCAATATTCCCAACACCATTTATTAAAGAAACTGTCTTTACTCTACTGTATGCTCTTACATCCTTTGTCAAATATGAATTGACCATCATAAAGGTGTGGGTTTATCTTTTGGTTCTCTGTTCTGTTCCATTGATCTGTATGCCTGTTCCTATGCCAGTACCAAGCTCATTTAATTACTTTGGCCTTGTAGTATATCCTAATATTAGAAAGTGCGGTACCTCCCACTTTATTTTTTATTTTTGAGATTACTGAGACTGTTTTCTTTTTTGGTTCCATTTACATTTTTGGAATATTTGTTCTATATCTTCGAAGTATGCCATTGGTTTTTTAATAGGAATTGCATTAAATTTATAGATTGCTTTAGGTAATATAGACATTTTAATAATGTTTATTTTTCCTATCCATAAGCATGGTATATGCTTCCACTTGTTTGTATCTTCCTTGATTTCTTTTTTCTATGTCTTATAATTTTCTGAGTACAAGTCTTTTACCTCTTTGGTTAAATTTACTCCTAGGTACTTTATTATTATTTCCTTTGTTTTTGTTGCAGTAGTGAAGGGGATTGCTTCCTTAATTTCTCTTTCAGACAGTTTATTGTTGCTGTATAAAAATGCCACTGATTTCTGAATATTAATTTTATATCCTGCCAACTTGCTAAATTTATTTAATCAGGTTTAGTAGTTTTTTGACTGAGACTTTAGACTTTTCTATGTATAGTATTATGTCATTAAAAATAATGATAGTTTTACCTCTTCTTTTTCAATTTGGATGCTTTTTACTTCTTCTTCTTTTCTGATTGTTATGGATAGGACTTCCAGAACAATGTTGAATAAGAGTTGTAGAAGGAGGCACCCCTGCCTTGTTCCTGATCTTAATAGGATTGCTTTTAATTTTTGCTCATTGAGTATTATGTTGGCAGTTGGATTATCATAGATGGCCTTTATTATGTTTAGGTATGTTCTCTGATTTTGACTTTGCTGAGAGTTTTGATCATAAATGAGTGCTGAATTTTATCAAATGTGTTTTCTGCATCTGTTGATATAGTCGTGTGATTTTTATCCTTTATTTTGTTTATGTGATAAATCACATTGATTGATTTGCGAATATTGTAGCAGCCTTGCCTCCCTGGAATAAATCTCACTTGATCATTATGTATGACTTTTTTAATATATTGCTGGATCTGGTTTGCTAATATTTTGTTGAGAATTTTAGCATCCATGTTCATCAGGACATTTGTCTACAGTTTTCTTTCTTTGTAGTGTCTTTACCTGGTTTTGGAATTAAGATCGTATTTGCCTCATAAAAGGAGCTGGGAAGTCTTCTCTCCTCTAGAATTTTTTGAAATAGATTGAGAAGAATAGGTATTAATTCTTCTTTAAATATTTGGTAAAATCTGCCTGTGAAGCCATCCAGTCCAGCACTTTCATTTCCTGGGATATTTTAATAATTGTTTCAATTTCATTTTTTGTAATCAGTCTATTCTGGTTTTCTTATTCTTCCACATTGAATTTTGGAAGACTGTATATTTCTAGAAATTTATCCCTTTCACTTAGGTTGTCCAATTTTTTGGTATTTATGTCTTCATAGTATTTTCTTACAATCTTATGTATTTCTTTAATGTCAGTTGTTACTTCTCCACTTTCATTTCTAATTTTATTTATTTGAATCTTCTCTCCTTTTTTCTTGATGAGTCTCATTAAAGGTTCATCAATCATGTTTATTTTTTCAAAAAAACAGCTCTTGGTTTCATTGATCTTTTGTATTTTTTTAGCCTCTATGTCATTTATTTCCACTCTGATCTTTATTATTTCTTTCCTTCTCCTTCCTCTAGGCTTTCTTTATTTTTCTTTTTCTAGTTCTTTTAGATGCAAGGTTAAGTTGTTTATTTTAACCTTTTCTTGCTTTTAAGTTATGCCTGTAATTCTATGAAATTTCCTTTCAGGCTGCTTTTGCTGTGTCTCATAAATTTTGAGTTGTTGTATATTCATTTTAATTTGTTTCTAGGAATTTTTTGGTTTCTTCCTTGATCTCACTGTTATCTCATTTGTTATTTAATAACATGCTATTTAGCCTCCACATGTTTAAATGTTTTTTAGTGTTTCTATTGTAGTTGATTTCTAGTTTCATGCCATGTGATCAGAGAAGATGCTTGATATGATTTCAATCTTATTAAATTTATTAAGACATGTTTTGTGGCCTCACATGTGGTCTATCCTAGAAAATGTACCATGAGCACTTAAGAAGAATGTATATTCTGCTGCTTTGGGGTGATGGATTCTAAAGTTATCTATTAAATCCAGTTTATCTACTGTGTCATTTAAGTCTGCTGTTTTTCTGTTAATTTTCTGTCAGGAGGATCTATCTATTGATATAATTGAGATATTAAGATCCCCTATTCTTAGAATATTGCTATTGATCTTGGCCTTTATGTCCATCAGAATCTGCTTTATATATTTAAGTGCTCCTATATTAAGCATTAGATATTTACAATGGTTATATCCTTCTGTTGGATTGTTCTATTTATCATTATGTAGTGACATTCTTTATCTCTTACTCCAGCCTTTTTTAAAAGTTTATTTTGTCAGATATACTTATTGCTACCCCAGCATTTTTTCATTTCCATTTATATGAAATAGTTTATTTCATTATTTCACTTTTGTTCTATGTGAATCTTTTTTTTTTTTTTTTTGAAGTGGGTCTTTTTCAGACAGCATATGTACAGGTCTTGATTTCTTATCCATGCAGCTATCTTATGTTTTTTTGATTTAATCTATTATATTTAAGGTGTTTTTTTTACAAGTATTTATTTATTGCTATTGTATGCTTTAAATCTTCAAACCTCTTTTTCCATTTTTTTCCTTTGCTGTTTTTACATCAGGCCCCATAACATTTCTTGCTGTACTGGTTTGGTTATAATGAATTCCTTAAGTTTTTTTTTTTATTAAATTAATTTTTTTATTTCTCCCTCAATTGTAAATGATAATCTTGCTGGATAAAGAAGTTTTGTTGTAGATTCTTCTTTTGCATCACTTTGAATATTTCCTGCCAATCCCTTCTGACCTCAAGCATTTCTGTTGAGAAGTCAGATGTCGTACTTATGGAGGCTCCTCTGTAGGTAATTAACTTCTTTTCTCTTGCAGCTTTTAGTATTCTTTCTTTGTCTCTTAACTTTGGCATTTTAATTATGATGTTTCTTGGTGTAGACCTCCTTTGGTTCCTCTTTAATGAAACTCTCTGCGTTTGTTAAACCTGTGTGACTTTTTCCTTCATCAATTTAGAGATGTTTTTAGCTATGATTTCTTCAAACAGGTTCTCTATCTCTTGTTCATTCTCTTCTCCTTCAAGAACCTCTATGATGCAAATGTTGTTTCTCTTCATGTTGTCACAGAGGTCTCTTAGAGTTTCCTCAGTCTTTTTGAGCCTCTTTTCTTTTTGCTGCTCTGCTTATGTGCTTTTGTTTATCTTGTCCTTTAAATCACTGATTCGATCCTTTTGTTCTTCCAGCCCTGATGTTGATTCCTGCTAGTGCAGTCTTCATTTCTGATACTGTATTTGTCATTTCTGATGTTTTTTTTTTATTTCAATGTCCTTTTTGATGCTTGCTATCTCTTAATTTGGTGCTTATTATGTCCATCCATTGTTGTTCTAAGATTCTTCAGCATCCTAAAAATCATTATTTTAAACTCTGCATCTGTTTGCTTACTTCCATTTCATTTAGTTCTTTTTCTGGAGTTTTCTCTTGTTGATTTATTTGGGTCTCATTTCTCTTTCTGCACATTTTGTCTATGCATTATGTAGTGATGTCTGACTTTAAAATTTTTGTAGTGCCTTTATCGGGAAGATGGGCTCAGTGCTACTAACCTTCAGACAACCTGTTTTCCTTGTTCTAGGAATGATTCTTGAGGATACTATTTTCTCTGGGTTTTGTTATTTGTGTACTAAATGAAGTTGGTCCTTTCATTGATATGGTTATCCTTTTAGGCTGACTGGCTCTAAGGTCAACCTTGATCATGTGTATTACACACTGTGCAATGTCTTTCTTGTTGGGTGTATTTATTCTCCACAGAGTCTATTGCCTGCTAGACTCCTCCTTTGGGCATGCTTCTTGTGTAGCTAGCTGAGTTTAGGGTTGGTGCCATCTTCCTCCAACTACAAGTTGTGTTGGCTCTAGATCCTTTTGTGTTGGCATCAGCTGTTATTTGTAACCTGTTGTGGGCTACCTATCTGTAGCTACTGCACCTTTTGCTGTTTGTGTCTGGGTTTTCTGTGCTTAGGTTGTATGGGAGGAGTCAACCTTTGTATAAGGATCAGCTTCCTCCTGCTTAGAGAAGACAGCAGCTGTGTGAAAGCCCCTAGCTCCGTAATATTTGTCTTCACTTTTCAGCTGTCCTCCTCCTCTTGCAGCTGCCTGGTCTTCCCACAGAGTCTTCTATAGAAAGACTGTAGTGTGGGCTCAGTAGAGTCACCCAACCAACCCCTCTACTGGTTGCATGCTTGGTTAGTTTGGGCAGCTGAGGTTGGTAATATAACATTAGTAGAACTCCCTACTTTAGGAGTCTCTTCGTCAGGAGCTCATTATGGGGAATGTGACCCCTACTCCTGAGCCTAATACTTCAGCCACTGCTGTATACTCAAAGTCTATTTCTTCCCAACAAGGTGAGCAGCAGGTTCAGATCAGATAGTACCCTCTGCAGACCTTTTTACTGTTGGTAAGACCCCAATCTCAGGGAGAAATACTGAAAGAGTCCTCTTCTAGAGCTGACTGTGCTTCCCCAAAGGTGGCTAAGCCCTTCGACCAGAGTTTTTGGTTGCCTCTTCTGGGCGCAGGTGCACATGGAAGTACCAACTGCACACCTAGACTGGCTTTTACCCACTACAGATCTGGGGGAAGGTCTGCTTAAAAGACCAAGGTTCCCTGAGCCCCGCCTCCTGTAGCCTCTGTCTGCTGGTTGCTTGTTAGGCTCAGCCACTGAAAAAAACCTCTGCGAGAGTCTAGTGCTTTGAGTAATTTAGGGATTAGGAAGGGTGATAGGTGTGTCTCTGCCCTTTGGTCCCAGGTTTCAGTCTAATAGGCTTTTTTCACAGATTTCAGTAGGATGTTGCTCCAGGAGTCTGGTGAATGTGGCTTCTGAATCCCAGAATTGTGGTCTGAATGTATTCTGGACATTTTCCACTGAGTCTTCCATGAGGTGGAAACACCAGTCTTAGAGCTAGGAGCGTCTTGGGGAAAGTTTAGGCCTCAACACCAGAAAACTGAGTCATTGATGCACGCCCTGCTTCCTGGCCTCTCAGAAACAACTGCTGCTATGACTGAGGTAGGAAACAGTTGCTTTTCCCCAGGCTGATGCCACTAAGAGGGGACTGCTCCATCTGAGAAATATGGTGACTACAGTATTGGAGAATGTCTCAGCACAGGGGTTCTGGTAGCTGTCCCCTAAAGTGTCTCTCCCTGGGCCTCCAATTTTACACTCTCTTCATGCAATTCTAGTCCTCTGAACTCTCCCTCCACCAGAGCCCCAGATAGGTGGCTGTGAATAAGATTTTCAGAGTGGGCCTTTTAAGACTGAGCCTGTGTCTCCAACATCTCTATGTCCTTCTTGCAGCAGAAACCCGGCTCTTTTCACCTCCAAATGCTGTGTGGCCACCTCTTCTAGGCTCTGGGGCTCTTAGCTGGGGCTCTGGGCCTGGGGTTAAGGACCTTCCCCTCACTGGGCAACTCTCCCTGCAGTGAGAGTCCCTCTGGACCTTCAGTCACACTTGCTCCTGAGGTGGAGCTATCACCTCCACATCTTTGCTCTTCCTACCAGTCTTGGTGTGGCTTCTTCTGTGATTCTTGGTTATAGACTCCTCTTCGTTTAGTCCAAAATTAGTTTTTCAAGATGATTGTTCTTAATTTATTTATTTATTTATTTATTTATTTTATTTTTTTATTTTATTTATTTTTAATGGGGTGACATCAGTAAATCAAGATACATATATTCAAATGTCCAGGTTATCTTAAAGTTCAATTATGTTGCATACCCATCACCCAAAGTCAGATTGTCCTGTCACCCTCTATCTAGTTCTCTTTGTGCCCCTCCCCCTCCCCCTTCCCTCTCCCTCTCCCCCCTCCCCCCGTAACCACCACACTCTTGTCAATGTCTCTTGGTCTCAGTTTTATGTCCCATCTACGTATGGAAAAATGCAGTTCCTGTTTTTTTCTGATTTACTTATTTCACTCCGTATAATGTTGTCAAGATCCCACCATTTTGCTATAAATGATCCGATGTCATCATTTCTTATGGCTGAGTAGTATTCCATAGTGTATATGTGCCACATCTTCTTTATCCAGTCATCTATTGATGGGCTTTTTGGTTGTTTCCATGTCCTGGCCACTGTGAACAATGCTGCAATGAACATGGGGCTGCATGTGTCTTTACAAGTCAATGTTTCTGAGTTTTGGGGGTATATACCCAGTAGAGGGATTGCTGGGTCATAAGGTAGTTCTATTTGCAGTTTTTTGAGGAACCACCATACTTTCTTCCATAATGGTTGTACTACTTTACATGCCCACCAACAGTGGATGAGGGTTCCTTTTTCTCCACAACCTCTCCAACATTTGCTATTACCTGTCTTGTTAATAATAACTAGTCTAACAGGTGTGAGGTGATATCTCATTGCAGTTTTGATTTGCATTTCTCTAATAACTAAAGAAAATGAGCATCTTTTCATATATCTGTTGGCCATTTGTATTTCTTCCTGGGAGAAGTGTCTGTTCATATCCTCTTCCCATTTTTTTATTGGATTGTTTGTTTGTTTGTCGTTGAGTTTTATGAGTTCTTTGTATATTTTGGATATTAGGCCCTTATCTGAGCAGGTGTTTAAAAATATCATTTCCCAATTAGTTGGCTGTCTGTTTATCTTGTTATCAATTTCTCTTGCTGAACAAAAACTTCTTAGTCTGATGTAGTCCCATTCATTAATTTTTGCTTTCACTTCTCTTGCCTGTGGTGTCAAATTCATAAAATACTCTTTAAAGCCCAGGTCCATGAGTTTGGTACCTATGTCTTCTACTATGTACTTTATTGTTTCAGGTCTTATGTTTAGATCTTTGATCCATTTTGAGTTAATTTTAGTACAGGGGGACAAACTGTAGTCCAGCTTCATTCTTTTGCATGTTGCTTTCCAGTTTTCCCAGCACCATTTGTTGAAGAGGCTTTCTTTTCTCCATTTAGTGTTGTTGGCCCCTTTATCAAAAATTATTTGACTATATATATGTGGTTTTATTTCTGGACTTTCTATTCTGTTCCATTGGTCTGAGTGTCTATTTTTCTGCCAATACCATGTTGTTTTGATTGTCGTGGCCCTATAATAGAGTTTGAAGTCAGGTATTGTAATGCCCCCAGCTTCATTCCTTTTCTTTAGGATTGCTTTGGCTATTCGGGGCTTTTTATAGTTCCATATAAATCTGATTATTTTTTGCTCCATTTCTTTAAAAAATGTCATTGGAATTTTGATGGGAATTGCATTAAATTTGTATATAGCTTTGGGTAATATGGCCATCTTGATTATATTTATTCTACCTAACCAAGAACAAGGAATATTCTTCCATCTCATAATGTCTTTTTCGATTTCCCTTAACAATGGTTTATAGTTTTCATTGTATAAGTCCTTTACATTCTTTGCTATGTTTATTCCTAGGTATTTTATTTTTTTTGTTGCAATCGTGAAGGGGATTATTCTTTTGAGTTCATTCTCAAATGTTTCATTGTTGGCATATAGAAAGGCTATTGACTTCTGTATTTTAATTTTGTATCCTGCGACCTTACTGTATTGGCTTATTTTTTCTAGAAGTCTTTTTGTGGATTCTTTGGGGTTTTCGATGTATAGGATCATATCATCTGCAAAAAGTGATACCTTTACTTCTTCTTTTCCGATATGGATGCCTTTTATTTCTTTGTCTTGTCTGATTGCTGTGGCAAGAACCTCTAGTACCACATTAAATAAGAGTGGAGAGAGTGGAAAACCCTGTCTTGTTCCTGATTTAAGGGGGAAAGCCTTCAATTTTGTGCCATTTAGTATGATGTTAGCTGATGGTTTATCATATATGGCCTTTATCATGTTGAGATATTTTCCTTCTATACCCATTTTGTTGAGAGTCTTAAACATAAAATTGTGTTGTATTTTATCAAATGCCTTTTCTGCATCTATTGATAAGATCATGTGGTTCTTTTTCTTTGTTTTGTTGATATGGTGTATTACGTTAACCGTTTTACGAATGTTGAACCATCCTTGAGATTCTGGGATGAATCCCACTTGATCATGATGTATTATTTTTTTAATATGTTGTTGTATTCGATTTGCTAGTATTTTGTTTAGTATTTTAGCACCTGTATTCATTAGAGATATTGGTCTGTAGTTTTCTTTTTTTGTGCCATCCTTGCCTGGTTTTGGTATAAGGGTTATGTTTGCCTCATAAAATGTGTTTGGAAGTATTGCTTCTTCTTCAATTTTTTGGAAGACTCTCTGTAGAATAGGAACCAAGTCTTCTTTGAAGGTTTGATAAAATTCGCTGGTATAGCCGTCTGGGCCTGGACTTTTATTTTTGGGGAGGTTTTTAATGGTTTTTTCTATTTCTTCTCTACTAATAGGTCTGTTTAGGCTTTCTGCTTCTTCTTGACTCAGTCTAGGAAGGTTGTATTGTTCTAGGAATTTATCCATTTCTTCTAGGTTGTTGAATTTAGTGGAATAAAGTTTTTCATAGTATTCTACAATAATTCTTTGTATATCTACGATGTCCATGGTGATTTCTCCTCTTTCATTTTGTATTTTGTTTATATGAGTTCTTTCTCTTTTTTCCTTGGTAAGTCTTGCCAAGGGTTTGTCAATTTTGTTGATTTTTTCAAAGAACCAGCTCCTTGTTTTATTAATTTTTTCTATAGTTTTTCTGTTCTCTATTTCATTTATTTCTGCTCTGATTTTTATTATCTCCTTTCTTCGGCTGGTTTTGTGTTGTCTTTGTTCTTCATTTTCTAGTTCCTTAAGGTGGGAAGTTAAGTGGTTCACTTGGGCTCTCTCTTGTTTGTTCATATATGCCTGAAGTGATATGAACTTCCCTCTTATCACTGCTTTTGCTGCATCCCATAGATTCTGATATGTCGTATTATCATTTTCATTTGTCTGTATATATCTTTTGATCTCTGCACTTATTTCTTCTTTGACCCATTCATTCTTTAAAAGTATGTTGTTTAGTTTCCACATTTTTGTGGGATTTTTTCCCTCTTTTTTGCTGTTGAATTCTAGTTTCAAGGCTTTATGATCAGAAAATATGCTTGGTACAACTTCAATTTTTCTGAATTTGCTGATGTTGTTTTTGTGGCCCAGCATATGGTCAGTTCTTGAGAATGATCCATGTACACTGGAGAAAAAAGTATACTCAGTCACTTTGGGATGAAATGTCCTGTAGATGTCTATCATATCCAGGTGCTCTAGTGTTTTGTTTAAGGCCACTATGTCTTTGTTGATTCTCTGTTTGGATGACTGATCTAGAGCCGTCAGCGGTGTATTGAGGTCTCCAAGTATGATTGTATTTTTGTCAGTTTTTTGTTTTAAGGTCAATAAGTAGCTGTCTTATATATTTTGGTGCTCCTTGGTTTGGTGCATATATATTAAGAATTGTTATGTCTTCTTGATTCAGTGACCCTTAGCCATTATGAAATGGCCATTTTTGTCTCTGAGTACTTTTCCTGTCTTGTAGTCAGCATTATCCGATATGAGTATTGCTACACCTGCTTTTTTTTGGATGTTATTTCCTTGGAGTATTGTTTTCCAGCCTTTCACTTTGAATTTGTTTTTATCCTTGTTACTTAGATGACTTTCTTGTAGGCAGCATACAGTTGGATTTTCTTTTTTGATCCATTCGGCTACTCTGTGCCTTTTTATTGGTGAGTTTAATCCATTTACATTTAGTGTAATTATTGACACTTGTGAGTTCCTCATTGCCATTTTATAGATTGCTTTCTGTTAGTTTTGTGTCTTGTTTGATTCTTCTCTTTCGTTTTTCTATCTTTTGTTTTTATTTGGTTGTGTTCCATACATCTTTCCTCTATTGCTATCTTTTTTAAATCATGTGCTTCTGTGGTGGTTTTTTCAATGGTGGTTACCATTAAGTAATGAAAAGGGTTCCTACCCTGTTCATTGTAGTGCACTATTTTGTGAGTACTTTTGCCCTCCATCGCCCTTTGCTACTGTTAATCTTCATCCTCTCCCCCCCTTTCTTATTGTTGTCACAGTTTAAAGTTGGTTTTGTTATGTTCTTCTTGGAGCTTTTACTTGTGGCTTTGTTGTTGTTGTTTTTTTATTCTTTGTATCTGATTGGAGAACCCCCTTTAGTATTTCCTGGAGTGGGGGTTTTCTGGTGATAAATTCTCTCATCTTTTCTGTATCTGTGAATGTTTTTATTTCTCCTTCATATTTGAAGGTTAGCTTTGATGGGTATAGTATTCGTGGCTGAAAGTTCCTCTCTTTCAAGACTTTAAATATTGGGGTCCACTCTCTTCTAGCTTGTAGAGTTTCTGTTGAGAAATCTGATGATAATCTAATGGGCCTTCCTTTATATGTTGTATTCTTCTTTTCCCTGGCTGCCTTGAGAATTTTTTCTTTGCAGTTGGTTTCTGCCAATTTTATTATGATGTGCCTTGAAGTAGGTTTGTTGGGGTTAAGAAAACTTGGAGTTCTGTTTGCTTCTAGAATTTGAGGTTTTAGTTCTTTCCAGAGGCTTGGGAAGTTCTCATCTATTATTTGTTTGAGTATGTTCTCCATTCCATTTTCTCTCTCTTCTCCCTCTGATATACCTATTATTCTTATGTTATTCTTTTTGATGGAGTCAGATAATTCCTGTAGGGCTATTTCATTTTTTTTAATTTTTGAATCTCTTTCTTCTTCTCTTTGTTGAGCCTCAAGTTGCTTGTCTTCTACTTCGCTGATCCTCTCTTCTATCTGGCCTGTTCTATTAGCTAAGCTTGTTACCTCATTTTTCAGCTCATGAATTGAGTTTTTCATCTCTGTTTGATTTGTTTTTATAGTTTCAATTTCTTTGGAGATATAGTCTTTGTGTTCCTCGAGTTGTTTTCTGAGCTCCCTAAATTGCCTTTCTGTGTTTTCTTGTATATCTCTGAGTATTTTTAGGATTTCTATTTTAAATTCTCTGTCGTTTAACTCCAAGGTTTCCAATATCTTAAATTTTTTCTCCATAGATTTTTCCTCATCTCTCTGTGTTACCTTTCTACCTTTTGTATCCATGATATTCGATTTTCTCTTCTTTAATGGCATCTGAGGGTGATTTTCTTGATAGTATTAATGAGATTTTATAAGGAATAAAAGGATAAAAAAATAAAAATAAAAATAAAAAATTGCACGTTTTTTTTTTTTTTAAATTAATCATTAAATAAAGAAAAATAAAATAAGATAAAAATTTGAGGGGAAAAAAAGGGAATAATTCCTTCCCCTCCTTTTTTCCTCTCCTCTCCTCTCCCCTCTTTTTTGAGAAAATCTTGTGATGAACTGTGAATTATATTGTACTAAATAGAACAAATAATACCTGTAGTGAAGGGCCTGAATTGGGGAGAAGTAATATAGGGGTAAAGGAAAAAAAAAAAAGAAAAAAAATACAAGAAAAAAATATTTATATATAAAAAAGGGGGGAGCAGTATAGACCCACAAAAAGCAAATTAGGAAAAAATTTGGGTCAAGAATAAAATGTTTTGCTTTTAGGTGTTGGCTGACTCAGAGATATGATGAGAGGAATAAGAGGGAAACAGGAAAAAAGGGTGGAAAATTAAAAAATTACTATTGTATTTAGTGGAACAAGAACTAGATAAAATGGAGAGCCAGGGATGGGAGCACTGCTAATGTGTTAAAAAGGTGAAGTAAAAACCCTCCAAAATGCCACAAACTTAAGTTTGAGTCACAGATAAGATAATTTGTTCATTATTGAAGTTTGAATGAGAGAAGATGTAAAGGAGAGAGGAAGAGTCTAATATAGAGGGAGAAAAGAGAGAGAGAGAGATAGAGAAGATGGAACCACTTAAAGAAGAAAAAAGAAAAAGGAGGAGAGAGAAAGAGAGAGTTAGGGGTTTTGGATTGCAACCCTCAAAGAGAGAAAGGAGGAGGAAAGAAAAGATAATGTGAGATGTAACACTTATGGGTAGTGTAGTTCAAAGAGAGGCGAGAGTAAGACTGAGAGAGAATTAAATGACCAAATTGGAGTAGAAAAAAAAATCAATAATGAAGAAAAGAGACACAGACGAACAAATATAATAAGATGGGATAGGGTATAAAATCTGCAGATTATTCTTGATTTTGAGAGGTTGTCGTCTTGCTTTTTCTTTTCTGTCTTTCTGGTCGGTGACTTTGTACCCCGGGTTCTGCCCCTGTGGCACGCTCTGGAAGAGGTTTGCAGTTGATAATTCTCTATGGCAATGTCATGTATTGGGCTTCAGTCTCGTTGGCAGCCAAGGTTCATTAGTGTTTATAGGCTCCAACAGAGAGGATCTCTCACTGTGAGAGTGTTCCTGGAGCCTCTCTCCTAGTCTTTCCTTCCACAATTAGAAGCCTGATAATCCAGTTATGGGGTTGCTGCTGCCTCTGCCTGGATAGTAAGAGTCTCAAAGAGCTGGCAACTCCCCACTCTGTTCCCACTCGGCACAGGGCTCTGAGTAAGGCTCAGTCAGTCAGACCTGCCAGCATAATCAGGCGTGGCTTCCTCTCACTCAAAGATCTCTGGCTCTGCCCCTCTGTGGGATAACTCGAGTGCCCACTCCTGAGGCGTTCGGAGGAATCTCTAGCCAGACAGGTCACACTTCGAGTGAAATCCCTACCCACATGGAAAAGATCGAGCTTTGGAATTGGCTTTCGCTTTATCCTCGTGCGGCTTTCCCAAGGGGCTAGGGCTGCCTGAGATTCCGCTCCTGGCCTGCTCACAGACCTGCTCCTCTGTGGGAAAAACACGGGCACCCACCTCTGAGGAGTTCGGAGGAATCTCCTGTTCACTCTTCCTGCGTGCGCACTGACCAGATTTTGAGGCTCAGGCGTCCGGGACGCCTCTTACTCCAAGAAAGCCCTCTGCCCACACGGAAAAGTTACTGGGTTGGAATTGGCTTTCGCTCTTTCCCCGTGCGGCTTTCCCAGGGCGCTGGGGCTTCCGCGCCTGGCCCGCTCACGGGCCTCTGATTCTGCTCCTCTGAGGGAAAACACGAGCACCCACCCCTGAGGAGTTCGGAGGAATCTCCTGCCCACTTTGCATGCGTGCGCACTGACCAGATTATGAGGTTCACAAGGGACGCCTCTCGCTCCGCGAAAGCCCTCCTCCCGCACAGAAAAGTTCCGCCGTTGGAGTTGGCTCCAGCTCCCTCCCCGTGCCCGGTCCCCTCAGGGCGCTGGGGCTCCTAGGAGATGCTGCTTTTTGCCCACACAGAGGCCTCTGACTTTGCTTCTCTGTGGGTTAGCACAGGCGGCTCCCACCCCTGAAGTGTTCGTAGGAATCTTTTGCCCACTAACCACGCCAACCAGGAGATGCGGAAAATGGCTGCCCCACTTGTCTTTCTTTGTCTGGGTTTGGCGCGTTCGTGTTAGCTTGAATTGCCCAGGTTTTTCCACGGCTTCGATCTCCGTGCCACAGCCTCATTTGGCTGTACCGCAGCCTGGAACTATTCACTCCCTATGCCCGCCTTAGTTTCTATATTCTCAGTTCTCAGTGAAAGCCATCCTGTTTGGATTAGAGAGGAAGGCGGAGCATTTCTTACTCCTTATTTCCCCCGAAGTTTGACCATATATTTAGCCAATCTTTCGCTTGATCCTACCTTCGGGTGTGTTGTGAAGCATCTGAAGACTCCAAGGATAGGTTTTTCTGTTTCTGGTTGAAGTACTTGTTGAGTTTATGGGGAGATTTTCGGTATCGCTTCCTACCGCGCCATCACTGTGACCCAGATTTTCGATTGTTCTTAATTTAAATTGTAATACAATTTGGTCATGAAAGGTGGCAGTTGGAATGTCCCCCTCCTCTCTCGCCATCTTGAAATATATAAAACTTTTATTATTATGTAAAATTATCTCTCTTTTTTTTTGTATTTTTCTGAAGTTGGAAATGGGGAGGCAGTCAACAGACTCCTACATGTGCCCAACTGGGATCCACCTGGCATGCCCACAAAGGGGTGATGCTCTGCCCATCTGGGGCATTGCTCTGTTGCAACCAGAGCCATTCTAGTGCCTGAGACAGAGGCCATAGAGCCATCCCCAGCACCCGGGCCAACTTTGCTCCAATGGAGCCTTGGCTGCAGGAGGGAAAGAGAGAGAAAGAGAGGAAGGAGAGGGGGAGGGGTGGAGAAGCAGATGGGTGTTTCTCCTGTGTGCCTTGGCCAGGAATCAAACCCGGGACACCTGCACACCAGGCCGACACTTTACCACTGATCCAACTGGCCAGGGCCAATTTATCTCTTATTTATTGGTTACTTGTTGTATGTGCCCTAACCTGGATTGAACCCACAATCTTGCCATATTGCAATGATGCTGTAACTACACTTGATCTTAGCCAAAAGATTGAGAAGTGATGATGCTGCTCTAACCAACTAAACTACCCTTCCAGGGAGGATTTATTTTTTAATATTTGGGGGTTAATAATATTCCCTAAAATTTATAGGGATCTGAACAATTTAGACCAAAATGTTGCCACAGTGTATATCCAAGAATAAAATCAGCAATTTATTTTCTGTTTTCTCCTTTCCCACTCCCTGACTAATTGAATGCTCACATAAAGTTTCTCCATAGAAAGTTAGCAGAAGGATGAAAGAAATCATAAAAGGAGATAGTCATAAATAGCTTTTTCTGGGGGCAATCTGGTAAAGACAGTATTAGAGACAAGGAAATAGAAACAGGAGGTTCAGTCTACTTTCTCAAAATGTCAGTGAAATGAAAAGCAATGCAGAGGATCCTTACCTGAAGGTATATAGTAGGAGATTGTAACTAACAGGAATAGCAAGCCAGCACACCAACAGTTTTAATTTCATCTTTTGAACAGAAGGTGACTGGACAGATGTGTGGTCCAATGTGATAATTACTAGTGTCTGCTTGGAAAATAAACTTTTTTGTCTTCGGCTTCATTTTATTTCCCAGTGAATGGGTTTAAAGAGCCATTTTTGGGATTTAGTTAGGCTTTCTGCCTTTCTGTCAAAGACACTAATTAAATATTTAATGAAATTCTGGAAGTTGACTTTTAATTATGATATGCAAGCAAGCTGCTTAGTTATATGTCAGAAAAGCACCATATTAATTCCATGAGAGGGGTCTCTGAATGCAATTAAAAATAATGCTAATTTGATTTTTTTTAAGGAGGAAGTTAGATTCTAGAAATTATAGACAAAGTGTATTGACATCAATTCTAGTGGAAATTTTTAGTAAATTCTAAAGAAATTCATTGCAAACACTAAAGGAAGCCAATGGTAATCACAAAGGCATATTATGGTTTCACTAAAAGTTGATTTATAGCTAGTAATTTTCATTTCATTTATTCAATAAAAGATCAAATAAATATCTTACCAACTGCATGTGGGTTTTAGCCCTAGACTTTAGGTTTAAAAATCATAGCTCATTTTCTGTCACCATATATTTGTCTCCTCTTACTTCCTTTCTCTCCTTCTCTGGTAACCATTTCAGCTTTATCAATGTTCATGAGTCACAGTTTTATATTTCACTTATGTCTGACATCATCATCACATTAAATTTAAATTATATAAAAAAAATCATAGCTCTACCACTTCTCTCTGAGGAATCTCGGAAAATGAACATCATCTCTCACTTCTTCAATTTTCTGATCTATACAATCAAATAGAAGTAACAATAGTTTCATAGAATCTGTATGAGTGTAAGATGACTTTAAACATGTAAAATATTTGAAACAGTATCTAAGAACTTTAAAGCAGTATACAGAAATTAATCAATAAATATTAGCTATTATTATTTGAGGAACAAACAACTCACATTCCAGGCATTCAAATAATAATAGCTAATGTTTATTTTTATTTTGTAGTTCAATTTATTGAGATGACACTGTATAACATGATTACACAGGTTTCAGGTTCCCAATTCTAAACTACATCTTGGTATACCACACTGTGTATTCACCCTCACTTCCACAATTCAGGTCATTGTCCATCACCAATTATTGTTCTACCAACACACCTTTTCACCTCTCATTCTCCCAGCAATCAACACACTGTTATACATGTTTACAAGCTTTTTCTTTTTTGTCCTTTTCCTTTTATTGCTCAATCCCTCTGCCCTCCCACCCAGCCTTATCCCCAAAGTTGTCAGCCTGATTTTTTTAATGTATGTTTGTTTCTATTTTGCTTGTTAGTTAATTTTGTTCATTAGATTTCACATATGAGTGAGATCATATGATACTTATTTTTCTCTGACAGGCTTATTTCACTTAGCATAATGCTCTCCAGGTCCATCCACCACATTGAAAAAGGTATGATTTCATTATTTTTTATGACCATGTAGTATTCCCTTCTGCAAATGTACCCCAGCTTTTTCATCCACTCATCTGCTACTTGAAACTTAGACTGTTTCCAGATCTTGGATATTATAAATAATGTTATAATGATCTTATGAGAGTATATATATTTGAATTAGTGTTCTGGGATTCTTAGTATATATTCTCAGAAATGAGATCTCTGAATCTAAAGTTGGAAGTTCCAATTTTAATTTTTTGAAGTAATTCTATGCTGCTTTCAACACTGGCTATACCAACCTTAATTTCCACCAACAGTGCATAAGGGTTCCCTTTTCTCCACAACTTTGCCTATACTTATTTGTTGATTTATTGATGAAGCCATTCTGGTAGGTGTAATGTGATATCTCATTGTGGTTTTAATTTGCATTTCTCTGATGATCAGTGATACTGAGTATCTTTTCATTTGTCTATTGGCCATATCTATGTTCTCTTTACCATGGTTTCTATTCAGGTCTTTTGTCCATTTTTTACTGGATTGTTTGTTTCTTTGTTTTGATACTATTTTATAACTTCTTTATAAATTTCAGATGTTAATCCCTTATTAGATGTATCAGTGAATATGTTTTCTCATTCCATTGGTTATCTTTTCATTTTGTGGATGGTTTCCTTTGCTGTGAAAAATGCTTTTAGTTTAATATAGTCCCATTTGTTTATTTTTTCTTTTGTTTTTCTTGCCTGAGGAGATATATCAGAAAAAAATTGCTATGAGAAATGTCCAAAATTTTACTGCCTGTGTTTTCTTTTAAGATATTTATGGTTTCAAGTTTAATATTTAAGTTTTTAATCCATTTTGTATATTCTTATATGATATATGGTGTAAGAAGGTGGTCTAGTTTTATTTTCTGTACAAATTTATTCAATTTTCCAACACCATTTATTGAATAGACTGTATTTTAACCCAATTGTATGTTCTTGCTTTCTTTGTCAAAATATTAGTTGACCATATAAATGTGGGTTAATTTCTGGGCTCTCTATTCTGTGCCATTGGTCAATATGTCTGTTATTATACCAGTTCTATGCTATTTTGATTACTATGGACTTACAGTATAGTTTAATATCAGGTAGCATAATTCCTCCAACTTTCTTCTTCTTTCTCAAGATTGTTGTGGCTATTTGAGATTTTTTTGTGGTGGCTCCATATAAATTTTTTGAATATTTGTTCTAGTTTTGTGAAATACACCATTGGTATCTTGATAGAAATTGCATTTAACATAGAGATTGCTTTGGGTAATATGGACATTTTAATAATATTAATTCTTCCTATCCATGAACATGGTATATGCCTCCACTTGTTTGTATCTTTTTCAATTCATTTCTTTGACATCTTATAATTTTCTGAGTACATGTCTTCTACATCCTTAGTTACATTTATACCTAGGTATTTAATTCTTTTTGAGGCAATTGTGAATGTCATTTTATTTTTGGTTTCCCTTTCTGATAGATAATTATCGGTATATAAAAATACAACTGATTTATGAATATTTATTTTATATCCTGCGACTTTACTGAATTCATTTATCAGTTCTAGTACTTTTTTGGTAGATTATTTGGAGTTTTCATGTTATCTGCAAATAACAGTTTAATTCTCTCTTCTCAATTTTGATTCCTTTTATTTCTTCTTCTTGTTTGATTGATGTGGTAGGACTTCCAGGAACTACATTGAAAAAGTGTGACGATAACAGAAATCTCAATTATGTTCCTGATCATAAAGAAAATGCTTGCAATTTTTGCCCGTTGAGTATGATGCCGGCTGTGGGTTTGTCATATATGGCTTTTGTTACACTGAGTATGTTCCATCTAGTTCCACTTTGCTGAGAGTTTTTATCATAAATGGGTGTTGAATTTTATCAAATGCTTTTTCTGCATCTATTGATATAATCATGTGATTTTTATTCTTCATTTCATTTAGGTGGTATATCATTTATATTGATTCATGAATGTGTACCAACCTTGCCTCCCCAGAATAAATCCTCTATGATCATGATGTATGACCTTTTTAATGTATTGCTGGATTCATTTTGCTAATATTTTGTTGAGGATTTTTGCTTGTATTTTTCATCAAGGATATTGGCCTATAGTTTTCTTTCTTTGTAGTGTCTTTATGTGGTTTTAGAATTAGGGTAATGCTGGCCTCATAAATGAGCTTGGAGTTTTCCTTCTTATTGAATTTTTAAGAATAGTTTGAGGATAGGTGTTAGGTTATCTTTTGAGGATCTGACTACTTTTATGTCTAATGTTATTTCATTCACACCAGATTTATTAATTTTAGTGAGAGAGAGGAAGGAGAAGAGAGAGAGACAGAGACAGAGACAGAGACAGAGACAGAGAGAGACAGAGAGAGTCAGGAACAATGAGCTGTTTCTGTGTATGCCCTGACCGGGGATCAAAAGGGCAACTTTGATCCACATCTGATACTCTTCACAGATTCAACCAGCTAGGGCGGGGTCTTAGTTTATCTTTAAATGTTTGATTAAATTCACCTGTGAAGCCATTTGGTCTAGGACTTTTGTTTGTTGGAAGTTTTTGTTTACAACTTTGGTTTATAAGCTTTAATCTGTCTATTCAGATTGTCTGATTCTTCCTGATTCATTTTAGAATATTGTATGTTTTTATAAATTTGTCCATTTTATCCAGATTGTTCAATTTGTTAGAATATAGTTGTTCTTACAGTACTTTGTATTTCTTTGGTGTCAGTTGTTACTTCTTTTCTTTCATCTGATTTTTATTTATTTGAGTCCTCTATTTTTTTCTTTATGAATCTGGTTAAAGGTTTGCCAATGTTGTTCATGTTTTCAAAAATAACAGCTCTTCATTTCATTGATCTTTTGTATTATTTTAGACTTTATTTCAAATATTTCTGTTCTGATATTTATTATTTCCTTCCTTCTACTCACTTTGGACTTTGCTTGATACTCTTGCTTGAGAACCTTCAAGGTTAAAGTTACATTGTTCATTGGAGGATTTTCTTGTTTCTTGAGGTAGGCCTGTAATGCTAAGAATCTCCTTCTCAGGGCTGCTTTCACTGTGTCCCATAAATTTTGGGTTGTTGTATGTTCATTTTCAGGTAATATTTTATTTCTTTCTTGATTGTTTAAAAACATTCTATTTAGCCTCCATGTCTTTTTTTTCAGACAGAGAGAGGAATAGACAGGGACAGACAGACAGGAATGGAGAGATGAGAAGCATCAAGCATTAGTTTTTTGTTGTGCATTGTGACACCTTAGTTGTTCATTGATTGCTTTCTCATATGTGCCTTGACTGTGGGCCTTCAGCAGACCAAGTAACCCCTTGCTCGAGCCAGTGACCTTGGGTCCAAGCTGAGCTTTTGCTCAAACCAGATGAACCCGCGCTCAAGCTGGCTACCTCGAGGTCTCGAACCAGGGTCCTCGGCATCCCAGTCTGACGCTCTATCCACTGTGCCATTGCCTGATCAGGTTAGCCTCCATGTCTTTTTGTGTTTTTTGGTTTTTATTCTTGTTGTTGATTTCTTCTTTCACACCATTATGGTCAGAAAAGATGGTTGATATGATTTCAATCTTAAACTTTTGAGACTTGTTTGATGTTCTAACATGTGGTCTATCCTAAGAACTGTTCTATGTGCACTTGAAAACAATGTTTATTCTGCTGCTTTGTAGTGAAATGCTCTGAAGATATCAGTTAAATCCAGCTGATCTAATGTGTCATTTAATGCAATTGTTTCCTTGTAGATTTTGTGTCTGGAAGATCTATTTATTAATGTCAATGGGTTGTTTAAACCCTCTACTTATGACTCTACTGTTGTTCATCTCTTCCTTTATGTCAATCAAGGTTTGTTTTACATTGGATATGCAAATGTTTACAAGGGTTATATCCTGTTGTTGTGTTGCTACATTTATTATTATGTATTGGCCTTCTTTGTCTCCTATTGTAGCCTTTGTTTTAAAGCCTGTTTTGTTAGATGTATTACTACTCAATTTTTAAAAAGTTTCTATTTGCATTAAATATCTCTTTTTTATCCCTTTACTTTTAGTCTGTGAACATATTTCTGAGGTGGGTCTTCCATTCTGAAATGTATCTCTTGTGACAGCACTTGTTTGGGTCTTGCTTTCTTATACATTCAACTACCTTATGTCTTTTGATTAGAACATTTAAGTAATTTACATTTTAAAATATTATTGATTTGTATATATTATTAACATTTTATTTTTTAAACTATGTTTATCTATTTTCCCCCTTTTTCTCTTCTTCTCAAAGTTGGCCACTTAATATTTCTTCTAGTACTGGTTTGGTGGTAACAAACTCTTTTAGCTTTTTCTTGTCTAGGAATCTTTATTATTTCTAATTAAATTTTAAATGATATTCTCACTGGGTAAACTAGTCTTGGTTGTAGGTTCTTGTTTTTCATCACTTTGAGTATTTTATGCCAATCTCTTCTGGCTTGAAATATTTCTGTTTAGAAATTAGCTGATAGTCTTATGAGAGCATCCTTGTCTGTAACTAATTGCTTTTCTCTTGCTGCTTTTAAGATTGTCTCTTTGTCTTTAACTTTTACCATTTTAATTATGATGTGGGCTTCTTTGGGTCTATCTTTTTTTAAAATTTTTATTGATTTTAATTTATTGTTTACATAGATTCAAGTGTCCCACCAAATATATCTCCTCCCCACCCTGGTGTTCCCCTTGATACCCCTTTGCCCCCTCCCGCAACACCTTCCCTCCTTCCCTCCAGGATTTGCTGTCCTGTTCTCTATAACGCTGTGTTATGTATATAAATTTCACTAATCTCTTTCCCTTCTCTAATCCCGTCCTCTCATCTGCTTTCCTTCTGACCACTTTCCCTCTGGTCCCTTTGATCCCGCCTCTGACTCTATTCTCTTCCTCAGTTCATATTGTTCATTAGATTCCTCAAATGAGTGAGGTCATATGATATTTTTATTTCTCTGCCTGGCTTATTTAAGATAGCAGAATAGTCTCTAGGTCCATCCATGTTGTTACAAAAGGTAAGATTTCCATCTTTTTCACTGCCACGTATTATTCCATTGAGTATATGTACCACAGCTTTTTAATCCATTCTTCCACTGACAATGGGTGATATCACACTTCCTGACATCAAGTTATACTACAAGGCCATTGTACTCAAAACAATGTATGCCAGCTTGGTACTGGCATAAGAACAGGCATACAGGTCAACAGAACAGAACAGAGAACCTAGAAGTAAACCCACACCTTTATGGACAATTGATATTTGACAATGGAGGTAAAAACATACAATAAAGTAAAGACAGTCTCTTTAACAAATGGTGTTGGAAAAATTGGCAAGGTACTTACAAAAAATGAAACTAGACCACCAACTTACACCATACACAAAAATAAACTCAAAATGGATAAAAGACTTAAATGTATGTCATGAAACCATAATCATCTTGAAAGAAAACATAGGCAGTAAGCTCTCCAACATCTCTTGCAGCAATATATTTGATGATTTATCTCCACGGGCAAGTGAAATAAAAGATAGCATGAACAAATGGGACTATATCAAACTAAAAAACTTTTACACAGCTAAAGACAACATGAACAAAATAAAAAGACAAACCACACAATAGGAGAAGATATTCAACAACACATCTGATATGGGGTTAATAACCAAAATTTATGAGGAATTTGTAAAACTCAACATCAGAAAGGTAAACAATTCGATCAAAAAATAGGCAAAAGAAATGAATAGATAGTTCTCCAAAGAGGACATACCAATGGCCAATAGGCATATGAAAAAATGTTCAACATCATTAATCATTAGAGAAATGCAAGTTAAAACTACAATGAGATACCATCTCACATCTATCAGAATGGCACTCATTAACAAAATAACACATAATAAGTGCTGGTGAGGGTGTGGAGAAAAAAAAAACACTCCTGCGCTGCTAGTGAGAATGCAGACTGGTGCAGCCTCTGTGGAAAACAGTATGGAGATTCCTCAAAAAATTAGAAATGAAACTGCCTTTTGACCCAGCAATCCCACTTTTAGGAATATATCCTAAGAATACCAAATCACTGATTCAAAAGAAGAAATGCATCCTCATGTTTATGGCAGCATTGTTCACAATAGTCGAGACTTGAAACAGCCCAGTGAGTCCATCTTTAATGGGACTCTCTGGGCTTTCTGGACTTGTGTGTCTTTTCCCTCTACCAAATTATGAAAATTTTCGTTCATTGTTTCTATCAAATGAGTTCTTGATCCCTTGCTAGCTCTCTTCTCTTTCTGGTACTCCTATGATATTAATTTTGTTACACTTCATCTTCTCCCAAATGTCCCTTAAAACAGTAGACTCCATAATCTTTATACAATATCAGAGTGATTAGTTCTTTTATGGACTGACATAAAATTTCTGGCAGACTGGCACCATTGCATGGATTGGTAGTTGAAAACCACTACCTTAGACTATCCTCATTCTTATTTATTTATTTATTTATTTATTTATTTACTGCTCTCATTGAGTGTTTTTTTTTCCTACCCTGTCTTCCAAATTGTTGATTTGTTCCTCTGCTCCATCCACCCTACTATTTTTTTCCTTGCAATGAATTTTTGATGTCAAATATTGTATTTTTTATTTCCTACTGGTTCTTTTGTATGGTTTCTATGTCCTTTTTTTTATAATTGCTTTATCTTTGTTAAAGTTCTCACATTGTTTTTTAAACATCCGTACATCCTTTACTCTGACCACTATATCTGATAAATTGCTTATCTCCATTTCATTTAGCTTTTTTTCTGGAAATTTCTCATGTTCTGTCATTTGGGGCCTGCTTCTTTTTTTCTTCCCTTTATGGCTGCCTCATTGTGTTTCTGTCTATGTATTAGATATATCTGCTATGATTCCCAGTCTTTGTGGAGTGGCCTTATGTAATAGGTATTCTGCTGGGTCCAGTGGTGCAGTCTCCTTGGTTACCTGAGCTGGGTGATCCAGGAATGTCTCTTACATGCATTATGTGGTGGGAGTTGCTGTGCAGATGCTGACAACAAGAAGCATAATTTGCCTCAGCTGTGTTTGGTCTCTGATGAGATTTCCTTTCGGATACACTGCTTCTGAAGTTAATTGGAGTCTACTCTGATGTCTGAATCTGACCACTGGGTATGTTGGTTCTGGGCCTCTTGGGAGGGAACCTGGCTTATGCCATTAAAATACAGTGCTGTGACTGGCTCTCAGCAAAATGTTTGGACCTATAAGCAATTCACAGTTTGTGGCTGCCTCTACTGGGTTTAGGTGCATGTAGGAAAGACCAAGCTGCATATCAAAACCAGGTTTTACCAACACTGGGTCCGAAGACAGGTCTGTGACACCTCAAGATCTGCCTCTGGTTGCCTCCACCTGCTGGATGTCTGTCAGGCTCAGTCAATGAAAGAGCCTCTGGTGGAATCTAGAAGATGGAGCTAGTGGATCTCTCCTGAGGAGCAGAATCTAGTCAGGTTTCAGGAAATGTAGTGGGTGTGGCCACACACCCCAGATCCATAGGTATTACTCTGTCCTGTATTTTGTTGCAACTTCAGCAAGGCAGAATCACTAGGAGTTAGAAAGTTGTGATGTCTAGAGCCCAGAGATTTGGTCAGCTTGCAACCATGAAGATGGTTCTACTGAATTCCCCATGACGGAGAAGCACCAGTCTGATTCATAGGAAAGTGGGGGAATGGCTGTTACTAAAAGACAGACAACTAAGTCACTGTTAACCCCTGAGTCTGTCCAGACTTCTACTCCTTGGCCAAGGCTACTGACTCCTTAGCAAAGCCTAATGTCTGCAGAGTGGGGTGAGAGGGAATCCAGAGGGTGGGGCAATTGTTTCCCCTCAAACTGATATCACATGGAGGAAAATGTTCCACCCAAGAAAGATGGCAACTGCAGTATGGTAGAATGATTCAGCACAGGGAGCTTGATGGCTGTCTTCCTTATATCTCTCCCCAGAGCTGCAAGCCCTCTAGTCTTCTCACATGACTCTATTCTGTTCATCCCTCCTTTTGCCAAAGCCCAGGGTAAGTGGCTGTGAACAATGTGTGTTGATCCTTTAAAAGGGTGCTCATGTCTCTAGGGTCTCCCATCTCTTTCTGGAAGACAGAAACTTCATTGCTTTTCACAGCTGAATATTCTGTGGGTACCTCCTCCTAAATTTGGTGCTGCAGGCCAGGGGGTCCATCTTGAAATTTAGGTCTCATACATCTTAGGGGGAAGCCCTGCATCTGAGATATCTCTTCAGATCCTCAGCTGTGGCTCATGGGAACAAGGACAACACTTATTGTGTCTCCCCCTTCCTATTGTTCTCCATGTGGCTTCTTTTGTGAATCCTTGGTAATAAGATTTTTCTTCTTTTAGTCTTAAAATGCTTATTCAGTATGATTGTTGTTAAATTTATTCATAACTTCTGTTTGGTTGTGGGAGGAAGTGAGTGTAACATTTATCTACTCTGTCATAATCTTGGATCCCCTCTGCTAATGTTTATTAATCAATTACTTGATACTCCTTTAAAGTCCTTAGACACTGTTCTAAAACACTTTGTAAACTTTATGATTGTTTAATCATGATGATACATACTTGAATTGGTAGACAGTATGTCTACTAACTCTGAAAATGTTAAAAAGTCTAGAAATATGGGATGAAAATGATAATAGATCATTTAATATGTTTACATTTCAAGTCCTAACTCATTGATTTCAAATCAACTGTACAAATGTAGGGTGCAATATCTAGTACAACAGAAGCTTTTATGTGTGAATCCCAGAGGATTACTTGATTGTATGTTCAGTGTGAATCAACACTGATCAGCAATGCTAACAAAGCTTTAGCTATATTGATACAAATGTACTATCCAGAACAGGAGACATGCATTGGCCCACCAGTCCATTGGTAACATTTGGTTCTGATGTCATATTTTCAGAAATGTTTGACCATTGGACAACATTTTTTTAAAGACAGAACTGTCTTTAATCATTGTTGTTTCTCTAGTACATATTAATAGTATAGTGCTTAGATTTTAGTACGTGTTCAGAAAATGTCTAATAAATTAAAAAATGAATAACCAAATATAGCACATCCATAAATTATGACTGATATGATGAAGAGGCCATAAACTATGTGATATAAAAAATTGTTGAAAACACTGTAGCTGTTAAGCCTGGGAATAAATGGTAAGCTTTTCAGATATTATTATATAGAGGACATATTAGATTTTTTTCTGTGCACTTTGAGTTTAGTTTTAGAGTTAACAGATTTCAACTAAACCAATTAAATGATTACATTTAAATGCCACTTCATAGTTTATTAAACACTTTATTACACATCATTTTGTATAATTTTTATTTTTATATCAACTATCTGAGATAGTTACTGCAGTAATTCTACCTCAATATATTAAAATGTAGTAGTAGTTCACATCTATATTGTGCTTACTATATGCCAACCACTTGCACATATAAGTTTATTTACATTTTACCACATGAGTTAGTTACACTTATTATCAGATACAGCCTACAGACAACTAAACTGAAGCATAGAAGGGTGAAGTAACACATCCCAGATTACACATCTAGCAACTAGCAGAGCCAAAGTTTGACTCCTCTCATTCCTGGCTCTAGTCCATACTCTTAACTGCTACATTATACTGCCTTTCACATTACCACCTTCTTACAGATGAAGAAGTTGAGTTGCAGACAGATAAGTTATTTGCTTAAAATAACAAAACTAAAAATTGGCAGTCAAATGTAAATTCTGCCTGACCAGGCAGTGGTACAGTGGATAAAGTGTCAACCTGGGATGCAGAGGACCCAGGTTCAAAACCCCAAGGTTGCCAGCTTGAGCACAGGCTCATCTGGTTTGAGTGTGGACTCACCACCTTGAGTGCAGGATCACTGATTTGAGCATAGGATCATAGTTATGATGCCATGGTTCCTGGCTTGAACCCAAAGGTCTCTGGCTTGAAACCCAAGGTCACTGATTTCTGGACCTAGCAAGGGGTCATTGACTCAGCTGGGGCATTCCTGTCAAGGTACATATGAGTAAACCATCAATGAGTAACTAAGGTTCCCCAATGAAGAATTGATACTTTTCATCTCTCTCCCTTCCTCTGCTCTTACCAGTACTTCTGTATTTTTCTCTTACTATATAAAATTTGAACTTTTTAGAGCCCACTGAACAGTGTGATTGGGTTCAGAGGTTGGAGACATATCTATGAGACACTTGTGGAGGGGATGACTACAGAGTGAAAAGCACTTCAGTGATCTTTGTTTATTCCAACTCAAGATTTTCTAACTCTATGAAAACAGTATTTCAGAAAGATTAAAGTGAGTTAGCTCAGGAGGAGAAGAAGATGGTGAGGGCAGGTCATTCTGTATCTCCACAAAGAAGTGCTTCCCAAAATGTGGTGTTCAGAATAGGTATGTCAGAAAAATCTAAGGTTTTTGTTCTATTGCACATTTTCAGGCTCCTTCTCACATTTACTGCACCTGTTTCTGAAGTAGGACAAACATATCAATTTGTTTACACAAATTTTGTGGACAACTTATTTTCAGTTTAAGAGGGCCATTTTAACAAAAGGTTTTGAAGCTGTGTTAAGGATAAACAGATAAACAAACAGCATTTTTAAAAGGAGTAATATGAAAAGACTTTTTAAATTTATTTTTATTTTTTTTTAGGTGAGAGGAGGAGAGATAGTGCGGTAGACTGCTTCATGCACTCCAATGGGATCCACCTGGAATCCCCCCCTAGCGCTGATGTTCCAGAACTGAGCTATTTTTACCACTTAAGCGTGATGTGCTGAGACAAACTGAGCTATCCTCAGTGCCCTGGGCCATGTTCAAACCAAATAAACCACTGTCTGTGGGAGAGGAAGAGGGAGAGAAGCTTATGGTTACTTTTCCTGTGTGCCCTGATTGGAATAGAACCCAGGATGTCCATATGCTGGGTTGATGCTCTATCCACTGAGCCACTGGCCAGGTAAGACAATTTTTAAATTGGGAAGTTAACTTTAGTCATAATGAGAAGAATGGGAAAGAGAAAAGTGTAAATGGAGGTAGACGGAGTAGACAGGTATCTATTTTAGTAATCAAAGCAAGATATATTTGCAATTCCAGAATAGTAGTTATAGGTAGAGTTTTTATAATCTCAGATTATTATTATAACCCTGCACTCTAAAATTCACTGGTTCCTGTCTTTTCACCGACCCCCTCTTTTCAGGGTTCTATATCGAGGGAGCTATGCATAAATAACAATAACCAAATGGGAATCCAATTACTATTTCATTAATAGCTGAGCCAGTATTCATAGACTTTGAGTAAAATTAAATGAGATGATGAGCTTATGATAAAGGTTTAATAGGATCTGTTACTTACCTCTACCCCCATAATCCTAAACTTGGAATCTGTGCACTTAAATGTGCCTGCTTGGGGCAGTAAGTAAGTAGAGAGTGAGTGGGAGAGAGGAAGAGAGGGAAATAGAGAAACTAGATCTCAAGGATAGCCCTTGGTCCATTGATCCAACTGCCTACTTGAACTACAATAGAGAAAAGACAAAAAGAATGCCATATTTGTTCCTGAGGCAGGAAAGTAAGATAGAGAAAGATATGGAAAAATAAGAAAACTTAATTCTACATTAACAATATAGACCTTTTCTAGAAGTGCAAGTGAGAGAGTGTTATGAACGGGTTATGCAACAATAACTACTTCCACTGATCATATATGTCACCCGAACTATGTCTTGGGCTTTGACCAATAAGAAAATCATTTTTCCCCTTGTGGAAGTGCTGTTAAGTGGACAGACAGACGTGGAAGTTTGGAGAGAAGGGTGGAATTTCCTTCTGCAACAGTCAAAACAAGGAAGCTTTTATTATATAGTGAAAGTATATTGTTGAGCTTCTGCCCACAGTTCTAACAAAAAGCATCAGGGAAACAACAGGGGGATAATTTGAAGAATGTGGATAGATGTTTTTGAGCCACTATCTCACTGGAGAAAAATGAAGTCTGTCTATTGAGTTCCACAAGAAGCATTTCCAGTCATAATGCTGTGAACCTATACTAAGTAGCTGTGCTATATGACCCATTCACTCAGAGTTTTACTATCCTTTTGACCAAACCCAATCACTGCAAAGAAATAAGGTTGCAGGCTTAAGTCACTGGGTCTTCAGTAACATTAAAAAAAATGTCCCTCTCTATTCCCTTTACTGTGCTATTTGTTAATTAAAATAAATCACTCGTTACCATAAAAAAATCTTGGTCTTATGTTCCATTTGTGAACTTGGCTACAGTGGTTTAGAGTTGCACCCCAGTTTAAAACCCAATCTATATTCCACCCACAAGTTTTCTTTCTTGAGAGAGTAGTCTTCTCAGGCATAAGCTTAGGACTCATGGCAGCCTAATCAGCTCGTCATCCCTTAGTGCCACATATTTCTGTCTTTGGCAGGCATTTATTCTGGGGGGCATCCTGTAAAACTCACAATGCCATCTTCATTCAACTCATGTTTATAAGAAGAAATAAGGGGCTATAGAAAACTTATTTTTAAATTGAATTTAAGTAGTTTTGCCACATTTTAAATGTCAGACAGAACTCTTCCACAGTACAAATCTGCCAAATCTATGCAGGCGGCTGTTTTCAATAGGACTGTTTGTGCCCTATTGTACTAATCTTTTTATAAATGCACACCTTGCTGGAAAAGACCAAGAACACCCACACAGGCAGTGGGCACTGTTACTTTTTACTTGCTTCAAGTGGATGAATAGACTCTTACTCCATTTGGTATGTTGCACTGTAAAGTGTTTCCCAATCATTTTTTTCCCCTTGAGGGACACTGAGCCTTGCTGGGACACAGCAGGCAACTATCCTTGTATTCTCCCACATGGCCATCTACCCATTCAGCCATCTGCCCATCTATCTCCTTTCTTTTGATAACTTTCCTTTCTTATCCTACATAGATTGGATCCTCAGTTCCAGAATAATCAGAAATTAATATAGTGAATGAATGTGCAAACAGTCTGGTGAACTAGAACTCCCTGGTTTGTTTTATTTTTTCAACTATGAATGCTGAAAATCTAATTATGCACATGTTTTCACCTTAGTAAGATGCAGTCTGGATATCAATAACAAAATGACCTTTGATAATTTATAAAGTCCTCAGGACAGTATCTGTCCCTTAGTAAGGCATTATGACTATAGGTTTAGATCTCAAAATCTAGAGTCAGACAATCTAGGTCTTGGCTCTCAAATCTATGTAATCCCAGAAAATTTCTATAACCTCTGTGAGACTCAGTTTCCTCACTTGGAAAATAGAGTTAATAACACCTACTTTACAATACTGTTGTAAGGATGAAATGCCATGTCTGTCCAATGCCAGGCAGAGTGTCTTCCATGTAATACATACTTGTTGTATATTGTTTTTATTAACTGTAAGTATTCAATAAAATGTTAGTTATAAGCAACACTATTTACTATTTAATTATATTATCTTTCAAGCTCCATGTCATTATCCTACCCATCAGGGTTTACTAATTCTGCATCTATAATCTCATAATGAACACTATTTGGGGAATTCTACTTCTGTATAAAAGTTTATCTGAAATAATATAGAGAAGGTTGACATTCTAGCCCTAACTGAGCTTTCAGTGTACTTGGGTAGATATAATATTTTCACCTACAAATAAAACTATAATATTAAAGTATCAGACATGTGGTATAGATGTAATAAGATACCGGAGTTTGGGGAAATTGGATATCCCTTTGAACTGGGCTAAAGATTGAGCCATGAATTATAATGAAAAATATTTTTAAGAAGTTAATATTGATGATGATATATTTTATTTTTAAAAAAGCTAATGTTGACTAGATACCTTACATGCATTATCTTATTTAACCCACACAATGTTCCTGTGAGGTAAGCAACATAATCATTCTCATTTTTTCAGGTGAGGAAACTAAGGTTTAAGAAACTCTGCCTAAAAGTAGATGACTGTTAAATAGCAGGATTTAAATCCTATTCTTTCACACTCAAGAACTCATCCTCCTTTCAATATATAAGACTGTCTCCTTTTAGTGAAGAGAAGCAGTTTGGGACAATCAGGCAAAGGATATAAGGCAAACAAAAGCAAGCTACGACTAGTGTTCAGTGACCAATGAAGAAAATATCTAACTGGTATGGAAGATCTATGTGTAGGAAGAAAGAGAGGAGAGCGTGGTAAGATAAACTGGGGCCTGATTGTGAAGGTCCATGTAAGTCAAGTTAAGATCAATCTGTTCTCCAGACACTAAGGATAGGATGTGGGGATCAATTTGTGTGGTGTTAAGATTCCTTGACAAAATCTTTAACTCGGGGTTTGTTTTTGACCTACTGAGGATATTTTTGCAATGCACCAAATTATTCTTATATACCCAGTCTGGGAGCTGGTGGTGTATGTCTCTCACTATATGTTGGTAAGATGAAGCAAATATCACCATGAAAATGATTTGAATTTCTTCTGATTAGTAAAAAAACCACAGGATCTTTTCTAGCATAGTGTTTAAAAACCTGGAAAAATGCCACATACATAACACAAGCAGTTCTTAACTTGCAAAAGAGTTGATTTCCAAAAGTTCATTTTTCAAACAATTTTTCATAACTTGGAACATACTGTGCTTGGAAACAATGCTATATAAAAATTGTACTTGAATTTTCTGTACAATGGAAATGATGCAATAACTATGATTCATTTGGGTACTTTTATGTACTATAGGAACTTGGTAGCTAGCAGTAATTATGCTTTTAAAGATCTAAAGAAGGCACTCGTCAGAGAATTCTGAACAATAGGTAAAGCTGTACACTTTTCCATGTGCATACTATTGTCAATTTACTTTTTTTTAGAAAAACTAAAAGACTTTTAGAGAAATTCCTTGTTTTCTAAGGATATGTCCAACTATTTAGAGCTGTATATGTAAAAACAGTTCCAGCAGCTCAATGTGATGAGATGCTTTTTCAGCACAATTTCTTTCTAGCCTACACAGTAGTTTTCCCTATCTACAGTTTCCCTTTTCATGGTTTCAGTTGCCTATGGTAGACCATAGTCAGAAAATATTAAATGAAAAATTCCAGAAATAAACATTCTATATATTTTTTGTATTTTTCTGATGTGAGAAGCAGGGAGTCAGAAAGACAGACTCCTACATGTGCCTGACCAATAACCACCCGGCAAGCCCACTAGGGGGTGATGCCCAAATGAGGCATTGCTTCATTGCAACTGAGCCATTCTAGTGCCTGAGGTGAGGCTGTGGAGCTGTCTTCAGCACCCAGGGCAACTTTACTCCAATGGAGCCTTAGCTGCCGGAGGGGAAGAGAAAGATAGAGAGAAGGAAGAGGGGGAAGGGTGGAGAAGCAGAAAGGTGCTTCTCCTGTGTGCCCTGACTGGGAATTGAAACTGGGACATCCACATGCTGAGCTGATGCTCTACCACTGGCCCAACCAGCTAGGGCCACATTTCATAGGTATACATTGAACATGGAAAGTTAGTAAATGTAGATTTAAAGGACTGATAATAACAATGGATTATTTAAGTACATTAAAGAATGAAAGTATAGATAATAAACAGAGATAACTCATTCAGCAAGTGTGGATTTAAAGGAGAAAAATGATACAGCACAATTGTTAGAAGGCAATATGGTTTGACTAGTATTCCCTGAAATAATATGTTGAAGTCTTAATCCTCATTTCCTCAGAATGTGACCTTATTTAGAAATTGTCAATGCAGATTTAATTAGTTAATATGAGGTCATTCTGGAGTAGGATTGGCCCTATATCCAACATAATAAGTGACCTTATGAGAAGAAAATGTCTTGTGAAAACAGAGACTGTCATGAGAAAACAGAGAGAGGTCAGAGTGATGCAGCAAATGCAAGTTTCTGGTTTTAGACATAGAAGTTGAGAAAATTCAAATATGATGCCTTCTATTTGTTATGAATATAGGAGTTTGCAAGTTTTACTGAGAGTGAGGGAATATATATGAAAAGAATGAAAGTTCAAGAAGAGTGAAAGAGTAGAGAAGAACAAATAGCTCATTTGGTGAGCAAGAGAAAGAACTGAGTATGGAAATAGAATGGCTGGAATCATTGAAGGCCTATAGTGTTTATGTTCACTAAACCAACATTTACTGACATACTCCATGCAAAGCATCTGTTGTAGGAGCTAGTGTTACCATGGGAAACAAGACAAACAAGATCCCTGCTCTTATAAAGCCTGTATTTTCACGGGGAGAAACAAGAGACAAACAAAAAGAAAAATATCATAAAATGAAATTATTTATTGAATGAAATAATTCCATTTAAGCCAGATATTAATGGGCATGTATATTATTTGAATATAGAAACTGCTTGGCCAGGGATAGAATATATAGAAGAGCACTGTCCTAGACACCTGTATAGGACAAAGCTCTTACATACCTATCACAAATCCCAAATGAACAGTCATTAGAAGTGTTTTTACAGACCACACATGTTCCAAAGACCACAATGATTTAAACCATGTCACTCATTAGCTGACTGAGCTGTGGATATGCATCTAACAAGTGCAGCTTATGCTTCTCACTTACAAAGGAGCTCAAAATGAATGCGACCTTGTTTTATCATCTATGGAGCTGCAAGTTTTTTGCAAGTTTTGCATGTTTAAACCCCAGTGTAGGAGAGACTGGTTGTCCTTGGTAACCAGTCTCAAATTTTAGAGAAAGCTTTAATATCATTCCCTTTCCTTAATAATTCTATTTGTTAAGACTTTATTTTTATGAACCTACATAGGTATACAATAGTTCCCCTTATTTGTGGATTTCCTTTCCATGGTTTCAGTCACCTACGGGCAACTTCAGTATGAAAATACTAAATGGAAAATTCCAGAAGTAGTTAATTCATAAATTGTAAGCCATTATGAGAATTGTGATGAAATCTGTGCTATTCACACCATCCAAACGAGGACATGAATCATCATTTTTTCCACCATTTCCAGGTTGTATATGCTCCTTGTCCATTAGTCACTTAGTAGCCATTTTAGTAGTCAGGTTGATTGTCATGGAATTATAGTGCTTGTGCTCAAGTAACCCTTATTTTACTTAATAGTAGCCCCAAATGACAACAGTAGTGATGCTGGCAATTTGAATATGCTAAATAGAAGCCTCAAAGTGCTTCCTTTAAATGAAAAAGTATATATGTATAAGAAAAAACATAAGATATATAAGTTTGAAACTATCCGTGGTTTCAGACATCCATTGAGGGTTTTGGAACATATCCCCAATAAATACAGGGGCACTAATTTGTATGTTCTGTGAAGGACTGAAGCTTTGCATAAGCTTTACAGGGCAGAGAACTAGAGTGTCGCTTGAAGGATATGACTATTATTTTCTTATATCACAAGTAAAAATCTCATAATTCTGCCAGAGTGCCAGAAATTCTACCACAGCTATACACTCTGTTCTGGCAGTTTTTTCTTCAGTAACTAAAGTGGGAATCCTTCTCTGTAGGTAACTTGTTAAGGTATTCTCAGGGATCAATAACTCAACATGACTTAGTTTATCAGGTAGACGGTGCTGAGAACAGTGGCCAGGGAACAACTAAATTTCATGGTTGATATAAGAAGTTGGAAATGATATTTTCAAGTTTGATATAGAGTCTAGAGAGGACAGTCTTGGAAAAGATTGTAACAAGGAGTCTGTGCCTATAGTTATTTTCTTGATAGAGGCAGAGAATTTACTCAGAGTAAAAGAGTGTTGTTTTTATAATATACATTCACTGGTGGTAGGACAGAGGATGGCTACGAGAGGCCAGAACTCATGGTTTAGTTAGGTAAAGTAAAATCTGCAAAAAGTTGCAGCTTGGAGGATCAAACTGTCTATAAAAAAATCAAATCAAATTTGTTGATAAAAAGCTTAATTGGCCCTGGCTGGTTGGCTCAGCGGTAGAGTGTCGGCCTAGCGTGCGGAGGACCCGGGTTCGATTCCCGGCCAGGGCACACAGGAGAAGTGCCCATTTGCTTCTCCACCCCTCCGCCGTGCTTTCCTCTCTGTCTCTCTCTTCCCCTCCCGCAGCCAAGGCTCCATTGGAGCAAAGATGGCCCGGGCGCTGGGGATGGCTCTGTGGCCTCTGCCTCAGGTGCTAGAGTGGCTCTGGTCGCAACATGGCGACGCCCAGGATGGGCAGAGCATCGCCCCCTGGTGGGCAGAGCGTCGCCCCATGGTGGGCGTGCCGGGTGGATCCCGGTCGGGCGCATGCGGGAGTCTGTCTGACTGTCTCTCCCTGTTTCCAGCTTCAGAAAAATGAAAAAAAAAAAAAGCTTAATTAATCAAAGGGAGTAGTGGAAGACAGTTAAGAAGCTCAGAGGTCAATGTCCGTTAGATAAACTACTACAGTAAAAAAGAGATTCATGTAGGCCTATAGTCCAGAAATTTGAAAATATTTACAATAAGCAAAAAATGCTGATGTATAAGTTCATGTCTTAGGGGGGAATTCACCCCTCATTGCTCTTTTTGCCAGTGAGAGTAACCCTGTTTTTGCAAGTGTTACATATAATAAATACTTAGAGGCCTGTGGGAATACATGCTTCTACTTAAGGCAAGAAAAAATTGTCATCAGCCTGATCTTTTCAACATCCCCCTCACAATCTGCTATTATTGGCCTATATATGTGTCTTAAAGGAACTGACTTGAGTCTCGAGCAAGAAAACCCCCTTATGCTAGGCAACATTACTTATAAAAATCTTCCTGGATCTGAGTCAAGAGGTAGCTTTTGAAGGATGAAACAGAAATGGTGAAGAGTTAAGGAAGGAACATTCTAATTTTATAGCACTTTTTAAAAGATTGTTTGGCAAAAACTAGAAATAAAGACAAATATGAAACCAATGAAAATCATAGAAGTGCAAATAAAATCTTAAAATAGTTTATATCATTAAATTTAGTGTCTAGTACAGGGATCTCTTTTGCAATCAATGGTGCAGAATATTCTAGCATCTGAAGATAACAAATCAGACTAATAATCTACTGCCAGAGTCATTGCAAAACATAATGCCTTTGAATGATGCTACACACCTTCTAAGATCTCCAAAGATCTTCAACTCCTGGTTATCCTCTTTTTTAGTGTAAGTTAAACTTACTGACTGTCTTCTAACAAATAAAACATGTCAGAAATTAAGGGATGTCAACTTTGTAGACTAGGTTATAAAAAGATGGTGACTTCTGTCTTAGAATATTTTTTCTTTATTTCTCTTGCTTACTCACTCTGAAGGAAGCCAGCAGCCATGTTGTGAGTTGCCCTATACGAGAGACAGGAAGGAACTGAGGTAGACATCCATAAAGGACTTGTGCCTTCTGACCAATAGTTTGTGAAAAGTTGAATCCTGTCAACAACCATATAAATGAGTTTAGATCCTTCCTCAATTGAACCTTTAGGTGAGACTACAGACCTGGCTGACAGTTTGTGACCTCATAAATTAAGACCTTGAAACAAAGGCACCTAGCTAAGCTATTCATAAATTCCTGACCTACAGAAAGTAAGAGATAATAAATGCTTGTTATTTTAAACTGTTGAGCTTTGAAATAATTATTAACATATCACAAGCAAACAAACAAAAAAGCAAACCTAATATGGAGACAAATTCTTCTATCTTTACCTCTTTTATGGGTAGGTAAACCAAAATTCATTATTTGGTGTCCTGATTATGCCCTGATTTGTGATCAGAGAATTTGCAATTTCTTAGGGGAAGGATAACAACATGCACCAATCCTCTAGAGTTTCTGGAGGCTTTTGGGACTCTAAATCATCCCAAGCAGGTGCTCCCATCACTGTCCCTGTAACAATAAGTCTTATTGGAGTACAGTGGGATATGTTAAAAATCTTAATAAATTAAATCAAATACAAAACAAAAACAAAATCCTGGCTCTGCCATTTATTTTAATAGTACCATGACCTTGAAAAAAATTGCTCTGTGTCATTGTTGCTGCTTCCTCATTTATAAAATTAGAAAAATAGTAATATTAACTACTTCACTGTGTTGATATGATACTTTAATAAGTAGCTAAAAGAGTACTTGCCGCAAAATAAGTGCCACATAAGTATTGGGTAAGTAAAATACTCTTACCTATTTCTTCTCCTCCTTCCACACCAGCAGCTGATTAAGGGTAAAATGATACCTTATTCTTTTCTATAATCCTAATACCTAACACAGTATCTGACACACAGTAGAGCTCAAAAATGAGATTTGAATTGAACTAATGACGTAGTGATCTGTAGTGATCTTTCTTACTACATGATGATAACAGTACTGAAATAATGGTGAGAACACACACCATTAGTTTCTTCTCTCTGTTTTGGCCCTATTTGGCTTAAAATGCCACTTGCTGAGACTGACCAGGTGGTGGTGCAATGGATAGAGCATCGGACTGGGATGCAGAGGACTCAAGTTCAAGACCTTAAAGTCACCAGCTTGAGCACGGGCTCATCTGGTTTGAGCAAGGCTCACCAGCTCGATCCCAAGGTCACTGGCTTGAGCAACGGATCACTTGGTCTGCTGTAGTCCTCAGTCAAGGCACATATGAGAAAGCAATCAATGAACAACTAAGGTGCCGCGACGAAGAATTGATGCTTCTCATCTCTCTCCCTTCCTGTCTGTCTGTCCCTATCTGTTCTTCTCTCTGACTCTCTCTGTCTCTGTCACACACAAAAAAATGTCACTTGCTGAAGACAAACTCTACCCAGTGAATTATATACACATGGCTGTGTTTGTGCTTGAGCAGTTTATTTCAGTTTGGAGCCCAGTCAGAGCTCCCAGGGTGCCTGCTGAGTTGTTCAGGTCACCCTGAGGCCCTAGTAGCCAAAGCTGAAGGTTCTGCAACTGCACATTTGGTGAAGTTATACTCTGACCTAATTTTTCTCTCATATTACCTTTTCAATCCTCAAAATACCATTCCATAGCAATTATTTAGATTTTACAATTGAAGAAACTAAGATTCAGGAAAGATAATATGCTCAAAGTCACAGAACAGAGATTTGAACATAAGTATTTTGACTTCAAAGTTTTCTATTCCTTAATGCTTCTTTATAAGAGCATGGTCTCATAAATCAAACTCACCTAGGGCAAGGACAAGTAAATGTAGCTACTTAATCTAGAGTAGAAATGACAGACCACTACTTTTAGAAACTGTTCTAGAAGTTTAATTGATTTTGGAGGTAAGGCAGGAACCAAGGACCCTAAACAAGTAGAGACATGGCCTTATAGGATTTATTGGGTTACACATGGCTCCACAGAGTTTAAGTCTGGGTAATCACTCAGCTCTCTTTGCAATAGTTCAAGAGAAGTGAGACCAGATCAACAATATTGAACCCTAGCTTTGTTTTTTACTACCTGTGTAACTTTGGACAAGTTACTTAACATCTCTGATCCTCATGTTTACCAACTATAAAAACATAGTAGTATTAAATTACGTATATGGTTGTTGTGAGGATTATATAAGGAAGTATGCATGTAAAATGCTCATAACAATGCCTGGAATACAAGAATGACTTAATAAATGATAGTTATAATTATCACTACTACTACTACTACTACTACTACTACTACTGCTACTATTAAATATAAGCTTATAATAAGTATAAAGTAATAAGCTATTAATGTTTTAATATAATAAGCATACAGACCATTGAAATAGTCCTATGAGATTTCTCAGAATCATACAATTTTAAAAAATAAATTCAGACATCTTAGGGGAAGCAGAGGATGGGATGTGTGGTTTGGAGTCAGTCTACTCAGGTCTGATTCTTTATACTTGTAGCTGTTGTGACCTTGAGCAACTTGTGACCTTGAGATTCACCACTTTGAATCTCATTATTCATCTGTCAAAGTGGTCTATCAGTCAGTGTTCTCTGGAGAAACAGAACCAGTAGGAGATATATATATATATATTTTTTTTTTCAAGGAATTGGTTCACTTGATTGTGTGGGCTGGCATATCTGAAATCTGACAAACTGGCTGGCAGCCTGGAGACTCAGGCAGAAGTTGATGCTGCAATCTTGAGGCAGGTTTTTTTCTCTGGGAAAACTCAGTTTTGCTTTTAAGGCCTTCTAACTGATTGCATGAAGTCCATTCACACGATCATGAATAACCTTTACTTAACATCAACTGATTATGTATGTCAAGTAGATCTGCAAAATACATTTACAGTAATGTCTCAATTAGTGTTTGAATAACTTGGTACTATAGTCTAGTCAGGTTGACACATAAAACTAACCATCAAAATTGAGTAATAAAACCTATGTCATAGGTCTGTTGAAAAACTTTAAATGAAATAATCTATTAGAAAATTCTGCATAAAGCTTGCCTCATAACAACCACTCAAGATAATATTACAATAGCATAGCTTCTTTACTTGGGGCTATTGAAGGCAATGGCATTCAGCTGTGCTGTGTGAGTGGGGATGGCTTCTTTAGTTTCTGTGGGCCCAAAACTTACTGTCTCAAGGGGTTGGTCTCTGGTTTATGAGGGCAAGTGTGGTTCTAGTTTTCTAGCTAAAGGATACTACTGCAGCATACTTATCAGTCTCCAGGCACAGAACAGGCATTCAGTCCTGAAGTGTCTAGAACTGGGCTCACGCTACATTGGCAGAGATGACTGTTAATTTGTCGAACTGGGAGAGAGCAGCAAAAGAGGATAGGTTCTATAAACCTAAGTGTCAGTAACTTCAGCAGAGGCACATTCAAGGACTCTCACTTATGTTCTGGTCAGTAGAGGCAATGAGCTTTGACAAGCTTTCTGAAACTGAGCCTCTGTCCCCTCTCACCTTGACTAGAGATATAATCACCCTACTGATTTCCTTGCTTTTCCTCTTGCCCTCTTTGGTCTATTAGTCAAATAGTAGCCAGAGTGGTACTATTAAAATATAAGTTCACTCTTGTCACTTCTCTGCTCAAAACCCCCATAGCTTCCTATCTCATTTATAGTAAAATTCAAAGTCCTCATAATGGACAATGATTGAGACTCTAGTTCCTTATCTCATCCCTTTGCTATTCCCCAATTATTTCACAATACTTCAGCCACACTGGCCTCATTGTTGTTTCTTGAATATATCAAGCACCTCCTATGCTAGGTTTTTTGTCTTGGCTATACCTTTTGTCTGGAAGGCTTCTTTCCTCAGATATCCACATGGCTTACTGCCTGATCTACTTCATGTCTTTGCTCAAATACTCCATTACTAATGACCTACTCTGACCACCCTATTTAAAACTGCAACTCCTTCCCACAGCACACCATTCTTCTTCATTGACTTTTTTTCTATAGCCCTTAACACAATATGTTATTAACTAATAGATTTCATTTTGTTAATGTATGCCTGCTTTTGTGACATGACTGTGGGGATTGTTTTAATTCCTGCTGAATCTCCAGTAAATGAACATACCAGATGTATAATATTTTCAAATAAATGAATGAATACAGGGGCTATGGATTATATATCAGTGTTTCAGATCTAAACCAAAGGGTTATGAGTCTTTCTATTGACCTTTAAGATTATGAGAAACAAAAGGCTGGATTTCTACTGGACCAGGGGAAATGTTTGAGTCTCTCAGAAAGAGAATTTTCTGGTCTTGTTTTCAGGATCTGAGACAAAAGAAAGTCACTGATCATTCTGAACTTCCATCATATATGTGACATTTTCTGAATATTCACACCTTGGAGTAGAAGTTCATATTCAAATTGTTACTATAATTATCAATCTAAGAGTGACATTAAAATAGAGTGAAGTGATAGAATCTGACTAGAGTGGATGGAGAGTTAGTAGACCCAACCAGAATTTAGGCAATGAGGATACTTAGGCCCCTCTAGAGAATCACTATTGTCTCTGTACATGATAGGACATATGATAACATCTTGTTTATATCCAGGAGTCATGAAAACAAGCTTTAGGTTATTGTGTTCTTGCCACAACCCAAGGTTTCTTTGTTCTATGCCCTAACCAGTCTTCATGCTCCTTCTGCCACACCACTTGGAAGACAGTCAGATGGCCAATCTAGCTCTTGGGCACTAATAATGAGTACAATCAGCTATGGGCCGTGGGTATTCCTAGTTGCAAACTTAGCCACTCTGAGACTTTCTGGACTGGTTCTTGGGTGGTAGTGAGATAAGCCAGAATGAAGAAGGCTAAGGCCTAGAGTCCAAAATGACCTACTGGGAAGCAGAAAGTGATTCTGGATATTCTTAGCATATAGAACAAGGGAACAATGTAGTTGTAGGTAATAGGCTGTTACTTCTAAGAATCTCAGGCACTAGACCTTGGAAGACATATAAAAAAGTTCTTGTTATTGGAACAAGGAAATAAGACAGAGCTTAATCATAAAGAAAAAACCATTAAAACAATTTTATGTCAAAGGAATATCTGCAGCAGAGGACACTAGTTGTAAGTTTCTTAAATTCTTTCAGACTTGGATTTTGATTGACCCTAAAGGTTGGAGCAATATTGAGGATGAAGCATGGGACTAAATAATTTCAGCAGAGAGGATTGGAAATGTTTGTGGACAGCGGGTTAGGTAAGTGCTTATGTTGATTAATTCATACCTTTACCAGCTAGTCTGAGAATTGAAGCATTTTCCATAGGGTATTTATTATCTATTTCAGATTGTGCCCTTTAATCTAGGCCCTTGGAATACAGAGAAGGTCCAGACTATGGAAAGCTTTGAACCTGAGGAAAAATTGTTTTCAAAGTCATTCCAACCTTCCTCCCTACCAGAGATCATTAATCTTTTAGGTATACATTAGAATTAGCAGTAACTTAAATATCAGGAGGTTTTGATGACTTTTATAATTAGAGCAATGTTGATCCAAACAGTGTAAAAAAAAGTACATCCACTTTTGTAATTTGGTAATACAGGCATGGGTGGATTTGTCCTGACACTGTGGGTGGTCAGATTGTATGGCTTCCTGGGAAGGTCGGCTCATTCAGTGATGAGAAATACCTTTTTCTTTTTCTTTTTCTTATTTTTTTAAGATTTTATTTATTCATTATAGAGAGGAGAGAGAGAGAGAGAGAGAGAGAGAGAGAGAGAGAGAGAGAGAGGGAGAGAGGGAGATAAGGGGGGAGGAGCAGGAAGCATCAACTCCCTTATGTGCCTTGACCAGGCAAGCGCAGGGTTTTGAGCTGGCAACCTCAGCGTTTCCAGGTTGACGTTTTATCCACTGCGCCACCACAGGTTAGGCCGAGAAATACCTTTTTCAAGTAAGACAGTGTGCTATGATCACAGTTTATATCAGCACTAATCAAGCCATGTCTCCCTAAACATGCCAATTCAGTAGTGTGATATATTTGGGTGTGGGTCCTAACCTCTGAAAAGAGTATGATAAAAGAATACTTGTGTGAACTTTGGGAAAATGGGTTTCCATAGCCTCTTCTGTTATTTATGGGATTTCAGCAGAAGAAGCAAGGATGTTGTCATGATGTTTTATGAGGCTGGTTAGCTTTATAATGTGAGAAACTCACTCTATACTTTTAGGACCAAAATAATACCCTCACATTCTCCTGCCAACCTACGCCAGAGAAAGAGAGAAAGAAAGAAAGAAAGAAAGAAAGAAAGAAAGAAAGAAAGAAAGAAAGAAAGAAAGAAAGAAGAAAGAAGAAGGAAAGAAAGAAAGAATCATTACCCCAAACCAAACAAAATATGTGTCTTTGGTTTGGACAGAAAGACAAGATTGTTTCAAGAGAGATGACATTCCTAAGATAGTTGGAAAACTGGTAGCAAAGAAAATTTGAAGAGCAAAGAAAGTATCCGAGTGAGATCAAGTAAAATAAGGACCCAACTAGAAAAGAGAGATACAGAAAGATATCCTTCTGTAGAGCTTAAGTGAGTCCACTGACCACCTACCATGTTAATTTGGTCTTTCCACTGTTAAAATACCAGACAATATGTATGTGGCTCTTCCTTTATTTCTATTTTCAGGTGCTAAAGTTGAACAATACTTTTTGTCCCAATTAAATGAATGGTAGGATTTTATCTATTTTGGGGATTTTGGATTGAGATAATAAGCTTTACACCAATTTTTTGGCATTAACAGAATTTAATTATGTTAAAAATCATGAGTTTTCCGGTAGGTCCACTTAGGCTTTTAGCAACAATGTTAATAAACTCTTGAGGCTGGGTAGCTTACTGGCCAAGATGGTAGTTACAACTTGATCAGGTGGTGGTGCAGTGGGTAAAGCATCAGCCTAAGACACAGAAGACCCAGGTTCAATACCCCAAGGTCGCAGGTTTGAATGCAGGCTCATCTGGCTTGAGTGTGGGTTCACCAGTTGAGCATGAGGTCAGTAACTTGAGTGTGGGATCATAGGCATGACTCCTTGGTTTCTGGCTTGAGCACAAGGTCATTGGCTTGAGCAAGGGTCACTGGCTCAGCTGCAGCCGTCCAATCAAGGCACATATGAGAAAGCAATCAATGAGTAAGGAAGGTGCTGCAATGAAGAATTGATGCTTCTTATCTTTCTATCTTTCTCCCTTCTTATCTGTTCATCTCTATCTATCCCTCTCTCTGTCTCTCTGTGTCTCCCACAAAAAAAAAAAAAAGGAAAAAGAAAAAAGAAAAAAAAAAAGGTAGTACGTCCAGTGCAAGGTGAACTGGGATGAAATCTGAAAACTCTTCAGGGCTGAAGTTGGTAACAAGCAAGTAGCTCTTGAAGCTTCTTTTCAGATTCTTTACACATGACTGGGGCCCTTAGAATTCAGTCCCCATAGTACGAATGACCTGTACTACAAATACCTTCAACTAAAGATTAGAGCTGTAATTATAAAAGGTTGTTTAGTTTAATTGTTTGATTTTATAAATATGAAAAGTAAAATTCAGAGGGGAAAAGTGATTTATTTAAGATCACCAAATGGGTGTCTTCTGACTCCAAGTGCAGTGTTTATTGTAGTATATCTCAGAAAATGAAATTCTGGGGTCCATATTTGAAAGTTGCATTTAAAACTGATTGCATAGGGAAAGGAACCTGTTCCTTTGGAGCTGTTCTGGGTGAGAGTAAAATGATTGTGCTTCAAACACTGTGATACTTCGCCTGATACTTTGGCTTCTCGGGCATCTGCCCAATCAGATTTGGAGAGTTATCTATTCTGAAAATTCTATGTGTTTTTCTATGAATGTGTCTGTTTATAGTTAGTGTATTATAAATTGGTATTTAAGTACTGGCTCTGACCCCATGTTGTCTTTCACACTAAGGTGAAGAAATGCGATAATTCTAGATTATTTTGTAGTATCTGAGGCAAAATTAAATTAAGAACTAAAAAGGTTAATTTTCTTGAGCTGAAGCACAGGAAAACACATTCTGCATATTGATTGTAGGAAGGTGATAAACTTGGCCGTGTCCTCAAGGCAGGAAAACTGTGAACATAAATGAATAGGCTCTAATAACCACTTGTTACTTAGGTCTCCTTTATCAACATATATTGAGTTCCTCAGAAATATCCCAACTATACGGAATTGCTCAATGTAGTTCTGTTTTTCTGACTGCTAATCTCTAGTCAGAATTTGGACTAGACCAGTATTTTCAAAACTGGTTAATCATTAAAATCACTTGGAGGGTATTCTTATTGAACTAGATATAAAATTGTAATGTTTTTCAGCATCCTCATTCCTAGGTTCTACCTACAGAGATTCAGGTGTGGAGCATGGCCTGGTAATCTGTATACTTAACCACCTCTCTAAGTAATTCTGATGATAACCTAGATCTAGGAACTGCTGAATTAGGCTGTTCCTCTTTTTATACAGATCTGGTTATAAAGGGCTTTTTGTGAAAAATCCATGGGATGACAAACATGTTCTTCTTATAAGAAACAAGGTCTGCAGATACAAAAAGGAGGGGTAATACACATAGCCAGAATTTTTGGTTTAAGGAAAAGGAGTCACAGTGGCAACAAATGAGTCTTTCCTACTGTTTTGAATTATTTATTTATAAAGTTACATTTACTACATTTCCCCATGTATAAAACCCTCCCATGTATAAGAAGCACCTTAATTTTGGGGACTGGAATTTGAAAAAATGTATTACATAAAGTTATTGAACTGAAGTTTTATTCATCATAAAATTCAGACAACTCCTCATCACTGTCTAAACTCCCATCTATTCGCTTGTCCTCATGTGTGTCTGATGACGAATCACTGTCTTCAACAATGAGCACAAAAGGAAGTGCAAAAACACAGGAAATGCAAGTAAAAACCTCTACAACCACTATATAAGATGCACTCAGTTTTTAGGCCTCAAATTTTTTGAAAAAGGGTATGTCTTATACATAGGGAAAATGGTAATTAGTTGACAGATAAACTAGAGGAAGAGTCAGAGAGATTTGTAACTCATTTTGGGGGATCCAACACATTAAAGATGCAGGAGATATGAATATAAAATATTTCTGGAGTGATATTGAACCCAAAGAGAAAAAAGCATTTGCTTGATAAAAATTTGATAATCTTATGCTCATCCTCTGAATGTTTTCACAAGCATGTTGATTTGACTAAGTGAGATTTTACCTGTGCTAAACTGAACCCAGACACAAATTGGAATATGTCCAAAAGGCAAAGCATCTGAGTCTCTATTACCTACAGCCTAACCATTTGTTCTCAGCCTTCTTGTAACTTGTAACAAAATAGACAGTCAAGCGCCACTGATATTTCCTCACTATTTGTGTAGAGTTCTAAACTAATACTTTATCAAGGAAAGCCTACTTTTAATTTGAGATGTTGCCAACTGCTTTGAGGGAGTGCCACTGGAAGAATTATTGTGACACCAAGCTGAGGCCCTTGAGGTAAGAGTCAGCAAGAAGCAGCAGGCCCTCCTCTCCACATGCAAGTTGGATCTGCATCAATTTGCCTCTCTACTTACTGTGTCCATTCTGTAGGTTTACACAAACACAGGGTCTTGGTCCTCAGGATTGGTAACCCCTGCTGGAGAACCCTACTCACCTCTGAATTTCTGCCCATGTCAACTCAATAGTAACACTTCCTTTTCCTCAGTAAAAGCCTTCAGTCAACTCCTTAGCTAGTTATAAGAGTGAAAAACATCTGCCTCATGTGTTAATCAAGATAACAATAATACCTTTACTTCCTTTGCTTTTGGGGTCAAATTCATAAAATGTTCTCTACAACTAATATTCATAACTTTAGTACCTATGCTTTCTTCTATGTAATTGTTGTTTAGATCTTATATCTTGGTCTTTGATCCATTTTGAATTAATTTTTGTGCATGGAGACAAGGTGTGGTCAAGTTTCATTATTTTGCATGTGGCTTTCCAATTTTCCCAGCACCATTTATTGAAGAACCTTACTTTTCAACATCACCCCATTAAATTTAATTTTCTAAATAAAATATAAAAAAAGGAAAAAATGATAGCAATAATACTTAACAGGATAACCAGAAGGGTTTCTTTTACAAAATATGAATTAGAAATGATAGATTTCTATGGCACTTTGGATTCTATGGTAGTGGGTTAGGAAGATACATTTTGAAATAGAGTTTGCCTTTAAGAAATAAAATTTAATAATAAACTTTTTGTGACAGAGACAGAGAGACAGGAAGATGGACAGATAGGGACAGACAGACAGGAAGGGAGAGAGATGAGAAGCATTAATACTTCATTGCACTCCTTAGTTGTTCATTCATTGCTTTCTCACATGTGCTATAGCAGAGTGAGTGACCTCTTGCTCAAGCCAGTGACCTTGGGCTTAAACCAGCAACCTTTGGACTCAAGCCAGCAACCATGAGGTCATGTCTATGATCCCACAGTAAAGCCAGGACCCTGCGCTCAAGCTGGTGAGCCTGCACTCAAGCCAGATGAGCCCGTACTCAAGTTGGTGACCTCAGGGTTTCAAGCCTGGGTCTTCTGCATCCCAGGTTGATGCTCTATCCCCTGTACTACCACCTGGTCAGGCTAATAATAAACTTTTAATTTTATAATAGTTATAGGTATACAAAAGAGCTGCAAAGATATTACAAAGTTCCTTATATCTCATACTACTTTGTTAACTGGTATATTTAAACTATTTAAAATTAAATTGCTTATTTATATAGTTGGAGAATAGATACCATCTTTGCAACTGTTTTCTATTAGCTTCATATCTGTTCTATTTCCTTTCCCCCCTTTATTCTGCTTTCTTTGGTTTTGAGAATTTTATATTATTTCACTTTTTCTCTTCTTTTGGAATATCATTGAGAATTCTTTTTAAAACACTTTGAATTATGTTCATTATTTATTAATAATTATCAGTTCTGACTGAGCATGAGGAAATCTTTTTCAGACCCTCCCTGTGAGAACATGGTGAATTTCTGAAGTGAAAGTCTGCGTGAATTTGGGGAACTCTTCAATGACTGCAGCCTCCGGGAGCTTCTTACTCCCAAGTAGTCTTCCTCCTACTTAGCCTTCATAAATTTGTCAAAATAATCATTTAAGTTTTCCTACTATCTTATGGGTTTTAGTAGCTTTTGTTCCAGCTAAGCACATTTTGAGTCACTCTAGGCTTTACTGTCTCTCTAGATTTTGGAGTAGTATTTGCTCTGTGACTTCGGTTCTGTGATGGTTTCAAGAAAATATCATTGATTTTTTTTGTTGTTGTTTGTAAAGATTTTTATTGGTTTCAAGGACAGGAGTGATAATTTTAAAACCTTTTTATGATCTGAAACTGGAACCCAAAGCTTGCTTTTTTATGCTTTAAATCATAGCTCCACCTTATCCCCTTTAATTTTTGGTAAGGCTGATTCTAATGACTATATCTCTGTGTGTCTAGAATCAATGTACGCTCATAATAAAAAGATGAACCATAGGCCCAGTGTCTAGTAAATTTTAATTGGCTCATTAACTGTCAGTATATAATTTTATTTTTGGTAGTCAAAATCAAGTTAAGAATGGACAGAACACTAAATTCAACCTTTTAGTGATGAATATATGCTGTTATGTAATTATGATAAATAAATAATCCTCAAAGGGATTTAGAGGGAATAAAATGTGAAACATGGTTTCTGTAAGATAATTACAGAAAGGTATATGAGTAGAAATAAGAGTGGCCACTGACCCTCACTGGAAAACTTGGGTGAGGGATAGTCTGAGGTAAGTTTTGAGTACAAGATGCTCCCCTCTATGCTGTGGGATTTCACCCATTACAGGCTCACCTATTCTTTTTGAAAATCTGATGAAATAACACTAAATATCTTTTTTTGTATACTCTTGCAACATTCTTTAGACAAATACATGTCTCTAGATAGAATGTTCTTTTGAAATTTAATTATCTGGAGAACTAATTATGGCCTGTGACACTGTCAGTCCACTTAGATGCCTTCTAGGTCAGCCTTACACTTTCTCTTGCTTCCACTGACCAGGGGACCTTAGCTTTCCTGCTCAGAGAACTTTTGTTTAGATCAGAGAATGACAAAATTTTACTGGCCACTTTATTTTGTTAAATAAAGTTTTATTGGAATACTTCCACATTCATTTGTTTATTCACTATGGCTGTCTTTTTCCTTACAACTGTAGAGTTGAATAGTCATGTAAAACTAAAAATATTTACTGGTCTTTTACAGGAAAAATTTGCTGACCCTATTTAGATGAAAACATTCAGGAAACACAGCTGATAAAAGAGTTAACTAATGAAATTATTCAGCCCAAGGAAGTTTATATTTTAACAGGACTCTGGTTTTCTTTTCTTTTCTTTCTTTCTTTCTTTCTTTCTTTCTTTCTTTCTTTCTTTCTTTCTTTCTTTCTTTCTTTCTTTCTTTCTTTCTTTCTTTCTTTCTTTCTTTTTTTTCAGTGAGAGGAGGGGAGGCAGAGAGACAGACTCTCACATGCATCCCAACTGGGAGCCACCAGGAAAGCCCACTAAGGGGCCATGCTCTGCACATCTGGAGAGTTGTTCTTAGTGCCTGGGAACAGGCCATGGATCCATCCTCAGCCCCGGGGCCAACTTGCTCCAATTGAGTCATAGCTGCAGGAGGGGAAGAGGGAGAAATATATAGATATATATATAGATATATAGATATATCTATATATATATACACACACATATATATATATTATATATATAAAGAGAGAGAGAAAGAGAGAGAGAGAGAGAGAGAGAGAGAGAGAGAAGAGGAGGAATATTGGTGGAAAAGTAGATGAGTGCTTCTCCTGTGTGCTCTGACTAGGAATTGAACCCAGGACATCTACATGCTGAGCTGATGCTCTACCACTGAGCCAAGCAGCCAGGGCTCAAAATGCTTTTCAAATGGATGAATTAAATCTTAAAGATGTATTTTATATTTCAGTGAGCAAATGCCTAAACTAAATAGATAAACCCCTAATTTGTATCACTTACATGTGTGGTCAGCCATCCTAGGAAACAGGATATACTTTATCTGACCAATTTCTGTAATTCAATAATTCCCAACCAACACCAAATTGGCTCACACAAAATTTTATGGTAAATTCTATTTTTGGTATTATGGTGGTCTTCCTTTCTGTTCTCCTTCATCCAGTGCTTTTAAAAAGTATCTCAAATTTCCAGAAAAAAAGAGAAGCCCTAGCTGATGCTCTTCTTCTCAGCATCTCAATATACAGACTTCCTAAAACAAATACTAGTTTTTCTAGTGCTCTTTGCTTAGAAGACCAGAATAAGGAGTTGTAAACAGCTTTTCTGCAAACATTAATGTTCAGGGGGCCAATAAAAGAGCAAACATAAAGTTCACATAATGGCATTTCTCTCCACTTTAATATTTACAAAAGCTACTCACTAGATTGAAAGGTCAAAAAAAAGCTAGTTGTGCTAATATCTACATAAAGGCCATATTAGGGAAGTGCCTCTGACAGAGAATGCTTTGAATGCAGGACCCAGCTGGCCAGCCAATGGTACTGAGCATTCAGTCTATGTCTCCATTGGTCCACTTTAAAGTTTCAGGTCAGTCTCACTCAGTGTTTTACCTGACGGAGAGAGATGTAAAGACAGCTTACAGTGTTCTTTTGCTCTTTATGCTACTTTTTTTCTAGCTTCGCTTATTTGCTACCTTGCACCTCCACCTCACCTTATTCCATCACTTATTTCTTGTGAACCTTCTGTATATTGTTTGCCTGACTATTCTCCCAAAATATCTTTTGTGTGTGTGTGTGGAAATAACATACTGTGGTGGAAGTATGTAGACTGGATTCAGAGAGAACTAAGATCAGTTTGATGGCATACTAGCTGGTGTCACCAAGGCAAGCCTCAATGAATTTCAGTTTCTTCATCTGTAAAAAGAGAATAAAGTACTGTATATCCCACCTGACTGGTGGTGGTACAGTGCATAGAAAGTCAACCTGAAATGCTGAAGTCTCAGGCTTCAAATCTCAAGGACACCAGATTGAACCCAGAGGTCTCTATCTTAAAACCCAAGGTCACTGGTTTGAGCCCAATATCACTGACTTGAGCAAGGGGTCACTGGTTTGGCTTTAGTCCCCGGTCAAAGTATATATGAGAAACAACCAATGAACAACTAAGGTGACACAACTACGAGTTGATGCTTGTCAGTTCTCTCTCCCTCCCTCCTCTCTCTCTCTCTGTCTCTCTTTCAAAAAAAATACTGCACATCCCATAATTTTATTAAGAGCATTACCTGAGATAATGTGTACAAAACTCCTAGCATAGTACTTAATATATTGTACATACTCAGTTACAAGAGTTCTCTTCTCTTTTGCCTGTTCTTCTCAAAGGGGCCTCTTGATTTCTCTGTTTTTTTCTGGTCTATGATTCCTCTTTGCTTAGAATTTGTGATTTATAGATGCCCTTTCTTCTTGGGCTTGCTGAACTTTGTTCCTTGATTTGATGGAGCACAACAAATGACATTTATGGAGTGGTTAATCAAAACTTATAGGGACTTGGAAAGCCTGTACCAAATAATATCCCCTTCAGTTATTTAGAAGTGTGGTAAAATCATAATATAGTGATTTGCACATAAATAGTGCTGTGTTTTATTTAGACATGACAGAAAAAATGTGTAAGCAACAGCATCTGCATCAATATGCATGTTGCTTAATAACACCATAATTTTATTTGTTCTTTTACCAAGACCACCTCACATATAGTTCTAGGAAGGGCCCAGGAACTACATTAAAACCACCACAAACTTCTTCCTTTCTTACTATCTCACTTAGTTTTTAAAGAATTGATAGGGCATTTATAACTAATAGAGCTATTTCACATAGATTCAGATTTTTCTTTTAAGTAAACAGTTAAAGAGATGAACTATTACAACTACTATATCCTGGAAATTAGAATCATCCATAATACAGCCTTATATAATATGTCTTATGTGAACTCTCCTCTCTATAATTCTGGTCCCTCTCTCTACCCCATGCCTCATGTATGCCTTTGGCCTAAGTTCAAGGTTTCACTGCCCTTTTTTACTTTCTTCTGTTATGTTAAATGGAATTGTTGATCATAATCCTTTCCTACCTTATAGTGGTATCATATATTCACATCCTTGCAAGGACTTAGAACTTTGACCCTGATAGGTCACCTGTGGCTAATTATTATACCACTGTTTCTCTTGATAACCAAAGAAAAGTGGAAAGACTCTTTGCTTCTCACAATACTCTACCAAAAACTGTTTTTTATTGCTTTGTATTTTTCCTGAAATGTCCATTGGTTAGTTAGTAAAATTCTCAACTTGAGACAGTAAAAGACCGTTAAAATGTATGCATTCTTTGTGGTGGGGAGAACACATAAACATAGTGCTCATTATCATCTGAAGTGACATATGTTTATTATGGACTTTGGATTCAATAAGAATTTAACTAAGTATATTTTTATGCCATGCATTGAACTAGATGTTTTTTCGGTTTCTTTATTACCTCTTTGAATCCTTATAAGGTCACTGTATGATAAATGTTATTTTTGTCCCAATTTACTTTGGAAGCAACTGGGATCCAGAAAGGTTCAATTTCTGTGCTCACAGTCACAGCTGCTTAGTAGTACATTTATGACTGAATGTCAAGCTAAGGAAAGAGACAAGTCCTTAACAAGGGGTTTTAGTGTGGGAATGGGAGACACCTGAATATATGCTTCCAACATTGCCACATACTATAAGGTATTTCTTTCTTTTTCTTCCCTCAAACTTTGGATATTATAAGAATTTATATCTTATTTTCTCTCCTTCATGCTTAACCCCATGGTAAGGGTAGTTCAAATGGTGGTCACATTTGCTAAGCAGTTTTTGAGAAGAAGGTAGGTAGCTCTGGTGTGATAACCTGCCTCAGTGTCTCTCTTCATGCCTTCACTATATATATATATATATATATATATATATATATATATATATATATATATATATATATCTTTGGAAGAGAGTAAACAAATTTCTGAATGGGAAGCCATTCAGAACCACAACAATATAGAATGAACAGGTTTGGTTTCTGTTCCAGAAATTTGAGATAATACCTGGCAATCTTCTGTCAAATATTTACCACAAAAAACAAACAAACAAAACAAAACAAAAGTCTGTCTCAAGACTAACTGTATGGGATCCCCTTGATTCCAAACTGCTCAGAGTACAGCTCTGCAGTAGCTCATCATCTACTAATCTTTGTAGACTTTGAGGAAGGAGCTGAGACTGCCTTAATGCAAAAATTTTTCAGAGTCTTAGTCCCCAAATAACCATTTCAGGAGAACTTAAGTCTTGAAAGTACACTTAAGTTGAAAATTTTGAGGACTTTATAGTCTTCCACAAATTAGTTCTTATGAAATCAGGCCCAAATCAAAACAATTTTCTTTTCCTCAAGCTAGAGACTTGAAACATGGCATGAACTTCATAATTAGAATAAAATATGCTATTCTTTTTAAAACTGAATTTTACTTTAAATTTGTTTTGTATTATTGATAGCTTTTTAAAAATCAAAGTATTTTTCAAGATATGTTTTATAAAACATTTTTTTCAAGTATCAATTTGATTTTACTGTAATGTTCTCCCAAGTGAATCTGCGTTAAATATAAATTGTATATGCCTTAAAAGAGGGAGATTCTTCCCTCATCATCATTACTATCACCACCAATATCAATATTTAACAAAAATATAAAGGCAATTAATGTTTATGGAGACCTATGATATGCCAAGAGTTATGTTAAATACCTTGTATACGTGGTCTCTAATCTTATATACATGATGTACATGATGTGTAACTCTCAAGATAAACTTATGAAGAGGAAACTAACATTCTCATCTAACAAATGAGAAAGTGAAGCTCAGAAAAAAAATAATATTTTGTCTCAGATCACTTAATAACTAACTAGAAAGTAGAAATTAAAAAAACAGTTTCATTAAGGTATAATTTGCATATTATAAAATATACCCATTTTAAATCTACAATTCAATAATTTTTAGTAAATTTACAGAACTGTGCATCTATTAGCACAATCTAATTTTAGAACACTTTTCATCATTCTAAAAACATCTCACTTACCTATTTGAAATCATTCTCAATTCCTACCTACTACTAGGCAACTATTGATCTACTTTCTGTTTCTGTACAGAAAGAAAAATAATAAAGATTAGATCAGATATAAATGAAATGGATAATACAAACAATAGAAAGAATTAATGAACCTCAAATTGATTCTTTATAAAAAATAAGATTTAAAAACCTCTAGCTAGATTTATCAAGAAAATAAAATATCAAATCATGGAAGTAAGAAAGGAAAATAAAGTCATAAAACTTAAATTGCAAAAACATATATGATTTTAAGAAAATACTATAAACAATTGCATGTCAACAAATTAGATAACGAAGATGAAATGTAAAAATTCCTAATGACACACAATCTACTAAAACTGACACAAGAAGTAGAAATTTGACTAGCATTATAACGAGAGACTGAATTAGTAATCAAAAACCTCCAAACAATCAAACCAAGAACAAATAGCTTCACTGCTGAATTCTACCGAATGTTTAAAGAAGAATTAAAACCAATTACTCAAACTGTCCCAAAATATAAAAGAAGAAGAAACATTTCTTACTAATTTTATGAGGCCAATATTATTCTGATACAAATTCCAGACAAAGATATTCCAAGAAAAGAAACTATAGACCAATATCTCTCATGACTACTAAGGAAAAAAATCTCAACACAATACCAGAAAACAAACTCTAGCAACACATGAAAATGGCCCAATTAGAAAATAGGAAAAACACTTGAATAGATACATCTCCAGAGAATGTTACAAATATCCAACCAACTGATGAAAAAATGCTCAACTTTATTAGTCATCAATGATACATGAATCAGAAACACAATGAGATATAACTTCACCTTCATTAGAATGGCTAGAATAAAAAAAGGGGGGAAATAATTGTTTGTGAGCATGTGAAGGAATAGGAATCCTCATATATTGCTGGTAGGAACGTAAAATAGACCACTGTGAAAAACAGTATAACAGTTTCTCAAAAAGTTAAGCATAAAACTTCCATGTGGCCAAGAAAATCTGCCTCTAGGCATATACCTAAAGAATTGGAAATATATGTTCAAACAAAAATTTGTTCAGAATTGTTTGTAATAGAATTATTCATAATAGCTTGACCAGGTAGTGGTACAGTGGATAGAGCATTGGACTGGGACACAGAGGATCCAGCTTTGAAACCGTGAGGTGACTGGTTTCAGCGCAGGGTCACTGGCTTGAGCCCAAGATTGCTGACTTGAGCCCAAGATCACTGGCTTGAGCAAAGTGTCACTCGCTCTGCTGAAGCCCTCTGTTCAAGGCACATATGAGAAAGCAATCAATGCACACCTAGGAAGCCGCAATAAAGAATCAATGCTTCTCATCTCTTTCCCTTCCAATATGTCTGTCCCTATCCTCTGATTCTCTGTTTCTGTCAAAAAAAAAAAACAGAATTATTCATAAATAAAAATATGAATAATCCGCCTGACCAGGCAGTGGCACAGTGGAAAGAGCGTCGGATTGGGATGCAGAGGACCCAGGTTCGAGACCCTGAGGTCACCAGGTTGAGCACAGGCTCATCTGGTTTGAGCAAAAGCCCACCAGCTTGAACCCAAGGTCGCTGGCTCGAGCAAGGGGCTACTTGGTCTGCTGAAGGCCTGTGGTCAAGGCACTTATGAGAAAGCAATCATTGAACAACTAAGGTGTTGCAATGCACAATGAAAAACTAATGATTGATGCTTCTCATCTCTTTCCATTCCTGTCTGTCTGTCCCTGTCTATCCCTCTCTCTGACTCACTCTTGGTCTCTGTAAAAAAAAAAAATTCATATATATAAAAATAATCCAAATGTCCATCAACTGATGAATGGATAAACACAATGTGGTAAATTCATTTAATTGGCCATTATTCAGCCATGAAAGAATGAAGTACTGGTACAAACTACAACATGGATGAAACTTTGAAAATACATTGAGTGAAGGAAGCCAGACACAAAAAGTCATATATTATATTGCTATGGTATAAATGTTTGTGTCCTCCCAAAATTTATATGTTGAATTCTTATTCTACAAAGTTGTTGGTATAAGCCTTTGGGAGATGTTTAAGTCATGAAGGTGGAGCACTCATGAAATGGATTAGTGCTTTATAAAAAAGGCTCCAAGGAGATCTCTAACCCCTTCTACCATGTGAGAACACATTGAAATGAGTTGTATATAAATCATGAGGAAGGCTGTCACCAGAACACGACCATGCTGTCTTCTTGGTCTTGGACTTCCTAGCCCTCAGAACTGTGAGAAGTAAATGTTTATTGTTTACAAGCTAGCCAGTTTGTGGAATTTTGTTAGACCAGAGGTTGGGAACCTTTTTGGCTGAGAGACCCATGAATGCCACATATTTTAAAATGTAATTCTTTGAGAGCCATACAATATGTTTAACACTAAATACAAGTAAATGTGTGCATTTTATGTAAGAGCAACACTTTTAAAGTACAATAAGTCTCTGAATTCTTTTTAATAACATTGTTATGCTATTGCTATCCAATTATGAATAAAGTATTTCTTACCATTAACATGACTTCTGGTGCTGCATGGTTTTGCTGATGGCTTTGTAGACTGGTTGATACGTGGTGAGGTTAAGCTTCATGCAGGCGTTGAGACTTCCATCTGTTAAACGTGACCGTAGGTTATTCTTAACGTTCTTTAGATGTGAGAAAGACTGCTCACATGCATACGTAGAGCCAAACATTGTCAGTACAGCAATATTCACATGCTGCAGTGTGTGGTATGTGACGGGACGCGCATTCCAAGTTTTGACAATCGGTTGCTCTGCGGGTTGAAGTTTTTTTATTTCTCCCCACTTGTGTTTGCTTGCCAACTGTGCTTGCTGTCATGCAAGTCTTTCCAAATCTTCATTCAGCAACTTTAACTTATTCACCCACATGTCTGAGGCCTTCAGGTCAGCAGCTTATAGCTCAATATCTCTGATGGAGACACCGAGGATGTAACTCAGGTTGGCTCTGTCCACTGCACACTCATGTGGATGGGTAATGAACTTAAAAAGATGAGTACACTCATGAAATTCTCCAAAGTGTGCTTTGAATGACTGCAGGAGATTAGATGTGAAGCCCGTTAGCTGCTGGAGATCAAGATGTTGAGCAGAGTCACTTGCTGTGCATGCATCTTTAAACTCTTCCAGTTTTTCAAAGTGTAGTCAATGACCTTTGTCAATGTCTGTGATGGAGAATTCCAGCTTGTTTTCAAATGCAAACGCTGCTTGTTGAAGGGATAAGACTATTTCCAATGCCTTGCATTTTCACATTGAGCTGGTTCAGATGTTCAGAGATAATAGATGTCCACGAGATAATAGAACTTTATTCAGGAGCCACTCAGTGTTAGCTAACTCAGGATGCTTGATGTTTTTCATTTTAAGAAAAGTCCATATTTCACTCAGACAAGCCATGAAATGGCTGAGCACCTTCCCTCTTGACAACCAATGCACATTGCTGTACAGAAGCAGACCAGGATAATTATTCCCTCCTTCATGCAGCAGTGTTTTAAACTGGTAATCATTTAAAGCTCAGGCAACAATAAAGTTGACCACCCGAATGACCAGGAACATCACCTCACCAAGCTGCTCACCACACATCTGAGCACTAAGTGCTTCCTGATGTAGGATGCAGTGAAAACTTAGGATGGGTCTCTTTTCATGTTCACAAAGAAGCACTATGAATCTGGCCTCTGTTTTTTCCCACCATGCATGGAGCACCATCAGTACACAGCGAAATAAGTTTATCCATCAGTAGATTTTTTTTCTTTAGTGAACTCAGTGAAATACTTGAATAAATCCTCCTCTCTTGTTGTCTCTTTCATAGGCAAAATAGCAAGACTTTCATCACATAGTGTGTCACCAACAGCATACCTTGCAATCACACTGAACTGGGATAAATGGCTTACGTCTATTGACTCATCCAAGGCAAAAGAAAAGAATGGTGCTGCATTTATGTCCTTCACTTGTGTTGCCTCAATTTGATTTGCCATCATAATGGTACAATCGTGAACAGTTCTTATAGACAGAGGCATGTCTTTTATTTGTTTGATTATTTTGTCTTTATCCGAAAAGTTGTCAAAAAGTTCTTTGGCAACATCAAGCAGTAATGTTTTGGCATACTCCCCATCTGTGAATGGCTTTCCATTTCTCACAATTGCTAAAGCACCAGCAAAGCTAGCTGAATTCCAGTCACCTTGTTGGGTCCAAACACAGAGTTGCTGCTGACTAGCTTGCACTCTGCACAGTATCTCTTGACATTCTTTCTTCCTGCTGTCCCTCGCTGGATATTTCAATGCAAATGTAGTATGGCATGTGTCGAAGTGCAGCTTTATATTTGACCGTTTCATCAATGCAATTTTATCATTGTATATTAGACACACTGCAGAACCTGCTTTCTCCACAAAGGCGAATTCCTCTGTCCATTTCTGCTGAAAAGTACGATACTCCTCATCTTTTTTTCTTTTAGCCATCTCCTTCTTCAAAAGGGTTTCTGCAGTTAGCTAGCTGACTACTTGATTAAAAGAAGGGAAGTTTACTTCCTGACCTCACAATGACCCATGTACATTATGCATTACACAATAAAAATTTTGTATTTTTCCAGAGGACAGCTGTGATTGTCTCCAGCCACCTGCAACCATGAACATGAGCAGTAGGAAATGAATGGATTGTAATACATAAGAATGTTTTATATTTTTAATATTATTATTTTTTTATTAAAGATTTGTCAGCAAGCCAGATGCAGCTATCGAAAGAGCCACATCTGGCTCGCGAGCCATAAATTCCTGACCCCTGTTTTAGAGTAAGATGAAATTATTTCACTTATACAAAATATTCAGAATAGGTAAACCTATAAAGCCAAAAAGCTGTTTAGTGGTTACCAGGAGTTGGGGGAGGGGTGAATTAAAAGTAAGTGCTTAATGGGTACAATTCTCTAGAATAAGATGTTGGTGATAGTTACACAGTATTTTGAATATACAAAAAAAACACTCTGTTGTACATTTTAAAATGGTTAAAATAATGAATGTTAATGTAAATTTTATCTTAATTTTTAAAATATTAAAAGAAAACCTCAATTCTAGAAACTTCTACCCATTACTCAAAAAACAGGTTCTGCCTGGAGCAGGGAAAGGTTCTCTGATCAGAGGATGAAAGTCAGATTACAATGGTCCTGCTAACTATGATAGAAGTGACATAGAAGGGATTTTTACTTTGCGTTACATATACTCATAGGTCATAAGGAAAGTGAGATGCAATATCTCTTGGAATGACCAAATGGTTGAGTTCTGGTGAGGATTCTCTGTCCAGTTGCAGACTGCCAACTTCCAATTGTATCCTCACATGGCAGAAAGCAGAGAGGAAACAAGCTTTAGTGTGAATATTATAAGGATACTAATAACATACATGAGGGCTCTACCTTCATGAGCTCATCTAATCTTAGTCTTCCAAAGTTTCTACCTCCTAGTATCTTCACATTTAGAAAAATAAGGTTTCAACATATAAATCTGGAGGGTACATAAATATTCAGTCCATAATACCTACTTACAAATAACTGCTCTTAAAGAAATATACCTGATTTTTAATGATTTAAGATATATCTATGAGCTGTTAGACTTATTCAATCTAGTCCTCAAATACCTATCAAGCATTTAATGCTATTTATTGACCACTGTACATAAATATTATATTCATTATACATATTATCTAGTTACTTAACAAACTAATTAAATAAACTGTAATGTTTTTACTTTGCGGAGACTAGAACAGAGCAAGGTTAAATAATTTCACTAAGGCTACAATATCACTAAGTGATAAGGGTATTAACTGAGGTCTATATGACTTATGTTCCAGTGTTCTTTAATATTATATTATAATGAAAATTAACTTAGACTAGGGAGTAGGGTATGTGGGGATTAAATAGAAAGAAGTCTAACATGAATTCTGGGTGTTATGCCAGACCAATTGATTGAACTTCTCACATTTCAGTCAATTGATTAGGCTTCATAAAGGCAGGAACTTAAAAAATTTATTTCTCTCTCATTCTTAAAAAATAAAATCTTTCATCTATCATTTTCACAATTTTATTATGCACTAAATTAGGCCTGTTGATATCTCATGATATTGTTAGAATGAGGTTAGGCATTTACAGTATGTGTTCTGGTTTATTTGCTAGCTGTGAAAACCTGTTGATCAAGCATTAAATTGAGGTAGATCTATAGCTTCTAATTTTTTTTTAAAAAAGGGATATATTATAAATGTAGCTATTGACAGAATGACAGGATTATAAGCTTCTACAATTAAAAATGTCTAAACATTCTGTGTAACATCCAGTAATTAAATGTCTGGCAAGTATCATTTAACACAATTTATATACCAAAGGTTTTGCTTTTTAAATAATCAGGATATGAGAAATGGAAGAGTGTCTACATAACTCTGTTTACTTAAATAACTTCCTATAAATAAAACCATCATTTTATTTACTATTTTTACAAAATTCTAAAATGTATCAAAATCACTATTTATTGCATAATAAAGCATTGTATCTGCTGTTCTGCAAATAACTATAAATGCAGACAGATTAATTAAGATTGGAATATTTAACTGCCATATAGTGTTCAATATAATCTTCTTAGACATATAAACCTGAGTTCACTTCACTTTTCTTCAAGGACCACATCAGGACATGCCTCCTCTTAAAAGCCCTCCCTTACTCAACTCTCATGCTCATAACTTACATTTCATACCTGTCATACATTTATGGAGTGATATATTGTTGAAACTTATTAATATGGTTTTAAAATAATCATTCTAGCTGTTTCAAAAGTATCCATTTCCCCCCCCCACTATCTCAAAAGCTTTCCATGCTAATCATTTTTTATAGTCACACAATATTAATGGTAGCTCTCTACAAATAATAAATGTACAGTAAATATTCCTGGAATTACAGACTGCATTTCTAAATTGCTAAATTTATTTAATCTTTAAACTATTAAAGACCATGGTATCTGAAATACTTGAGAATAAATCTAATAGTTTTTGAGGAATCTGGGAATTGTTTTGGTTACCAGTACAGAAATAATGTGTCTTTACTTCTTCCCAACCACCTCTCTGGCCTAAAAAGATTAAAACCTACTCCCACTCAATTTACCAGGATATGCCCTGCATCCCTATTGTAGAAGGGCCTCAATTCTTTTTTGCAGCTTTTTTTCTTTTTCACTTTCTTTTTTTGTTTTTGACTTATACAAAGGAAGGTATGGTAGCATCAGGAATGCACTTTAATCTGGTACTGAGCAAGGGCAGAGGGACCTTGATGTGTAGTCAAATAATGACCTTTGAACATATAATATCTGATTCTTATTTTGAAATGAGGAGTTACTTTGGCTAGAAGGCAAGATATAGGTGGGAGAAAGGCATAGAGACATTGTATCTTTAAAAACTGCAGGCAGTTTGGTAAAATTAAAGAAGAGGTAATATGTGTGTGTATGTGTGTGTATTCAGAAGGATAAATATGTGAAAGGATTATATCCTGAAGATGTACATATGACATGTTGAAAGTTGAGATTTTTAAACTGAGGAGAATTCACTTGATTCTTATGGAAGAAGAATGAAATTCTGTTGGTTATGCATTAAATAAAAGGAGCTTGACAAGGTGGTGTTGGAGTGGCTATAGTGTCGACTTTGGACACTGAGGACCCAGGTTCAAACTCTGAGGTTGCCAGATTGAGCGTAAACTCACCAACTTGAGTGCAGGGTTATTGCATTGAGCACGGAATTATACATGACCCCACGGTTGCTGGCTTGAGCATAAATGTTGCTGGCTTGAAGCTCAAGGCTGCTGACTTGAGCCCAAAGTCACTAGCTTGAGCAAGGGTTGGTTCACTGGCTAGGCTGTACCCCGTCCCCTGGTAAAGGCACATATGAGAAAGCAATCAATGGACAACTAAAGTGCTACAACTATAAGTTAATACTTTTCACTTCTCTCCCTTTCTGTCTGTCCCTGTCTGCTCCCCATCTCTCTTTCACACCCTCTCTCTCTTTCTTAAATAAATAAATAAAATAAAATAAAGGGAATCAATAACTTCTGACTTTGAAAAAGGAACAGATGTAGACAATATTTTTTAATTTAATTTAATTATTTAAAAATTTTTATTTAGCCTGACCAGGCAGTGGTGCAGTGGATAGGGCATTGGACTGGGATGTGGAGGACTCAGGTTTGAGACCCCAAGGTTGCCAGCTTGAGCGCAGGCTCATCTGGTTTGAGCAAAGCTCACCAGCTTGGACCCAAGGTCGCTGGCTTGAGCAAGGGGTTACTTGGTCTGCTGAAGGCCTATGGTCAAGGCACATATGAGAAAGCAATCAATGAACAACTAAGGTGTCACAACAAAAAACTAATGATTAATGCTTCTCATATCTCTCCATTCCTGTCTGTCTGTCCCTATCTATCCCTCTCTCTCTCTCTCCCTCTGTCTCTGTAAAAAAAAAATAAAAAAAATAAAAAATTTTATTTAGACAATTAATTTTAATGGGGTGACATTGACCAACTAGAGTGCATAGATTCAGAGAAAACATCTCTAGACCATTTTTACATTTGATTATGTTGTATACCCATCACCCAAAGTCAAACTGTCCTCTGTTACCTTTTATTTGGTTTTCTTTATGCCCCTCCCTTCCCCCATCCCCTCCCTCTCCTTTCTTTTCCTCCCCCTGGTAACCACCACACTCTTGTCCATGTCCATGAGTCTCAATTTTATGTCCCACGTATGGAATCATACATTTTTAATTGCACTTATTAGGTTGACATTAGTTAATATAATTATACAGGTTTCTGTTGCTCAGTTCTACTACACATCTCTGTACACTGTACAATGTTTATTCACCACCCCCACCCCAGTCAAGTCTGTGTCCATCACCATTTATGTCCTCATACCCTCCTCCACTTCTCTCCTTCCCAGAAATTTCCTCACTGTTAGATATTTCTAATAACTATCCTTTAAACATCCCCCATATACTCCTACTCATGTACCATGGCTAAGTATTTCTACTGCTTCTCCAGCCTTTTTATCCTGTTCTAAACACCCCCTTTTCTTCAGAGACCCACTTGAAAAACATATGCCACCAGGAAAACTTCTGTCATTTTGACCCATAGCTTAATAGCATTTGAAAAGTAATTTTATCCTTAAAATAAGTAACCTGGTACATTTAGTATTTCATGTTCATTCCTTCATTTTGTGAATACACATTGAGAAATCTATTATGTGCATAGCATTATATGAAATATTTCAATTATATCTAGATGCTTATGATGTGAAATGAGGTCCTCGCCCTCAAATAAATCACAGTCTAGGCATGAAGAACCAAGAACATATTACCAAAAGTGTGTATTAAAAATGCCAGATGCAAGACCCACCCAAGACTCAGTGAATAAAAAGCCTTGAGAATAAGGTCTTCAAATGTAAATTTTAATACATTTCTACTATAATTCTAAAAGATGTTAAGTTTGGGACTAGTGGTCTGATAAGAATGTAAGCCATGAAACCATAAGCATCTTAGAAGAAAATATAGGCAGTAAGTTCTCCAACATCGCTCACAGCAATATATTTGTTGATTTATCTCCATGGTAAGTGAAATAAAAGATAGGATAAACAAATGGGACTATATTAACCTAAAAAGCTTTTGTACAGCTAAAGAAAGTAAGAACAGAATAAAAAGACAAACTACACAATGGGAGAACATATTCGACAATATATCTGATAAGAGGTTAATAACCAAAATTTATAAAGAACTTGTAAAACTCAACACCAGAAATATAAACAATTCAATCCAAAAATGGGCTAAAGAAATGAATAGACACTTCTCCAAAGAGGACATACAGATGACCAATAGGCATATGAAAAAATGCTCAACGTCACTAATCATTAGAATAATGCAAATTAAAACCACAATGAGATATCATCTCACACCAGTCAGAATAACGCTCATCAATAGAACAATACAGATTAAGTGCTGGCGAGGATATGGAGAAAAGTGAACCCTCTTGCACTGCCAGTGGGAATGCAGACTAATGCAGCCACTGTGGGAAACAGTATGGAGATGCCTCAAAAAATTAAAAATAGTACTGCCTTTTGACCCAGCTATCCCACTTTTAGGAATATACCCCAAGAACACCATAGCACTGTTTCAAAAGGAGAAATGCACCGCCATGTTTATAGCAGCATTGTTCACAATAGCGAAGATCTGGAAACAGCCTAAGTGTCCATCAGTGGGTGAGTGGATTAAGAAGCAGTGGTACATACATACAATAGAATATTATGGGGCCACGAAAAAGAAGGAAATCTTACCTTTTGCAACAACATGGATGGACATGGAAACTATTCTGTTAAGTGAAATAAGCCAGGCAGAAGAAAAATATCATATGACCTCACTCATTTGAGGAATCCAATGAACAATGTGAACTGAGGAATGGAATTTAGACAGAGGAGAGATCAAAGGGACCAGAGAAAAAGAGGACAGAGGGAAGGAGTATGATAGGATGGGATAAACCTGAAGGGAAGGGGGGAGGGTGCTATGGGGAGGGAGGCAAGGGAGATATTGAGGGGAATAGGGGGGAGGGGGGATGCATTCAGGGCAACACTAGAATCTATGTAAACACAATAAATTAAAATCAATAAAATGAATAGAGTATATATAAATAACCTTAACACAAGTAGAATATGTTAAGTGTACACCCCATGAAACCTATAGAAAACCTTTTCAGGAGTTCATACATTATTTGTACCTAGGCAATTTAGGAAAATTTTATTAATAAGGTAGTATTTTAATTGTCATAACCAAAGGACAGTTACTGATATAGCATCTCTTATTTGCTCATTTAGTTTGATTCCTTTCTCTTTGTCACATAAACCTTGGCTCTATTTTGAGAATACTGAATGCTTTCTCCTCTAATAGAAATAGCAAAATAATTTTTCAAATATGTGTTTCCATGAAGAGCTTTTCCAAATTGGTTTTAAGATCTTGATTCTTAATTTTCTAGTCTCTTCTGCCACAGCTTTTTAAATCCAGACTTGAAAAGCCCAAACTGCATTTACTCCTTTATGAACTTATTTATGCTGTTCACATGCACATTGTGCCTGTGAGAGGATGAGAGCTGTATAAATCCAAGGTATTATTATTATGATCTCTCACTGCTGTTCCCTTTTGGCCTTTTATTCTAGCCTTCCAACATGAAAAAGTTTAAATTCTGCTTAATCTTATCTTTAGTTTAATTCTATTTTAATAAAGCAGTCTATAAATAATAACGACACTTATAAGAAACAAGCCAGCCCAGCTGAGGCAAGTTCTACTTTCTGTGATCAGCACTGGCATAGTGGCTCATGTGCTTTGGAAAGGGTGGAGCTTTAATGCCAGCCAGCCTGGGCACTGGATATCTTGCCCCACTGGACTAGATTCCACAGGGGGAAGGAAGAGAAGCTTGGAGCATAGGAATTTAATTTATGGGTCTCTGTGAAACTATTACTGGATCTGGCTGAGGGGCTTAGCCATCTTTAGGGGAGGCACAGTCAACTCCAGGGAAGGACTCTCTCAGTCCTCATCCTTGAGACCAGGGTCTCACCAGCTGAAAGAACTTCTGCAGAGGGGACTGTTGGTCACATTCAGTCTGAACCTGCTGCTCATCTTGTTGGGGAGAAATAAAATTTGAATATCCAGCAGTGTCTGAGAGATTAAGCTATGGAGTAGGGTCCAGATTCCTCATAATAAGCTCCTGACCAAGAGACCCGTGATGTAGAGAGTCCCACTAATGTTTTATTTACAACCCCAGCTGAACTAACCCACCAAGTGTGCAACCTCTAGAGAGGTCGGTTGGGTGAGGCTAGTCGAGTACACACTACAGTTTTACTACAAAAGATTCTTTGGGAAGACCAGGCAGCTGCAAGAGGAGGAGAGCAGCTGAAAAGTGAAGTCAAATTTTATGGATCCTGGGGCTTTTATGGAGCTGCTGTCATCTCTAAGCAGAAGGAAGCTGATCCTTATACAAAAATTAACCCCTCCCACACTACCAAGCACAGAAAACACAGACACAAACATCGAAAAGTGAAGTAGCTGTAGACAGGTAGCCCATAGCAGGTTGCAAACAACAGTTCAGGCCAACCCAAGAAGATCTAGAACAAGGGTCCCCAAACTACGGCCCACGGGCCGTATGCGGCCCGCGACGGCCTTTTACCCGGCCTCCGTTGCACTTACGGAGATTCAGCTGGTTCCCTGATTCATTTCAGTTGTAAGTGCCAGACATTTCAATTGTAAGCGCTCTGGCACTTACAACTGAAATAGTGCGCCTGCCGCTATACAGGAACTCTCTTTCCTGTATTGCTCTTGGCGCTCACTGTCCTACCTAGATGATCACATTGTGACGTTGTAGCACGCGACGTGTCTATCTAGGCCTGACAGACTGAAGACCGAGGCACCGGGTCCACAGTGCAGCAGCGGCTGCCGCACTAGGTAAGTATATTTTTTATTTATTTTTTAATTGGATTTTAAAAATGGACCTACATTGTGGGCAGATACCTGAACCTACATGGGAGGCAGAGACCTGGATCTACATGGGGGGCAGAGACCTAGATCTACATGGGGGGGACAGAGACCTGGACTTATATGGGGACAGAGGCCATGGACCTACATAGGGGGCAGAGGGCATGGACCTACATGAGGGGCAGAGGGCATGGACCTACATGGGAGGCAGAGACCTGGATCTACATGAGGGCAGAGACCTGGACCTAAATGGGGGGCAGAGGGCATGGACCTACATGGGGGGGCAGAGGGCATGGTCCTACATTGTGGGCAGAAAACTGGATCTACATGGGAGGCAGAGGCCTGGACCTACATGAAGGGCAGAGAGCATGGGACCTATATGGAAGGGCAGAGAGCATATATATATTGGTATTTAACTATTATCCAATTTGGAATCCCTAGGAAACAATGACGTCAAGAAAGAGAAAAAATGACTCAGAGTGTAGGATATTCAAAGAACAGTGGACTTATGATTACTTTTTCATGCAGTACAAGGAAAGAGCTGTGTGTTTGATATGTCAGAATATAGTGTCTGTGTTCAAAGAGTATAATTTGCGTCAACACTATCAAACTCAACATAAAGATAAATATGATTGTTTGGTTGGAGATGTGAAAAAAGATAAAATATTAAAACTGAAAAATTCATTGTAAACTCAGCAAAATACTTTTGTGAAGCAGAAGCAGCTAAATATTTCATCACTGCGAGCAAGTTTTCAAGTTGCCAAGCTAATAGTGTGCACTGGCAGACCATTCGTGGAGGGAGAATTTGTTAAAGAGTGCCTTCTTTCTGTTGCCAAAGAGATGTGTCCAGAAAAGGCAGACTTATTTAGTACAGTTAGTCTTTCAGGATCTACAATAACATGAAGGATTGAAGAAATGGGGGACAATTTGCATCAGCATTTGCAAAACTCTGTGAGAAAACTTTCTTATTTTTCCTTGGCACTCGATGAGAGCAATGATGTTCGTGATTCTGCACAACTTCTAATTTTTATTCGTGGGATGAATGACAATTTCGAAGTCACAGAAGAGCTTACTGCACTGCAAAGCATCAAAGGAACAACTACGGGAGAGGATATCTATGAAAAGGTTTCCCAAACTGTGAAGGATTTGGAGCTGGACTGGGCTAAACTATCCAGTGTGACAACTGATGGTGCGCCTAGTATGGTGGGGCCTAAGAAAGGAGTAATTGCTCCCATTAACCTAGAGATGGACAAACTTAACCATTCTCATCCAATAGCCATACACTGCCTCATCCACCAACAAGTGTTATGTAGTGAATCACTGAAGTGAGACTCTGTTATGAAAATTGTGGTACATTGTGTTAACTTCATTAGAACTAATGCACTAAACCACAGGCAATTTCAGGAATTTCTGTCTGAGCTAAATGTGGCCTATGAAGATGTTCTGTGCTACACCAAAGTCCATTGGCTGAGTTGAGGGAGAGTTTTGAGACATTTCTATGACTTACTTCCACAGATTACAGCTTTTATGCTTTCAAAAAACAAAGAAGTACCAGAGCTCAATGATGCAGAATGGAAATGGCACCTCGCCTTTCTGACAGATGTAACAGAGCTACTCAACAGTTTCAATGTGCAACTTCAAGGAAAAGGGAAGCTCATCTGTGATATGCAATCACACGTAAAAGCATTTGAAGTAAAATTAGGCCTCCTTATTAAACAAATGAAGGAGGAAAATTTCTGCCATCTCCCCTTAACTCAAAATCTGTTAGCGGAAAAACCCTTGATTGCATTCCCAAAAGAAGTATGTGTGGATTCACTGGAAAAGTTGCAAAAGGAGTTCCAATTTAGATTTAAAGAGCTTCATCTCCATGAACAGGAATTCAGCTTTTCCATAACCCATTTGCTATTGACATTGAAAATGTGGATTCAATTTACCAAATGGAACTGGCTGAACTGCAGAATTGTGACTCTCTGAAAAATACATTCAAGTCAAACAACTTGCCTAGTTTATATGCCTCTCTCTCATCAGAGACATATCCTAATATCAGGAACCATGCTCTTACAATGTCAACAATTTTTGGCAGCATTTATGTCTGCGAACAGACATTTTCTAGGATGAAAAATTTAAAATGTCCAACCTGATCTAGACTAACCAATGAACATTTGCATCATTTGTTGCGGCTAGCAGTGACAAATATGGAACCGGACATTGACTATCTGATTAGCCAAAAGCAATCCCATAGTTCCCATTGAAATGTTGGTAAGTTTGTTGATTAAAATTTACTTGTTCTTTATTTTAAATATTGTATTTGTTCTTGTTTTGTTTTTTTTTACTTTAAAATAAGATGTGTGCGGTGTGCATAGAGATTTTCATAGTTTTTTTAGTCCGGCCCTCCAACAATCTGAGGGCCAGTGAACTGGCCCCCTGTGTAAAAAGTTTGGGGACCCCTGATCTAGAACCAACACAACTTGTACTTTGTGGCAGACAGCACCATCCCTAGACTCAACCACCTACACAAGCAGCACATCCAAAGAATGAGTCTAGCAGGCATCGAAACTGTGGAGAGTAAATACACCAAACAGGACAGGCATTGCACAGTGTGTAATAAACATGATCAAAGTTGACTCTTAACCTGACCAGGCAGTGGTGCAGTAGATAGAGCATCAAACTGGGATGTGGGAGACCCAGGTTCAAGACCTCAAGGTTGCCAGATTAAACGTGGGCTCATCTGGATTGAGCAAAAAGCTCACCAGCTTGGACCCAAGGTCGCTGGCTTAAGCAAGAGGTTACTCAGTCTGCTGAAGGCCCATGGTCAAGACACATATGAGAAAGCAATCAATGAACAACTAAAGTGTCACAACAAAAAACTGATGATGGATGCTTCTCATCTCTCTCTGTTCCTGTCTGTCTATCCCTGTCTATCCCTCTCTCTAACTCTCTCTCCATCTCTGTAAAAAAAAAAAAAAAGGTTGACATCCAGCCAGCCTGAAGAAATAATTATACCTACGAAATGATCAACTGCATGTAATACTCACATAAAATAAGAGGGAAAATAGTACCCTCAAGAAGCACTCCTAGAACAAGGAAAATAGATGACCTGAAGGTTAGTACTACTAAGCCCATCTCTTCATAAAGACACCACAAAAATTTCATTCAAGCAGTGCTACCTAATGCACAGACAAAATGGAAAGAAAGAGAAATGTAACCTAAATTAATCAACAAGAGAAATTCCCAGAAAAAAGAACTGAATGAGATGGATTTAACCAAACTACCAGATTCAGAGTTTAAAATAATAATTTTTAGGATGCTCACAGATTTTAAAGCAACAATGGATGGACATAATGAGAACCTGAATAATGAGATAGCAAGCATCAAAAAAGACATTGAAATCATAGAAAAAAATTAAAAATGACAAATACAATATCAGAAATGAAGACTGTACTGGAAGGAATCAACAGCGGGATGGATGAATGACAGGATCGAATCAGAGATTTAAAGGACAAGATAAACAAAAGCACGGAAGCAGAGAAGCAAAAAAAAAAAAAAGAGGCTCAAAAATACTGAGGAAACTCTGTGAAACCACTGTGACAACATGAAGACAAATAAATAACATCCACATCATAGGGATTCTTGAAGGAGGAGGAAACGAACAAGAGATAGAGAACCTGTTTGAAGAAATCATAGCTGAAAACTTTCCTAAACTGATGAAGGAAAAAGTCACACAAGTTCAAGAAGCACAGAAAGTCCCATTAAAGAGAAACTGAGGGAGGCCTACACCAAGCCATATCATAGTTAAAGTGCCAAATTTAAGAGACAAAGAAAGAATACTAAAAGCTGCAACAGAAAAGCAGTTAATTACCTAGAGGTGAGCCCCCATAAAGATGACATCTGACTTCTTAACAGAAAAACTATAGGCCAGAAGGAATTTGCAAGAGATATACAAAGTGATGCAAAACAAGAACCTACAACCAAGACTTCTTTATCTAGCAAGGCTATCATTTAAAATTGAAGGAGAAATAAAAATATTTCCAGACAGAAATAAAAACTCAAGAAATTTATTCCAACTAAACTTTATTCCAATACTGCAAAAAATGTTAAGTGGCCTGTTGTAAAAAAAAAAAAAAAAGCAAAGTGGAAAAAATCTAGAAAAAGAGAAGTGTAGATTTAAAAAATAAAATGGCAATAAATAAGTACATGCCAATAATAACCTTAAATATAAATGAATTAAATGCTCCAATCAAAAGACATGGGGTAGCTACATGAATAAGAAAACAAGACCTGTACATATGTTTTCTACAAGAGACTTACCTCAGAACAAAAGATAGACATAGACTGAAAGTGAAGGGATGTAAAAAAGAATTTAAAGCAAATGGAAATAAAAAAAAAAAGCTGGGGTAGCAATACTTATATCAGATAAAATAGACTTTAAAACAAAGGCTATAGTAAGGGACAAAAAAGGACACTACATAATGATAAAGGGAGCAATCCAACAAGAGAATATAACCATTGTAATATGTATGTGCTTAGTATAGAAGCACCTAAATATATAAAGAAAATTTTGATGGACATAAAGGGCAAGATCAACAACAATAATATAGTAGTGGAAGATTTTAATACCCCACTAACATCACTGGATAGATCCTCCAGACAGAAAATTATCAATGAATAGCTACTTTAAATGACACCCTAGATCAATGATCAACTGGATTTAATAAATATCTTTAGAACCTTTCACCCCAAAGCAGCAGAATATACATTCTTTCCAAGTGCTTATGTTACATTCTCTAGGATAGACCACATGTTAGGACACAAAAAAAGACTCAATAAATTTAATAAGATTGAGTTTATATCAAGCATCTTATTGATCACAATGACATGAAACTAGAAATCAACTACAATAGAAAAGCAGAAATACATTCAAATCCTAGGAGGCTGAATAGCATGTTATTAGATAATGAATGGGTTAATGATGAGATCAAGGAAGAAATAAAATATTTCCTTAAAACAAATGAAAATGAACATACAACAACTCAAAGTTTTTAGGACACAGCAAAATCAGACCTGTGAGGGAAGTTCATAGCGTTATAGGCATACCTTAGAAAGCAAGAAAAAGCTCAAATAATCAAGTTAACCCTGCATCTAAAAAAATTAGAAAAACAACAACAAATGAAGTCTAGGTGAAGTAGAAGAAAGGAAATAATAAAGATCAGAGGAGAAATATGACATAGAGGCTAAAAAAAATTACAAAAGATCAATGAATCCAACCACTGGTTCTTTAAAAAGGTAAACAAGATTGACAAGCCTTTAACCAGACTCATCAAGAAAAAAAGAGAGAGGACTCAAATAAATAAAATTAGAAAAAAAAAGTAGAGAAGTGACAACTAACATTACAGTAATACAAAGGATTGTAAGAAAATTCTATGAAGATCTACATGCCAATATTGGACAATCTATGTGAAATGAATAAAATCCTAGAGAGATAAAATCTTCCAAGACTCAATCTAGAAGAATCAGAAAACCTAAACAGACCAATTACAACAAATGCAATTGAAACAGTTATTAAAAAAAAAAAAAAAAAAAAAAAACTCCCAGAAAACAGCAGTCCTGGACTGGATGGATTCACAGGTGAATTTTACCAAATATTCATAGAAGAACTAACACCTATCTTTCTCAAGCTATTTCAAGAAATTCAACAGCAGGGAAGACTTCCAAGCTCCTTTTAAGAGGCAAGCATTATCCTCATTTCAAAGCCACATCAAGACACTATAAAGAAAGAAAATTATAGAACAATATTCCTGATGAACAGAGATGCTAAAAATTTCAACAAAATATTAGCAAAGTGGATTCAGCAATACATTTAAAAAGTCATACATCATGACCAAATTGGATTGATTCAGAGAAGGCAAGGCTGGTACAATATTCGAAAACCATTCAATGTGATTCATCACAGAAACAAAATGAAAGATAAAAATCACATGAGTATATAAATAGATGCAGAAAACACATTTGATAAAATTCAGCACTCATTTATGATCACAGTTCTCAGCAAAGTGAAATACAGAGAACATACCTAAACATAATAAAGGCCATCTATGACAAAACATTAGACAACATCATACTCAATGGACAAAAATTAATAGCAATCCCCTTGAGATCAGGAACAAGGCAGGGGTGCCCTCTTTCACCACTCTTATTCAACATAGTTGTGAATGTCCATAGGAATCAGACAAGAAGAAGAAATAAAAGGCATCCAAAATGGAAAAGAACAAGAAAAATGACCATTATTTGTTGATGACATGATACTCTAAATAGAAAACCCTAAAGTCTCAGTCAGAAAAATACTAGACCTGATAAATGAATTCAGCAAGGTGGCAGAATATAAAATTAATATTCAGAATTCAGTGGCATGTTTATACACCAACAATAAACTGTCAGAAAGAGAAATTAAGAAAACAATCCTCTTTCCTACTGCAACAAAAAATAAAGTACCCAGAAGTAAATTAAACCAAGGAGTTAAAATAATGGTACAAAAAATATAATACACTAAAAAAAAAATCAAGGAAGATACAAACAATTGGAAGCATATACCATGCACATGGATAGAAAGAATAAACATCATTAAAATGTCTACAATACCCAAAGCAATCTATAGATTCAATGCAATTCCTATTTAAATATCAATGGCATACTTCAAAGATGTAAAACAAATATTCCAAAAATTTATGTGGGACCAAAAAAGAACACGAGTAGCCTTAGCAATCTTGAAAATGAAGAATAAAGTGGGTGTTTTCATGCTTCCTGATATCAAATTATACTACAAGGCCATTGTAATCAAAATAACTTGGTCCTGGCAAAAGAACAGGTATACAGACCAATGAAACAGAACAGAGAACCCAGAAATAAATCCACTCCTTTACAGTAAATTGATATTTGACAAAGGAGATAAGAGCATACAGTGGAGTACAGACAGTCTCTTTAATAAATGGTGTTGGGAAAATTGGACAGGTAAATGCAAAATAATGAAACTAGAACACCAACTTACATGATTCACAAAAATAAACTCAAAGTGTATAAAAGACTTAAATGTAAGTCATGAAACCATAAACATCTTGGGAGAAAACATAGAGAATAAACTGTCATCTCTTGTAGCAATATTTTTTTTCTGATTTATCTCCATGAGCAACTGAAATAAAGAACAAAATAAATAAATGGGATTATATCAAAATAAAAAGTTTTGCACAACAAAAGACACCATAAACAAAATTAAAAGACAACCCAAAAATGGCAGAAAATATTCACCAATACATCTGATAAGGGGTTAATAACAAAAATTTATAAAGAACTTCTAAAACTCAACACCAGAAAGTAAACAATCCAATTAAAAAATAGGCAAAGGAACTAAATAGACTCTTCTCCAGTAGGGATGTACCAATGGCCAATAGGCATATGAAAAAATGTTCAATGTCATCAGTCATCAGAGAAATGCAAATTAAAACCATTATGAGATATTACCTCTCTCCTGTCTGAATGGTGCTCATTAACAAAACAGTACATAAAAAGTGCTGGTGAGGGAGTGGAGAAAAATGAACCCTTCAGCACTGCTGGTAGAAATGCAGACTGGTGCAGCCACTGTGGAAAACAGTATAGAGTTTCCTTAAAAAATTAAAAATGGAACTGCATTTTGACCAAGGTATCCCACCTAGAGTTATACAGTATATTCTTAGAATACCAAATCACTGATTACAAAGTAGATATACATTACTATGTTTATTGAAGCATTGTTTACAATAGTCAGGATCTGAAAACAGCCCAAGTGTCTGTCAGTGGACGAGTGGATTAAAAAGCCTTTGTACAGATATAAAATGGAATACTATGTGGCTGTGAAAAAGAAGAAAACCTTAACTTTTGTGATGGCATGGATGGACTTGGAGATTATTGTGCTAAGTGAAATAAGCCAGGCAGAGAAAGACAAATATCATATGATCTCACTTATATGTGGAATCTAATGAACAAAGTGAACAAGAATGAAATAGTGGCAGAGGCGTGGTCACAGGGAGAGGAGGGACAGCTGTAAGAGGGAAGTGGGATGAGGGGATGGGATCAGAGAAGGTGAAGAGATTATTGAAATTATGTACACATAACACAGAAATACAGATAACAGGACAGCAAATCTTAAAAGGAAGGGGAGAGATAGGTGCAATGGGGGACAAGGGGGAAGTTGTGAGGGAGTTATATTGAGTGAGACACTTAAATCCATTTGAACACAATAAATTAAAATTAATAAAAAATTGAAAAAAATAGAAACAAGCCAGATATGTTTACTACAAGCCTCAGTTGACTGAGAGCAATTTTCCCAGAGTAGGGTCCTGAAGACACTCAAATTCAACATCTTGATTTAGGTATATGTCTTCTGGGTGCATTGTTTTACAGTGCTGATGATTTTTTTTTACAGATATTTATACAGAACTCTTGATACTGAAGCACAGAGGTACTGCTAATGAAGAGCTTAAAGGTAAACTAAATGTTAATTCACACAATATTGTTCAATCCTGTTCATAAGATTTTGTTGCCTTTGTCATCTCTTAGCATACATGCATCATCATCTCCTGATATTAAATCCTCTATCAATCCATGTCCATTCACAAAAAAGAAGCCATTGATTAATTTACATATATAGAGATGTACATATAGAGAGTGATGCAGGAAATTAAAAGCTGTTAAAACCATTGAAAAGATTGTAATAAAAAATGTCAAAAGATTGCTTTCAGGAAACATGGAATTGAGGGGATCCCAGGAAAGCCATAACCAATGATGTTAGCTGCCTGCTCAGAATGGATGTGAATGCAATGGCCTTCATTGTATCAGCAGCACAAGCCTGTTGTGGTGGGAAAAATGGACAGAAAAAGCTTGCTTCTGTCTCTGCTTTTTCCATTATCATCTGCTGGCACAGATGTAAGCATTTTTTTTTCTGAACCCTTAGAATTTTAAATATTTAAACATTTTAAAATATGTGGGCATGTGCTCTAAGATGCAAAACATTTTTACATAGTAAATCATGCACAAATTCCTGTCAATGAATATGATGCATTACGGTTTCAATGGTTATATGCCATTTTTTCATAGTTATATCATAATTTATTAACTACTCTATTATATATAGCAATAAAGAAATCGTGTGCAAGCTCAGGTGGTGGAGGTTCATAGGTCTTTGTTTGAATTTGGGATTTGTTGCTTCCTGGTTTTGTGATCTTGCAAATTCACTTATTTTTTTTTTACCTTTAATATTCTTTATTTGTTAAATGAAACTGAAAATATTACCACTCTTTTGGGTTGTCAATAACTTTAAAAAAGGTCATGTATAGTATATCAAAAGCTTTCTGTCAATATTGAGGATCAATATTACCATTATATCATAACTCTTTTTTTGTGACAGAGATAGAGAGAGGGACAGATAGGAATAGATAAGAAGGGAGAGAGATGAGAAGCATCAGTTCTTCATTGCAGCACCTTAGTTGTTCATTGACTGCTTTCTCACATGTGCCTTGACCGGGGTGATACAGCAGAGTGAGTGACCACTTGCTTAAGCCAAGGACCTTAGGCTCAAGCTGGTGAGCTTTGCTCAAAACAGATGAGCCTGTGCTCAAGCCAGAGAACTTGGGGTTTTGAACCTGGGTCCTCTATGTCCCAGTCCGATGCTCAATCCATTGTGTCACCACCTGGTGAGGCTATGTCATAACTCTTAACAATATCTCATTATTTTCTTTTTATAAACTACTAGTGATTTCACTGCTTGGTCTAAAATATGTACATTTATTTCTTTTTTGAGAGTGGGTGGATACATGTAACATATTTATTTTTAAAAATATTATGCAATTTGGATTCCTACCAATAGTGTATAATTCCTTATTTCACTAAACTCTCACAATTATAGGACACTTGTCATATCAAATCATAATATGGCTTTACAACTGTCAAAAATTTTTTTGTTTATATTTATGTTTTCTTTTTTTTTCTTTCTGTTCTACATATGTACTTTTTTAAAATTTTTATTTAGATGATTAAATTTAATAGGGTGACATTGGTCAACTAGAGTACATAGATTTTGGACAAATATCTTCACATCATTTAGACAGTCAATTACGCTGTATACCCATCACTCAAAGTGAGATCATCCTCTGTCATCCTATATTTGTCCTTCTTTATGTCCCTCCCCCTTCTCTCCCCCTACCACTCTCCCTTCCCCCACCCCCAATAACCACTGCACTTCTATTAATGTCCATGAGTCTCAATTTTGTGCCCCACCTATGTATGGAATCATTGGTTCTTAGGTTTTTCTGACTTAATTATTTCACTCAGCATGTTGTCAAGGTCCATTCATGTTGTCATAAATGATACTATGTCATCATTTCTTATGGCTGAGTAGTATTCCATTGTATATATGTACCACATCTTTTTTATTCAATCCTCTATTGAAAAGCACTTTGCTTATTTCAATGTCTTGCCCACTGGAATAATGTTGCAATGAACATTGGGGTGCATGTGTCTTTATGTACCAATTTTTTCAAGTTTAGGAGTATAAACCAGTAGAGGAATTGCTGGGTCATATGGTAGTTCTATTCTTAATTTTTTAGGAACAACCATACTTTTTTTTATAATGGTTGTACTAATTTACATACCCACCAGCAGTAAATGAAGGTTCCTTTCTCTCCATAGCATCTCCAACACTTGTTATTACCTGGGTTGTTGATAATAGCTAATTTAACAGGTGTGAGGTGATATCTCATCATAGTTTTGATTTGCATTTCTCTAATAACTAATGAAGATGCACATCTTTTGGCCATTTGTATTTCTTCTTGGGAGAAGTGTCTGTGCATGTCTTCTCCCCATTTTTTTTATTAGATTGTTTTCTTGTTTTTTGCTGAGCTTTGTGAGTTCTTTATATATTTTGGATATTAACCCTTCAACTAAGCTGTTGTTTGCAAAGATTGTCTCCCATTTAGTTGGCTGTTTGTTTTGTTGTCAGTTTCTTTTGCTCTGCAGAAGCTCTTAGTTTAATATATTCCCATTTATTTTTGCCTTCACTTTTCTTGCCTTTGGAGTCAAATTCATAAAATGTTCTCTACAGCAAAGGTCCATGAGTATAGTAGCTATGTTTTCTTCTATGTAATTTATTGTTTCAGGTCTTAAATTTAGGTCTTTGATCCATTTTGAATTAATATTTGTGCAAGGGCACAAATTGTAGTCAAGTTTCATTCTTTTGCATGTGGCTTTCCAATGTTCCCATCACCATTTATTGAAGAGGCTATCTTTTCTCCATTGTGTGTTTTTGGCTCCTTTATCAAAGATGATTTGCCCATATATATGTGGTTATATATATCTGGGCTCTCGATTCTGTTCCATTGGGTATGTGTTTATTTTCCTGCCAATACCACACTGTTTTGATTATAGTGGTTCTGCAGTATACTGTGAAGTCAGGGATTGTAATGACACCAGCTTCTTCTTCTTTTTTTCCCCCATCAGGACATCTTTGGTTATTTGGGATTTTTTGTGGTTCCATACAAACCTGATAATTTTTTGTTCCATTTCTTTAAAAAATGACATTGGAATGTTGATAGAAATTTCATTCAATTTGTATATTGCTTTGGGTAATATGGCCATTTATATTTATTCTACCAATCTTAGAGCATGGGCTATATTTTTATTTCCTTGTGTCTTTTTTGATGCCCTTTAATAATGCTTTGTAGTTTTCAGTATATAGGGCCTTTACATTCTTTGTTATGTTTAATTCTAGGTACTTTATTTATTTTTTTGTTGCGACTGTAAAAGGAATTATATTTTTGAATTCATTTTCTGAAGTTTCACTGTTGATATATATAAAAGCAATAGATTTCTGAATGTTAATTTTGTATCTTGTGACCTTAGTGTATTAGTTTATTGTTTCTAATTGTTTTTCTGTGGAGTCTTTGGGGATTTCTATATACAAAATCATGTTATCTACAAAAAGTGAAACCTTTACTTCTTTTTTCCTGATATGAATGCCTTTTATTTCTTTCTCTTGTCTGATTGCTCTGGCTAGAACTTTCAGCACTCTGTTATATAGTAGTGAAGAGAGTGGGCAACCTTGTCTTGTTTCTAATTTTAGAAAAAAATTTTCAGTTTTTTACCATTTGGTATGATGTTAGCTGATGGTTTGTCATATATGGCCTTTATTATGTTAAGGTATTTTCCTTCTAAACACATTTTATTGAGTGTTTTAAATGTAAAAGAATGTTGTATTTTATCAAGTGTTTTTCTGCATTTATTGATAGGATTATATGGTTTTTGTTCTTAATTTTGTTGATATGTTGTATTACATTAATCATTTTATGTATGTTGAACCATCCTTGTGTTTCTGGGATGAATTCTACTTGATCTTGATGTATTTTTTAATGTGTTGTTGTATTCAATTTGCTAGTATTTTTTTTTTTTTTTGCATTTTTCTGAAGCTGGAAACAGGGAGAGACAGTCAGACAGACTCCCGCATGCGCCCGGCCGGGATCCACCCGGCACGCCCACCAGGGGCGACGCTCTGCCCACCAGGGGGCGATGCCCTGCCCATCCTGGGCGTCGCCATGTTGCGACCAGAGCCACTCTAGCGCCTGAGGCAGAGGCCACAGAGCCATCCCCAGCGCCCGGGCCATCTTTGCTCCAATGGAGCCTTGGCTGCGGGAGGGGAAGAGAGAGATAGAGAGGAAAGCGCAGCGGAGGGGTGGAGAAGCAAATGGGCGCTTCTCCTGTGTGCCCTGGCCGGGAATCGAACCCGGGTCCTCCGCACGCTAGGCCGACGCTCTACCGCTGAGCCAACCGGCCAGGGCCCAATTTGCTAGTATTTTGTTTGGGGTTTTGCATCTGCATTCACTAGAGACATTGGTCTTTAGTTTTCTTTTTTTGTAGTTGTCTTGCCAGGTTTTGGTATGAGGGTTATGTTGGCCTCATAAAATGTGTTTGGAAGTATTGATTATTCTTCAATTTTTGGAAGACTTTTGAAGTATAGGCAACAAATATTCTTTGAATGTTTAGTAGAATTCACCATGTAGCCATTGGGCTCCAGAATGTTATTTTGGGAGAGGTTTTTGATGGTTGTTTTTATTTCCTCCATGCTTATGGGTCCATTTAAGCTTTCTACTTTGTGATTCAGTCTAGGAAGATTGTGTAGCTCTAGGAATTTATCCATTTTTGCTAGATTATTGAGTTTGGTGGTGTATATATTTTCATAGTATTCTACATTGATCCTTTTATATTTATGATATCTGTGGAAATTTATTCTTCTTAATTTTGGATTTTGTTTATATGAGTTCTTTCTCTTTTCTTCATAGTGAGTCTTGCCAGGGATTTGTCAATTTTGTTGATCTTTTCAAAGAAGCAGCTCTTTGTTGTATTAATTTCTTTATAGTTTTTCTGTTCTGCTGCAAACAAGCATGGCTAGTAATTGTCCAGGTCCTGAGTGAGAACAGGGTGAAATGAAGAAATAGATTCAAAGAGAAAAAGGACAGGATTGAGAGGTCTGTGCACAGCCCATAGCTTGCAAAGGCCTGCAAGAGTCAAGCAAAGCCCATGGTCTTCTTTGTTATATAGTGCAGAGCCCTATGTAAATAAGGAAGTCTCTGATACAAAGTCCCACACATCTGAGGCATAAATTGGAATCCTCATAGGAATGTACTACCCCCCACCATGCATCAGTCAAAGACATGAAGAAGAGCTTAGTCTTAAAAGGGTGTGCGGAAGGGCTTAGTTTTAAACTAAGCCCTAGGTTATAAGGACTTTGTCAGTTTACAACCTGTCTCTCACATATCCTCCCCCTTTTTTTTTTTGAATTTTAGCTCATGCACTGAGACTTGCACTCTTCTGACTTCCCAGATTCCAATTCAGAGGTAGACTAGAAAAATATAGAATAAACAGAAAATTAACATAGCCAATGTTAACAGATACTGAAACAAGTGTCTTAATACTTTATAGAGATAAAAACCTTTAAGCAAATTCTTTGCCAATATAACAAAATCTATAATAGAAACTTTGCTGTTTTGAATGTCCTTAATATGTTCACCAAGTCTATGCTGACACATCACCTTTCCACATTCCCTGAAGAAGCAACCCAACCCCACTTAATTCCCATTGAAAACTTCCCCAAGGAACAAGAGTCACACACATTCAGGAAAAGTCTACATGGCACTGGAGCTGTCTGTCGCACTTCCACACTCTGCAGCTGGCTTCCAAGTTTCAATGACCACTGCTTTCAGCATATTAAGCTTTTGCCTCAACCTTAAAGTCAATTCTGGATTTCTGGCAATAATTCAGGTTGACTGGAAGGGCAATAATCCTCTCTTCGGAGGACTATTCATTCAGCAATGTGGAGATACAGGGATCATACCTCAACATGATTAAGGACATCTATGACAATCCCAAAGCCAACATCATAATCAATGGGCAAAAATTAAAAGAAATCCCCTTAAGATCAGGAACAAGCTGAAGTATCTATTCATTTCTTTTGACCATTTTTTGATTGGACTGTTTATCTTCCTGGTGTTGAATTTTACAAGTTTTTTATAACTTTTGGTTATTAACTCTTTATCAGACATATTGATGAATATATTATCCCTTGTGTGGTTTGTCTTTTAATTTTGTTAATGATGTCTTTTGCTGTGCAAAATTTTTTTTTAGTTTCATATAGTCCCATTTGTTCATCCTGTCCTTTATTTCACTTGCCCGTGAAGATAACTCAGCAAACATTGCTACAAGAGATATCAGACAGTTTACTGCCTATGTTTTCTTCTAAGATGATTATGGTTTCACGACGTAGATTTAAATCTTTTATCCATTTTGAGTTTACTTTTGTGAATGGTGTAAGCTTGTGTTCCAGTTTCATTTTTTTGCAAGTACCTGTCCAATTTTCTCAATACCATTTGTTAAAGAGACTGTCTTTAGTCCATTGTATGATCTTACCTCCTTGTCAAAGATAAATTGTTCATATTGGTGTGGGTTTATTTCTGGGTTCTCTGTTCTGTTCCACTGATCTGTTTGCCTGGTCTTATGCCAGTACCAAGCTGTTTTGAGTACGATGGCCTTGTAGTATAACTAGATATCAGGAAGTTGATACCCTCCACTTTATTTCTTTTTCAGGATTGCTGAGGCTATTCATGTTCTATTTTGGTTTCGTGTAAATTTTTGGAATGTTTGTTCTGTATCTTTGAAGTATGTCATTGGTATTTTAATAGGAACTGCATTAAATTTATAGGTTACTTTGGGTAATATAGACATTTTAATTATGTTTATTCTTCCTATACATGAACATGGTATATGCTTCCACTTATTTGTATCTTCCTTCATTTTCTTTTTCATTGTTTTATAATTTTCAGAATACAAGTCTTTAACGTCTTTGGATAAATTTACTCCTAGGTACTTTATTTTTGTTGTTGTTGCAATAGTGAAGTGGATTGTTTTCTTAATTTCTCTTTCTGACAGTTCATTGTTGGTATATAAAAATGCCACTGATTTCTGATTAATGATTTTATATCCTGCCACCTTGCTGAATTTATCAGGTCCAGTAGCTTTTGACTGAGACTTTAGGGTTTTCTATATACAATATCATATCATCTGCAAATAATGATAGTTTTACTTCTTTTCCAACTTGAATGCCTTTTATTTCTTCTTCTTGCATGATTCTTTTGACTAGGACTTCCAGAACTATGTTGAATAAGAGTGGTGAGCCTGGCCAGGTGGTGGCGCAGTGGATAGAGCATCGGAATGGGATGTGGAGGACCCAGGTTCAAGACCCCGAGGTCGCCAGCTTGAGCAGGATCATCTGGTTTGAGCAAAGCTCACCAGCTTGGTTCCAAGGTTGCTGGCTCGAGCAAGGGGTTACTCGGTCTAATGTAGCCCCACGGTCAAGGCATATATGAGAAAACAATCAATGAACAATTAAGGTGTTGCAATGAAAAACTAATGATTGATGCTTCTCATCTGTCTTCAGTCCTGTCTGTCCCTATCTATCCCTCTCTCTGACTCTCTCTGTCTCTGCAGAAAAAAAAAGAAAGAAAGAGTGGTGAAAGTGGGCACCCATGCCTTGTTCCTGATCTTAAGGGGATTTCTTTTAATTTTTGCCCACTGATTATGATGTTGGCTTTGGGATTGTCCTTAATCATGTTGAGGTCTGATCCCTGTATCTCCACATTGCAGAGAGTTTTGATCATAAATTGGTGCTGGATTTTATCAAATGCTTTTTCTGCATCTATTCATATTATCATGTGATTTTTATCCTTGCTATTTTTATGTGTTGTATCACATTGATAGATTTGCAAATATTGTACCTGCCTTGTCTCTCTAGAGTAAATCCCATCAGACCATGATGTATAATATTTTTCATGTATTGCTGGAACCAGTTTGCTAATATTTTGTTCAGAATTTTAGCATCTAAGTTCATCAGGGATATTTATAGTTTTCTTTCCTTGTATTGTCTTTCCTGGTTTTGGAATGAGTATTATGCTCACCTCATAAAAGAAGTTTGGAAGTCTTTCTTCCTCTTGAATTTTTTGAAATAGCTAGAAAAGGATAAGAGTTAGTTCTTCTTTGAATATATGGTAATATTTGCCTGTGAAGCCATCTGGGCAAGGACTTTTCTTTGTTGGAAGTTCTTTGATAACTATTTCGATCTAATTTGATGAAATCGGTCTGTTTAGGTTTTCTGATTCTTCTCTATTGATTTTTGAAAAAATTATGTTTCTAGGAATTTGTCCACTTCATCTAGGTTGTCTAATTTTATGGCATACAGTCCCTCATAATATTTTCTTACAATTCTTTGTATTTTTGCTGTGTCAGTTGTTACTTCTCTCATTTTAATTTTATTTATTTGAGTCCTCTCTCTTTTTTCTTGGTGAGTCTGGTTAAAGGTTTATCTATCTTGTTTATCTTTGAGTATAACCAGTTCTTGGTTTCATTGATCCTCTGTTTTTTTGGGATTTTTTTAGCTTCTATGTCATTTATTTTCACTCTAATCTTTATTATTTTCTTCCTTCTACTTCCTCTGGGTTATATTTGCTTCCCCCCCCCCTAGTTCTTTTAGATGCAGGGTTAAATTGTTTATTTGGGCTTTTTCTAGCTTCTTAAGGTATGCCTGCATGTAGTGCTATAAACTTTCCTCTCAGGACTGCTTTTGCTATGTCCCATAAATTTTGAGTTGTTGTATGTTTCTTTTCATTTGTTTCAAGGAAATTTTTTATTTCTTCCTTGATCTCATTGTTAACTTATTTGTTATTACATAACATACTATTTAATTTCCAAATGTTTGAGTGTTTTTTAGTTTTTCTATTGTAGTTGATTTCTAGTTTCATGCCTTTGTGATAAGAGAAAATGCTTGATATCATTTCAATCTTCTTAAATATGTTGATACTCCTCATGTTTACTAACATGTGGTCTATCATAGAGAATGTACCATGAGCACTTGAAAAGAATGTATATTGTACTGCTTCATGGTGAAAGTATCTGAAGATATCTATTAAATTCATCTGATCGAGTGTGTCCTTTAAGTCTGCTGTTTCTTTTAAAATTTTCTTTCTTGAGGATTAATCCAGTGATGTTAGTGGGGTATTAAACTCCCCTACTATTATAGTATTGCTGTTGATCTGACACTTTATGCCCATCAAAGTCTGCTTTATATATTTAGGTGCTCCTATAATAGGTGCATAAATATTTATAATGGTTATATTGTCTTGTCGAATTACTCCCGTTATTATTATGTAGTGACCTTCTTTATCCTTTACTATATCTTTTGTTTTAAAGTCTATTTTGTCTGATATAAGTATTGCTACCCCAGCTTTTTTTTCATTTCCATTTGCAGGAAATATTTTTTTTTCCATCCCTTCATTTTCAGTCTATGTTTATCTTTTGTTTTGCGGTGTGTCTCTTGTAGACAACATATGTACGGGTCCTGTTTTTTATCCATGCAGCTACTTTATGTCTTTTGATTGGAGCACTTAATCCATTTACATTTAAGGTTATAATTGATATGTAGTTGTTTATTGTCATTTTATTCTTTAAATCTACGTTTCTCTTTTGCTAGATTTTTTCCCTTTTGTTCTGTTTACAGCAGGCCCCTTAACAATTCTTTAGCATTGGTTTGGTTGTAATAAATTTCTTGAGTTTTTTTTTTTTTTCTTGGGAGCTTTTTATTTCTCTTTCAATTTTAAATGATAGCCTTGCTGGACAGAGAAGTCTTGTTTGTAGGCTCTTGTTTTGTATTACATTGAATATATCTTGTATTCCCTTCTGGCCTGTAATGTTTCTGGTTAGAAGTCAGATGTCATCCTTATGGGGGATCCTCTGTAGGTAATAGACTGCTTTTCTTTTACAATTTTTAGTATTCGTTCTTTATCTCTTAATTTTTGTATTTTAATTATGATGTGTGTTGGTGTTGGCCTTTTTGGGTTCATCCTTAATGGAACTCTCTGTGCTTCTTGAACTTGTGTGACAATTTTCTTCATCAATTTAGGAACGTTTTCAACTATGATTTCTTCAATCAGGTTCTCTATCCTTTTTTTTTCTCTCTTCTTCTTCTTGAACCCCTATGATGTGGATGTTGTTTCTCTTTATGTTGTCACAGAGCTCTCTCTGAGTTTCCTCAGACTTTTTGAGCCTCTTTTCTTTTTGTTGCTCCTCTTTTGTGCTTTTGTTTATCTTGTACTCTAACTTGCTGACTCAATCCTCAGCTTCATCCATACTGCTTTTAATTTCTTCCAGTATGGTCTTCATTTCTGATATTGTATTTGTCATTTCTGACTGATTCTTTTATATTATTTCAATGTGTTTTTTTATAGTTGCTATCTCTTTATTTAGGTGCTCGCTATGGACATCCATTGTTGCTGTAAGATTTTTGAATATCCTAAAAATCATTATTTTAAACTGCATCCGGTAATTTGGTTATTTTTGTCCAATTCAAATCTTTCTCTGGAGATTTCTCTTCTTGATTCATTTGGGTTGCATTTCTGTGCTTTCTCATTTTGTCTGTGTATAAGAAGGGTGTGGCCACAATAGTCCGATGGGTGTGGTCTTTGTTTTACCTAGGTGCGGTCTCTCTGCAGGCCCAGCACTCCCTCTGCCGCCACCTAGGGCGTTCAGGCACAGTCATTGCCAACACCAGCCTGCTGCAGTTTTCACTGCGGCCATATCTCGCCTCTGCAGTTGGGACTGTATTTGTGTGTGTAGGCTGCAAACCTTGGCCAACCTGGCCTCCCAACATCCCTGAGTTTGGAATTTTGCTTGTGTGCCTAAACTGCAAGTCCTGGTTGGCCCCCAGCCTTTGCCCTGCCCCTGTGGGCAGGACTGCATTCATGCATTTGGGCTGCAAGCTCTGGCCCGCCACCTGCCTCCACGCTGCTCCCTTGGGCAGTACTGTGCTCCTTTACCCAGTCATAAGTCTCAGCCGATTCCCCGGCTTTCGCCTTGCCCCTGGACTCCAGGTGGGATTACTCTCCTGTGCCTGTCTGGCATCTGCGGGTCATTCTGCTTCCATGTGCTCCTCCCGCTGCTGTGGCTGCACTCAGCATCTGCCATCGCCAGGCAGGACTGTACTCATGCTGGGCCTCAGTTGCGGCTGGCCCTAACTTTTGCCCCCATGGGCAGAAATCTTCTTGTTCCCAGGCCACAGACACGGCTAGCCCTTGGCTTCCACCCTTGCCAATGTGACCGCTCTTTTGTTTCCTGCTACCACCCCCCTCTGGCAAGCACTCAGCAGTTTGGGGGGGGGGTGATGCAGCTCAGACCTTAGCACTCAATACTGTATCCCTGGTGGCTCCCTGCTTCTAAGCATTTCTTTGCTCTGACTGCAGGAAGAGAGCTTCTGTTTGGCTGGTAACCTGCTTCCTTTTGCTGGTATTTCTGGTTCTAGGAAAAATATTCACTTTAGATTTGGGGAGTGACTTAGCCCAGGGGTTAGGGTCTTTCTCCCTGTGCCTCCTAGATTATACTCTCTTCCTGCTATTCTAGTCCTCTCAGCTCTCTTTCTTTGTCCCCCAGAGCCCTGGGTGAGTGGTTGTGAAAGAGGCTTTTTGCATGGACTCCTTAAGATGAATCCTGAGTCTGAGAAATCTGTCTCTTTCTCACAAACAGTATCCTGGCTTGTTTTGCAGCTAAATACTGTTTGTACACCTCTTCCAGGCTCTGAGGTGCAGGCTGGGGTTTTGTTCCTGGGGCCCAGGACCTTCCCTTCTCTGCTAAACTCACTTCTTGCCATGCAAGTCCCTCCAGGATGCTGCTCACTCCCAGGAGCTGGGTAGTTCTCTCTACATTTCCCCTTTTCCTACCAGTCTCAGTGTGGCTTCTTCAGTGTTCCTTGGTTAGAGTCCTCTTGGTTTAGTCCAAATTTGGTTTTTCCAGATGATTGTTCTTGAAATTTAGTTGTAATCCACTTTGGTTCTGGGAGGTAGAAGTTGGTACGTCTGCCTACTCCATCACCATCTTGCTGCCCTTCTCTCTTGCTTTTTTATATAAGCCTGCAATGATATGAATTTCTCTCTTATTACTGCTTTTGCTGTAGCCCAGAGATTCTGATATGGTGAGGTGTAATTTTTGTTTGTCTGTATATATCTTTTGATTTCTGATTTTATTTCTTTGACCCAGTCATTTTTTAAAAGTATGCTATTTAATTTCCACTTATTTTGTGGGTTTGTTTTCTTCTTTTTTGCTGTTGAATTTTAGTTTCAAAGCCTTATGTTCAGAGATTATGCTTTGTATAATTGCAATCATTCTGAATTTGTTAATGTTAGGTTTGTGACCCAACATATGGTTTATTATTGTGAATGTTCCATGTACACTGTAGAGAATGTAGACTGTGATGTTCTGAGATAAAATATCCTGTAGATGTCTATTATGTCCATTTGTTCTAGTGTTTTATTTAAGGCCAATATTTCTTTATTGAGTTTCTGTTTGGATGAATGCTCTAGAACCATCAGTGGTGTATTGAAATTTCCAAGTATGATTGTATTTTTGTTGATTTCTGTTTTTAGATCAGTTGGTAGATGTCTTATATATGTTGGTGTTCCCTAGTTTGTTATATATATATCAAGAAGTTTTATGTCTTCTTTTTTTCTTTCTTTTTTTTTTTCATTTTTCTGAAGCTGGAAACAGGGAGAGACAGTCAGACAGACTCCCGCATGCGCCCGACCGGGATCCACCCGGCACGCCCACCAGGGGCGATGCTCTGCCTACCAGGGGGCGATGCTCTGCCCATCCTGGGCGTCGCCATGTTGCGACCAGAGCCACTCTAGTGCCTGAGGCAGAGGCCACAGAGCCATCCCCAGCGCCCGGGCCATCTTTGCTCCAATGGAGCCTTGGCTGCGGGAAGGGAAGAGAGAGACAGAGAGGAAAGCGCGGCGGAGGGGTGGAGAAGCGAATGGGTGCTTCTCCTGTGTGCCCTGGCCGGGAATCGAACCCGGGTCCTCCACACGCTAGGCCGACGCTCTACCGCTGAGCCAACCGGCCAGGGCATTATGTCTTCTTGATACAATGCCCCTTTATCATTATGAAATGACCGTCTATGTTTCTGGTAAATTTTGTTGTCATCAGCATTGTCAGATATGAATATGGATGGCTACACCTGCTTTTCTTTGGATATTATTTGCTTGGAGAATTGTTTTCTAACCCTTTACTTTGAATCTATTTTTACTCTTAGAACTTAGATGTGTCTCTTGAAGGCAGCATACAGTTGGGTTTTGCTTTTTGATCCAATTTCCTTCTCTATGCTTCTTTATTGGTGAGTTCAACCCATTTACATTTAATGGAATTATTGACACTTGAACGTTTCCTATTTTCATTTTATATATTGCTTTCTGTTAGTTCTGTGTCTTGTTTAGTTCTTCTTTTTTGTTTTTCTGTCACTTGTTTTTGTTTGGTAGTATTCCATACTTCTTTCCTCTGTTTATTTTTTTTCTAAGCTATGTGGTTTAGTAGTGGCATTTTCAGAAGTAGTTACCATTAAGTTTTTAAAAGAAAAATTATCATATTTATCAGAGTCCATTATCTCATGAGTGCTTCTGCACTCCATGCTCCATTGCTACTGCTGATCTTTGTCTTCTCCCATTTTATGTTATTGTTGTCACAGATTATCTTTTTTATTATTGCAGTCTCATTGGAGCTTTCACTTGTACTTTTGTTTTGTTCTTTATATCTATTCGGATAACTCCCTTTTTTATTTCATAAATTGGGACTTTTATTGTGATAAATCCCAGCCACTTCACTATGTCTGTAAATATTTTTTTTTATATTTTCTCTTCATATTTAAAGGATAACTTTGATGGATACAGTATTCTTGACTAGTATTTCTTCTCTTTCAGTACTTTAAATGTTGGGGTTCATTTTCTTCTCGCTTGTAGAGTTTCTGCTGAGAAATCTGATGATAGTCTAATTGGCCTTCCTTTATATGTTATATTCTTTTTTTCCCTAGCTGCCTTGAGGATTTTTCTTTGTCATTGTTTTGTAATAATTTTATTATGATGCACCTTGAAGTAAGTCTGTTTGGGGTGAAGTAACTAGTGTTTTGTTTGCTTCTTAGAGTTGAGGCTCTAAGTCTTTCTATAGGCTTGCAAAATTCTCATCTATTATTTGTTTAAATATATCCTCCATTCTCTTTTTCCTCTCATCTTCTCTCATATACCCATTATTCTTATATTGCTCCCTCTGATAGTCTGATAATTCTTGTAGAGCTTTCTCACTTTTTTTTTTTTTTTTTTAAAGATGGGTATGTTTTTATTTTTTTTTTTTTATTTTTTTTTTTTTATAAATAAAATTTTATTTTAATGTGGTGACATCAATAAATCAGGGTACATACATTCAAAGAAAACATTTCCAGGTTATCTTGTTATTTAGTTCTGTTGCATACCCATCACCCGAAGAGAGATCGTCCTCCGCCACCCTCCATCCAGTTCTCTCTGTACCCCTCCCCCTTCCCTCTCCCTCCTTCCCTCCCCCCACCCCCCATAGCCAGCACACTCCTGTTCATGCCTCTTAGTCTCGCTTTTATGTCCCACCAATGTATGGAATCCTGCAGTTCCTGTTTTTTTCTGATTCACACATTTCACCCCGCACAATGCTACCAAGACTCCACCATTCCGCTATAAGTGATCCGATGTCACCCTTTCTCCTAGCTGAATAATATACCATGGTGTATATGTGCCCCGTCTTCTTTATCCAGTCCTCTATTTTTTTACAGTGATTAACAGCCTTTAAGCAAACTCTTGGCCAATACAGCAAGAATCCATAAATGAGTAGTGTCCTTAACATGTTCCCCAAGTCCAAGTTGGCCCCATCACCATGCCAAATCCCCGAAAAATGCAACCCAACCACAGCTCAGTCTGTTAGGAGCCGCCACAGGGAGCAGTAGTCCAGGAAAGTTCCCCACAGGAAAAGTCCGCATGGCACTGGAATTGTTGTCACCATTCTATACTTTGCAGCTCATGTCCAAGTCCCAATGACCGCTGCTTCTAGCTGGTAATGATTCAGGCAGACTGGAAAAAACCATTTGCAGCATGCGTGGATAGAGCTTTCTCACTTTTTTAAAATTCATGAGTCCTTTTCTTTTCTCTGTAGTATCTCTAGGTTCCTGTCTTCAATGTCACTAATTCTCTCTTCTCTCTGGCCTGTTCTATTAGCTAAGCTTGTTACCTCATTTTCCAGTTCATGTATTGAATTTTTCATCTTTGATTATTTTTATAGTTTTAATTTCCTTGGTGAAGTATTCTTTTTGTTGATTAAATTGTTTTTTTGAGATCACTAAATTGCCTTTCAGTGTTTTCTTGTATTTAACTGAGTATTTTTAGTACTTCAATTTTGAATACTCTTTTATTTAGCTCCAAGATTTCCATGTAATTGAGATTTTTTCCCTAGAGATTTTCATTATATATCTGAGCTCTGACATCCTCAAGTATCTGAGTCTCTGTGTTGTGTATTCATGATATTTGATTTATTTTCCTTGGTGGCACTTTAAACTGGTATTATTAATAACACTAACAAGAGATAACTAAAAATAATAATACTAAAATTGAAGAAATACAGTGGAAAATAAAAATTCTATAAATAATGATAAGTAGAATAAAAAGTACAGAGAATAAGGAACAGGAACTGAGAAAAAATTAGAAAGAGAAAAAATGAAGTAAAAAACAAAACACCACAAAAAATGTGAATCCAAAATATAATAATTTGACAAAAAAAGACATTCAGATGAGGGAAATAAAAGAAACAAAGAAAGAAAAAAAGGAAGGAGAATAAAAAGGGAGGAGAGATAAAAAGTAAAAGAGAATGTATCATAAATGAAATACAAAAAACTAGTATAAAAATATAACAACTAAGGATAATGAAATTCAAACAGAAAAAAAGAAAGAGGAAAAAATGAGCAAAAACAAAAAAAATGTACTTTTTAGTTTTGAGAGGTAACTTTTCCCTTTTTCCATCAGGTAGCACTGTACTAGAAGCTTTGCCTCTGTGAGGTTTTGGGGCAGAGTTCTGTTGAGGCGTCACTGTTCTAATATGTAGGCAGGGCCACAGTTGCGTTAGTAGGAGGGGCTTACTTTTAGGGCTTTGCAATTTTATGGCTATAGTAATGGGTGTCTCAGGTCTTCCGGCACCTCTCCCCACAACTCAACAAAGCAGGAGATCAAACACCTGGCAACTTTGCCTCTCACAGGAGGATTGGACAGGAGACTCAGGTGTGGGAGATCTGCTACTGCTATGTCCACACATCAAGAGAGCAATATAGGACTTGGGATACTGAAGGAGACACAGTCGGGTCCTTCCTCTGATAATACCCAAAGCAGGGTCCTGGTTAGGACAGGGGCTGTGTGTTGGAAGCCAGTGCCGAATTTTGGGAGCGGGGCAGGTCTGGCTCAGTTCTGAGATTAAGCAGGCCTCATCTTCATGCAGGTCAAATCCCGTGAGCTGGGCGGGCAGATGGAGCATGCCTCAGCACCCCACAGTCTGATCTCCATGGGCCATTTGCATGCCATTCTAGAGAGCACTCCATAGGCTATGTGCATGCCCAACGCCTATGAGAATGCAGATGGAGCCTGATGATGCAGGCAGACTCTGGGAAAGGTCGTGTTCCTGCTTTTGTTTGCATGCTCAGCTTAATTCTGTTCCTTCCTCTCTGTCCCTCAGTCTCTCCACTTCTTCCAGCTCCAAAACCAAACCCACATTAATAGTGCCTCTCTCATTCAGATCAGTAAGGAAAGAGAAAAACTCTGTCCTCTTGTTTTTTGTCTTTGTGAATGAATTCTATCTTCGGCTGCCTTCTCACCAAATCATACCTTTAACTGATGTGTGTATATTTCAGGTGCTCCTGGATTTTTTTCTAGGCATATAGTTGTTGAGTTTGTTGAAATTTAAAGGGGAGAGATAGGGAGTGTCTCTCATGCCACCATTTCTCTGAAGTCACTCTTATGTTTAATTTTATTTTATGTGTGTGTATTTTATAAATTTTTCATTTTCATTTCCCATGTGTTTATTGGTGTATATTATTCCTTCCTAGTGATTTGTAACACAGGTGAAAGATGGTTTTGCCATATCATTTTCATTTTGTTATATTTCAAAATGTTTAAGGAGTATTTTTATTTTTGTGTGTGAACAGTATTATCTCTCTTTCCTATTTTTTATAAGGTTGTGGCATAAGAGTTTTTAAGAATGCAAACATCTGTGCCACATATCATTCTTTGTTTCAAAGGTAAGGACTAGCGTGATTATATTTATAAATCAGGTACAAAAAACATAAAGAGCATAAACTGGGTGTAATAAAAGACTAGCTAAAGTTAAATCAATACTTAGTTTGTATCTTGTCATAATAAAATTGTATTCTTGACTAGTTTATTGGTACTAAACTCTCCTGAAATATTTTCCTTAAAAACATTGATCTTATACTGTACAAAATGTAACCTCTAACTTTTGGATAATTTTAAAGACAATGATTATTTCACTATGTTTGTCAAAAGAAATTGAAATTGCTGTCAACCTTTAATACTTAATCAACTGACAATGATCTCATATATATCGTTATCATTTGCATGACTAGTATACATATTTTCATATTTTCTCTCTAGTCAGAAAAGTGTCTTTAGGTTTAGTGTTTTTGTTTTGGTTTTTGCCTAGCTCTTTTGAAGTAACATAAAATGATGTTTAAGAGCAGATTCATTATTAAATGCCAAAGTGAAATCTGACATTCTTCTTAAAAATCTGTTATAGTATTATTTGCTTCCTTATATTCTTTGGATCAGTTAATTTCCTTTTCAAAATCTAATTGTTTATATTTTAATCAATCTGCAATAAAAATGGAGTTAAAATTTCTTTAAGTTTTATTCTGTTTAAAACATATTATTTTAAATTAACTTGTTTCCTATAGTAAATCTTTTACAAAAGTATGCTCCTCTTCCACCACTGGTTTACATTTTCCACCCATTTCTTTTTAAGCTGTAGCAGAATTTCATTGACCTTGTGTTGGTTTCAAGTCTAATTCATTTTTGACAGATGAGGATTTATCTCAGCTTGGTATATGCCACTCAAATATGTGGGTAGATTCCTTTTTTCATTCTTTATTTACCTGTGTGCTTTTATGATAATCTTATCCTACTTTAACTTGAATGGCTACCCGATACAAGTTTAAATTAGTGCTATGATTCAGTTGGCAGAAATGCATGAAAAAGGAATTGAAATGGTTGAAAATCTCATTATTTAGACTTGTTTTATCATTTCAGTTAGAATTTATGAAGGGGGATTTTAGTGCCTTTTTTTCAGTCATGTCCTTACTTGAAAGAAAGTTTGTAAATTTTTTGCCAGTAATTCTTTAGGTAAAACAAGCTAACTAATGTTTGAGATAACCAGTCATTTAGGCTCTTTGAAACTGATTCTTTTCCATAATTGCCATCAGAACACTTTTCTGAAGCATCTGATTGTTCATGATTCTATACTAGATTATTGAAAACGAAAGGACTTTTACCACATAAAATATATATTTAATTGGATAAAAACTAAAAGAAATTCTGTTGAATGAATTAAACCATCAAACACATTAGACCCTAAAGTGATCATTTCAGACTCTGATTAAACAACTTTTACTTATTTCTGATCTTTGGTTAATAGTCATTTGCTCTGAAAGGCCCTTCCTGAACATATCAAACCAAATTATTTCTCTGCTATACACTTATATATCCTGTAGTACTCCTTAATTACATTCATAGATGATAGTTATACATTTGTTGATTATTTCTTTAAGGTCTGTGCTGTTCACTAGACTTTATATGCCAACAGAACTACAGTTTTGTCTTATTTTTAATTAAAAATTATTTATTTTAGAAAGAGAGAGAAAGATCAATTTGTTGTTTCACTTATATGTGCATTCATTGGTTAGTTCTTGCATGTGCCCTGTCCAGGGATTGAATCTCTAACCTTGGCATATGGGGACAACACTATAACCAATTGAGAAGCAAGGGTTATTCTAATCTATTTTGTTCTTTATTCTAGGTCCAAGTGCCTACTTCAGTTCTGATATTTAATAAATACTATTTGAATAAATGAATTAATATAAGCTAAAAATATTAAATCACATTCTACAGAAAAATTGGAGTTAAAGAGTCAAGAAACATATTTGGGGTAGAGGTATTGGATTTGAGGTGGAGAAGAAAGAGCTTGAAATAGTGGGTAGAGCACTAGATTTAGAGTTAAGAGAGTACAGTTCTTGGTCTTGCTACTTAGTATCTGTGTGACTTAAATAAAAATACTTTCTCTCTCTGATACTTACCTTAAGTATTTATAAAATAAATAATATAAAATTTTCTTATACTTCTAGTCATCTTGGATTTTCCTAACTTCTATTTTTTCATCTATAAAGTGGAAGTAATAATAGCACCTATCTCATAGAGTTATTGCAAATATTAAATAAAATAATGTATGTTGAGTTTCATCCTTCTACCTGTTCTTCATGAAGCAGTTTTCAAAAATACTTTGAGCTTCTTTGCATTACTGCAGCAGTTTTATCTTTGGATAGTCTCAGTACATAATCAGAATTCCCCAAAATTCCAAACTACAATGTGTGGCAATGCTTTACCCATTAAAAAGTCTACTCTATATTAATAGACCATTTAGGAATGAACAATTTAGAAAAAATACTGAGATCTAGTGGATAAAAGGTCTGTGTTTGAAATCTGCCAGAACGTGCTGCAAAAACTGCCTGGCCACTTCCCTTTGGTAAATCACTTAACATCCCATCTCCTAAGCTTCTTATAAGATGACACTAGTAACATCTCATCTTGTTGTAGGGGAGCATGCAACATAATATGCAGAAAGCACCTAACACACAAGAAGAACTCACTATATAGTAGTTAGTATTCTCATTTTGAGTCAGCATTTGATGTGAATAAGTCCAAACTTGTAAACTCTGATCTCCATGTGGGTCAGTTTATATATTCATGGCTTTATTCAAAAACTTTTTTCTCCCTAACCCAGGCACCTAGAGTGGAGGGCAATCCTAAGAGTCCTTATCATTTTGGAGCTCACAATGTAAAGGGCATCAGTGACAGACGTCTACTACATGGTGTGATAAATGCTATAATAAAGCATACATATTTAAAGAAGATTCATTGAAGTAGATGAGGTATAAGTTTAGAGTAGCTATTCCCAAGTTAGATAAAAGGAAAATAAAAGAGGCTTTTCCAGAGGAGACAGCATGAACAAAGACTAGCTGATTTTTCTGTTGTATCAGACTGGACTCTAATTTCTACACAGTGTTTCATGAATCCCTTAAAAAAAGAATAGCTATATCAGGGAAATCCCAAAGTATCCCTGGGAGAATAATTTAGACTATTCACCTTTCTTGAATGAGGAGCTTATGGGATTATCTTTCTAAAATTAGTATAAGAAATTATATACATAGGGTTATCAAGGACCTTCAAGATGTCAATAATCCTGACACTTAATAGGAAAAAAATAGAAAGTCCAAACTGTTTCAGATAAACTTAGTAAATTGAAGACACTGTCAACAAGACATAATGAGATTTTAAGATGCATGTATATAGATTGAACTGCCTAGAAAAACCACTATATGGGTATAAATTATGAGGGTGATCTTTGTCAACTATTTTCTAGATTGAAGAGCTTTTTCAACATGTGTGTAAGGGTTATAGGTTTGCTAAAATATTGATCACCTCTAACACTTAAGGTCTGAGGCAGTCAGTTCAACTCTAGCAGTGATAAGTCTCTTCCTTTTAATCTACCTGAAATTAATATTATTCTGTATGCCATAACAAAAAAATAAGTGAGAAACATTGCTTTGAAGTTCCATTTCTAAAGGAACATTTCTATAAAAATTCCAGCCTGAATTATATGAGGTAACACCACATTTTCATTGTCAATATCATCTTCATCGTTATCACTAGTAGTATTTCTAGTATTAAAACAAAAGTATTCCCTAATCTGAAAGAGTCACTTGGCTTTTTCCAAATAACTTTCTTTCCTCTTAGTGTAGAGTGATGGCTATGATAAATGTCATGGGGTTTTGATTTATAATATAGAGAATACAATCACTCTTAATCAGAAGACATTGTGACCTTGACTAATTCTTGACACTATCCCCCATAAAATGAACATGTGTTCATGTGTTTGAAGTAGGTATTCATCTCTCACCATATGAAGAAGCCCTAAATAAAGCTATCTGTATATGTGGAAGCATCATGGAGAAATGGTCTCCCTTTACAGAAGGGCAAACAAATACCTCCTCTAGAAAGAGAATAATGGCATAAACCTTGGCTGTAAAGAATAGTTTATAAATTTAACCCCAAAGACAAGGGAAGTAAAGGCAAAATAAACGAACGGGACTATATCAAACTAAAAAGCTTCTGCACAGCAAAAGAAACTGACAACAGCCCTGGCCAGTTGGCTCAGCAGTAGAGCGTCGGCCTGGCGTGTGGGGGACCTGGGTTCGATTCCCAGCCAGGGCACATAGGAGAAGCGCCCATTTGCTTCTCCACCCCCCCCTTCCTCTCTGTCTCTCTCTTCCCCTCCCGCAGCCAAGGCTCCATTGGAGCAAAGATGGCCCAGGCGCTGGGGATGGCTCTTTGGCCTCTGCCCCAGGCGGTAGAGTGGCTCTGGTTGCGGCAGAGCAACACCCCGGAGGGGCAGAGCATCACCCTCTGGTGGGCAGAGTGTCGCCCCTGGTGGGCGTGCTGGGTGGATTCCAGTTGGGCACATGTGGGAGTCTGTCTGACTGTCTCTCCCTGTTTCCAGCTTCAGAAAAATACAAAAAAAAAGAAACTGAAAACAAAACAAATAGACAGCCAACAAAATAGGAGATGATATTTGCAAACAACAGGTCTGATGGGGGTTATATTTAAAATATATAAAGAACTCACAAATTTCAACAACCAACAAGCAAACAATCTAATTATAAAATGGGGAAAGGACCTGAACAGGTACTTCTCCCAAGAAGACATAAAAATATCTGACAGATGTATGAAAAAATGTTCATCTTCACTAGCTATTTGAGAAATGCAAATCAAAACTACAAAACTACAATGAGATACTACCTCATACCTGTTTCATTGGCTATTACCAATAAGATAGGTGATAACAACTGTTGGAGAGGCTGTGGAAAAAAAGAAATTCTCATTCACTGTTGGGGAGAATGTAAGTTAAGTTAGTACAGCCATTATGGAAGAAATTATGGTGGTTCCTCAAAAAATTAAGAATTGAACTACCATATGACCCAGCAATCCCTCGACTGGATATCTACCCCCAAAACTCAAAAATATTGGTACATAAAGACACATGTACCCCAATGTTCATTGTAGCATTGTTCAAGTGGCCAAGACATGGGAACAATCAAAGTGTCCTTCAGTAGAGGATTGGATAAAGAAGATGTGGTACATATATATTATGGAATACTACTCAGCCATAAGAAATGATGACAGGGTCATTTATGACAACATAGATGGATCTTGAAAACATTATTCCAAGTAAATCAGAAAAAACTAAGAACTGTATGATTTCACAGATAAGAGAAATACAAAACTAAGACTGATGGACATTGATAAGAATGCAGTGGTTACCAGGGGGAAAGAGATGTAAGAAGGGGGGAGGGGGTTTGAGGAAAGGGTATAAAAAGGGACAAATATAAGGTGACAGAAAATGATTTGACTTTGGGTGATGGGTAGACAACATAATCAATTATTCAAATAATGTAGTAATGTTTACCTGAAATCTATGTACACTTCTTAATCAATGTCACCTTATTAAGTTTCATTTTCTAATTAAAACATTTCTTAATTAGATTATTTCATATTCATGGATTTGAAATAATAATATTGTTAAGATGGTAATACTTCTCAGATTGACTTACAGAATAAACACAATCTTTATCCAAAAAAAGAGAGAATAATGGAAGCAGAGGTAAAACATTATGAAATACTCATTTTTACTGCCTGTTCTTTTCTACTTAAAACAAAACAAAAACTAACCAACTGACCTTTCTACAACTGGGCTCACCACCAAAAGCTTGTTTTGATGGTCCTTTGGAAATTGTTTCAGCCTGGTCAGATTACTCTGGATTTGTAACTTTGCTGTCAGTCCAGTGTAGAATCCCAGCCGAAACTTCCTAGTCGCCTGTGAGCTACTTTATGCACAGCCTTTTTTTAAAAAAACTTTTCCATGCCAGCATTTAGCCTTCTTAAAGGTCTTCCCTCTGCTATTCTTGGCTAACAGACCCTCTGGCACATAAGTGCCAACAATTACCCTTGCTGATGAAATACCTTAGACTTTCAAATAATATTGCCTGGAAAGATGGAGTTCTGAGGAAGGAAATAGGGTATAATAAAAAATTAAATTGAACACATTTTTCTCATTTTTACAGTTGTTATTTGTAAGGTTGAGATGGTACTATAAACCCTAAGATTGGGTTGAGCTCCTATCCCTGCTTTGGTTTATATTTTTGGTGTACTTACCCTACTATATTATTATTAACTTCTGAGATCTTTTGGGCCAGGAACTATGTCTTAAACTTTGTCATAAACCCATTAACTTGCATAATTCCTGGAAAATAATAGGTTCTCAGCTAGTATTTGTTAAGTGAGAGAATTAATAAATAAAAAATTAATATCAGCAAAACCAGTTAAAAATGTTTTCAGTAAGACTTTCAAAGACCTTCATAGTTTCATCCTCCAATAGCCAATTCTTTGCCCAAATGTACAAAATCAACTATGGGAAAATAAACCTTTCTCCTCCTGAGAAAATATAAACTAATTATGACAAGGATACTAATATGGCAACTGTGCTCACTGACCTCCAGCTAAATACACAGTACATTATTTAACTGCAGGAAAAAGAGAAAATAAAGGATTAAAACCAATGCACTTGCTATTGTTTACTGTGTGCCACTTTGCTTTTGGGACTGTAAAGCCAGTGTCCATGGCCATCATCACAGCTGCCTGGCCAATGAAGGTTCGCATTAGATTCAGACAGTCGGTAATGAAACAATGGAGCCAAGAACTGGTGGGCCATCATCTTTAATCCTAGCTTGCACATGGCAGGCAAGTAAAAACACACACTGGGCTCCAAAACCCACTCATTCAGTGCTCACAAAGCTACTGGCTTATCCGAGTTTCCTTGAATCAAGGGTTTCTAGCTCACTAGCCTTATTCACCTCTGTTTCCCATCTCCTTCCTTCTGCACAAACTCTGCACAAACTGGGTTCTCACTCAGCACTCCACCATCTTGGCTGCCTCTCCTGGCCTCCTCCATGTGGTCTTTATCTGTTCTCCTTTCTCTAATGCTAATCTCAGGAACCGAGAGAGAGAGCAAGCTTCCAGTCTGCCCCATTTTACAGTGTAAAAACCCAAACCTTAAATCCAATATACAAAATACAAAGTCACTTATCTGAGGCATGATGGGATTCCTCATGAGAATGCAACACCTCACATTAAAAAGGATGGGAAAGGCTTAGTCCTAAAACCAAGCCCCAGGATATAAGGATCCTGCCTGCCCACAGCCCACCCCCAACACACATTAATACAATCACGCCCATCCCAAACAATCACCTGGGAGATGGGCTTCCACATGGGCAGTGCCATCTTTAACAAAGTGAGCATAATATATTTTATCTTCCCAACAAAGACTCTCACTGTTCCTAAGCACATGCCATTTTTCTTTAGATCTAGTTTGTAGAATCAACCCTGCTGAGAATGATTGTCAGCAGATACTGTGGCTGCAAATCTGCAGTTGAATGGTGATAACTTGGAGTTGACAGCCAAGGTCCAATAGGAAGGCTATTTTGACAAGACTACTAAGAACTTTAAATGAGATAACATATACAAGGCACCCAACACAGTGCTTGGCACATAAGTGTCTGATATATGTGAGCTATTTAGCTAATTCCCTGCCTCTAAGTGAGAGGAAATGAGGTGGTCTTCTTAATTCTTTAACTCATTCTTCAGTGCACCTTCAAAAAAAGAGACACGTGTAACATTTCTTTCTACATGATTCATTATTCATTGTTGTTCAAATCAAGAAATGGTTACTATACAAACCACAACTGTATAAAATGCCAATTCATTCACTTTGGTCCTGCCCCTCTCCAATGTTCCTTTTTAAACTAATGTTTTATTTGCATTTGAAAAGGTCATTGACCTTCCTACCATAGCATTGTACTTTTTTTTAAATAATGTATTATGGGCTTTAAGTCTCTTAAAAGAGACATAACTCTATTTTTCTTAAGAATTTAAAATAATATTGAAACAAAACATTTCATTTTAACAAAGCTATGTCCAGATATTGTTTGCTTGCATACCATATGCTTGTTCCTGCTATACATACCCTGTGTACCCAAATTCATAATGAAGCTGTCCGTGCTAATATTGATTCATATTTTACCCCCTTCTCTTGGCCTCCATCGATGCTGGCTAAGCAATGCTCACAATTTAGCCCTTAATTCTAAGTTCATAGTTTTTTGGAGATGTCTGGAGTTTCCTCAGATTAGGTGCTCATTATTCTCTTTCTTTTGAATTCCCACTAACATATTGCCTTTGTACTGTTCTTGGCATTCAGAAAGGGCTTATTATAAACTAGTTAATGAACACATAATTTCAGGTGGAAGAATAATCCCTAGAATAGGTGGGGCTGAAATAAGGATGGCTTCATTCTCCTTGAAACATATTCCCCATTGTAGCTTCCTCTGTCCTACCTGGTGGCTTCAGACCCAAGCAAACTTTCTCAGTGTAGTTCTACCAGGCCTAGGCAGAGCTGAGAAGAGATATCTCTCTTAGAGATATCCAAGTCCAACAAGAAAGACAAGGAAGCAGATACGCCATCCCTCCATGTTTCTTGTTTTCCTGCCTGCAAAAGACAGATTTTCATCAGCTAAATACTCTCTGATATAGCAAGCACCTGGCAATATAAAAACAGGAAAATGTGCTGCTTTGATGGGAAAAAGACATTTTTATTTAGTCTGGGAAAACAACTTAGTAGCCAATGAATACATTTGAACTATAAGGGTAAATAAGAACATCTATACTAAATGGGAGATGAGAGGAACTACAATTTAGAGCTGAGAAAGTACCATTGAGAATTAGGCCAGTGCTGGAAGCTATTTCATAATCAAACTTAGGAGAGTACAAATTTTTTTTCTGAAGAAGGTTTTTATATGACAGGTAGTCAAAGTATAATCCACTGGCCATATTCAGCCTGTCATCTGTTTTTGTATGACTCACAAGTTAAAAATGTTTTCTACATTTTTATTTTTTTAATTATTTATTAACTAAAATTTTTAAATTAATTATTTTATTTTATTTTTTAATTGCAGTTTACAGTCAATATTATTCTGTATTAGTTTTAGATGTACAGAAAAGTGATTAGAAAATCATGTACTTTAGACATGGTCCTCCTGCTGCTTTAGGTACCCACCTGACTCCACGCATAGGTATTGGGGAGAGGACTATTTACTAAGGGCATTTGTTTCTCTTTATGTAATGCTCCCACATACCACCAGAGCTTACTAAAGAGTAGAAAATACATTTCACGGTTAAATGCCTCTCATCTACAGACACTGTTGTAGAAGTTTGTGGGGCCACTGACATTTCTGGGATTTTATGATTTTTAGAAACTTCTTCAACTGTAATTATTCTATAATTGCAGCATTATCAATAGCAATCCGTGCTTTTGAAAACTGAGATTTCATAAATGATGTTATCCAGAGCAGGTAACCAGCTTCAAACTAGAACTCCAAGCTACAATTATAACATTTTATTATTGCACTATTTCCATTTGTGTTTCTACTCAGGAGACTGCTTTAATCTCAACATTCAGAATGTGTTGTTGAAATGTGAGTAATAGTTTTCAAAAACAATCTGCTGGTTATCACTATTATTACGTTGGGAATTGTTAATGCTTATCATCTGGAGTCACTTGAAATTTGAATAGTGAGTTGGTACATATATACAATGGAATATTACTCAGCCATAAAAAATGATGACATACTGCCATTTACAACAACATGGATGGACTTGGAGAACATGATACTAAGTAAATGAAATAAGTAAATCAGAAAAATCTAAGAACTATATGGTTGCATACATAAGTGGAATATGAAATTGACTCCATGGACATAGATAAAAGTGAAGTGGTTACCATGGAGAAGTGGTAAATAAAGAGGGAAAATATACAGGGATGAAAAATGATTTAACTTTGGGTGATGCGCACACACTGCGATCAACAGTTCAAATGCTATGGAGATGTTCACCTAAACCTATGTACTTTTATTGATCAAGGTCATCCCATTAAATTTAATTTCAAAATAAAAATTAACTAAAAGAATTTGAAGAGTGAATTAATGATGATAAGCCTATTATGACTGCCTGTCCACTGTGCTTTATATGCAGATTTTAAAAAATACATTTGTCTAAGGCTTAAGTGAACTAAGCCCATGAACTCCTAAGATTATCCCACCTGATGGCTTCTCCAAATAATCAAATTACATGGCTGACTTACTTGCTGGTTACAAGCTACTTATACTGAGGTAGAGGTTTATGGGTTCAGTTTCCTTCCCAGATCATTTCCTGGGCTGGGTTCTGGATGCTAGAGCTCAGGTACGTTTCTAAAATTAACCCACCTATAAAGCACACATAGTTTCATGGGTTTCTTTGAAGTTTAATTGATGTATCAGCTCATATTAGTTCCAGGTATACAATGTAATGATTCACTATTTGTATATATTGCAAAATGATCACCACAATAAGTCTAGTTAACCATATATTTGGTATCATATATAGTTACATAATTTATTTCCTTGTGATGAGAACTTTTGAAATTTACTCTTGTATGTTGCTTTCAGTTTCATATTCCACATATGAGGGAAATCTATGGTTCTTAACTTTTTTTTGTTTGATTTCACTTAAAATGATATTCTCAAAGTCCATCCGTGCTGTGACAAATGGCAATGTTTCATCTTTTATTATGGCTGAGTAGTATTCTATAGTATATCTGTAGCACATCTTCTTTATCCAATCACCTAGCTAAGTATACTTCAATTTTTTCCATGTCTTGGCCAGCATGAAAAATGCTGCAATGAATATAGAAGCCTATATTTTTGTGAATAAATGTTTTCAAATTTTTCAGGTAGATACCCAGAAGAGGGGTTGATGGGTCATATGGTAACTCTGTTCTTAACTTTGTGAGAGGCCTCTATGCTGTTTTCCATAGTGGCCATACCAAAAATAAACAAGCAAAAACTCATAGACACAGACAATAGTGTGGTGATTACCAAACAGCATGGGGATGGGATGTTAGTAAAGGGAGTCAAATACATGGTGGCAGAAGATTTGACTTTGAGTGTGGGAACACAATGCAATACACAGATGATGTATCAGAATTGTGCACTTAAAACCATAGTCACCCCAATAAATTTAATTTAAAAAATGTATTCTCAAAAAAAAATGTATTCTCTTAACAACTTTCAAATATACAATACAATATTATTGATTGTTGTCATGATACATATTACATCACTGCAATTTACTTATTTTATAACTGGAAGTTTGTACCTTTTGACTCCCTTCACCATATTTTTGTGTGACAGAGACAGAGAGAGAGTCAGAGAGAGGGACAGATAGAGACAGACAGACAGGAAGGGAGAGAGATGAGAAGCATCAATTCTTCGTTGAGATACCTTAGTTGTTCGTTGATTATTTTCTCATATGTGCCTTGACGGGGGGGGGGGGGCTACAGCAGACCAAGCGACACCTTGTTCAAACCAGTGACCTTGGGCTGAAGATGGTGAGCCATGCTCAAACCAGATGAGCCCACGCCCAAGCCGGTGACCTCAGGGTTTCAAACCTGGGTCCTCTGTCCCAGTCCGACACTCTATCCACTGCACTACCGCTTGGTCAGGCTCCTTTCACCATTTGGACCACCTTTCACTCCTTGCTTCTGGCAACCACACAAATCTGCTCTCAACTCTCAGTATCATTTTTTATATATATTTCAAATATAAGTGAGATCATATGATAGTTGTCTTTATCTGTCTAACTTATTTCAGTTAGCATAATGTCCTCAATGTCCATCCATTTAGCAAATGGCAAGATTTCATTATTTTTATGGCTAAATAATATTCTGTATACCACAATTTCTTTATCCATCCATTGATGGACACAGGTTGTTAACATAGCTTGGCTATTGTAAATGATACTGAAATGAACATGGAGATGCATATATCTTTTTGGGTTAGTATTTTTTCTTTTGATAAATACCTATAAATGTAATTGCTGGATCATATGGTAGTTCTATTTTTAATTTTTTGAGAAAATGCCATACTGTTTTTCATAGTGGCTGCACAAGTTTGCATTCCCATCAAAATGCAGAAAGTTTCTTTTTTCTCCACATCCTCACCAACACTTGTTATTTCTTGTCTTTTGATAATACATTTTAATAATACATTTAGTCATTTTTTATTGAATTTATTGGGGTGACAGTTATACAGGTTTCAGATACCATTTCTACAACACATCTTTGTACACTGTATTTTGTGTTCACCCTCTCCCCTCCCATTCAAGTCTTCCTCCATCACTATTCCCTCCCACTTCCTCTGCCCACGCCCACTATGCAATCACCACACTGTTATCCATGTCCTTGACGGTTTTTTTGTACTTTTCCTGCTCTATCCCTCTCCCTCCCTCACCCTCCTTCAAGACAGCTGTCAGCTTGCTCTCTGTTTGAATCTGTCTTTATTTTGCTTGTTAGTTCATTTTGTTCATTAGATTCTATTTTAACAGATGTGAGATGTCATTTCAGTGTGGTTTTGATTTACATTTCACTGCTGATTAGTGATGAATACATTTTAATGTATCTGTTGGCCATCTGTGTGTCTTCCTTAAAAAAATATCTATATAGATCTTCTGCTAAAGTTTTATTTGGATTGCATGGATTTTTCTTTGTTTGTTTGTTTTTGCTATTTAAGTTGTATAAGTTATTAATATATTTTGGATATTAAGCCCTTACCAGATATATGATTTGCAAATATTTTTTCCGTTTCATTTAAGTTGACTTTTTGTTTTATTGAAGGTTTCTTTTGATGTGCAGGAGCTTTTTAATTTGATATAATCTCACTTGTTTGTTTTTGCTTTTGTTGCCTTTGCTTTTGGTTTCAAATTAAAAAAAAAAGTCATTACCAAGACCAATGTCCAGGAGTTCACTACTTACATTTTCTTCTATTACTTTTATATTTCCATGTTTTAAATTTAAGACTTTAACCCATTTTGAGTTAATTTTGGTGTATTATGTAAGAGAGTCATTTATTTTAATTCTTTTGCACGGCTGCAATTTTACAAACACCATTTATTAAAAAGACTGTCTTTTCCTTGTTGTATATTCTTGGCTCCTTTATCATAAGTTCTTCGATCATATACACATGGGTTAATTCCTGGCATCTCAATTCTGTTCCATTGATCTACGTGTCTGTCCGTCTGTTTGTTTATTTTTTTGTGATAGAGAGAGAGAGACAGAGAGAGGAACAGACATATTGGAAGTGAGAGAGATGAGAAGCATCAATTCTTTGTTGTGGCACCTTAGTTTCTCAGTGATTACTTTCTTATATGTGCTTTGACCAGGGGGGCTACAGCAGACTGAGTGACCCCTTGCTCAAGCCCGAGCGACCTTGGATTTAAGCTAGTGAGCCTTGCTCAAACCAGATGAGCCCGCGCTCAAACCAGATGAGCCCGCGCTCAAACTGGCGACCTCGGGGTTTTGATCTGGGTACTCCATGGCCCAGTCCAATGCTGTATGCACTGTGCCACCGTCTGGTCAGGCTCTACATGTCTGTTTTTAATACCAGTAGCATTCTGGTTTGATTACTATTGCTTTGTAGTATAGTTTAAAAACAGACAGCATGGTGTCTCCAGGTTTGTTCTTTCTCAATTTTGCTTTGACTGTGCAGGGTGTTTTGGGGTTTCATGCAACTTTTAGAATTGTTTGTTCTATTTCTTTGAAAAATGCCATTGGATTTTCGATAGAGATTGCATTGGATATGTACATTGGTTAGAGTATTATGGACATTTTATTAATATCAATTATTCCAATCCATAAGCATAGAGTATCTTTCCAATTATGTGTATCTTCTTCAGTTTTGTTTTTTTTTCACCAATGTCATAGTTTTCAGTGTACAGGTCTTTTTACTTTCTTGGTTAAATTTATTCCTAAACGTTTTATTCTTTTTGATATAATTATAAATGGGATTGTTTTCTTAAAATCTGTTTCTGATAGTTTGTCATCAGTATATAGAAATGCAACAGATTTCTGTGTATCGATTTTGTATTTCACAACTTTACTGAATTTGTTTATTAGATCTAGCAGTTTTGATGGAGTCTTTAGGTTTTTTTATATACAATATTGTGTCATGTGGGAATAGGTCAGTTTTAGTGCTTCCTTTTGAATTTTAATTTTTTTTATTTTTTATTCTTTCTTTGGCTAGGACTTTCAATACTATGTTGAATAAAAGTGGCAGATGTGAACATACTTACCTTGTTTCTGATCTTAGAAAAAATATTCAGTTTTTCACTGTTGAAAGTGATGTCAGCTGTGGAATTGTATATGTGGCTTTATTATGTTAAGGTATGTCCCCTCCAAAGCCACTTTGTTGAGGGTTTTTTAATAAACAATTATGGAATTTGGTAAAATGCTTTTTCTACATCTGTTGTGATAATCATATGGTTTTCATCCTTCATTTTGTTAATGTGGTGTATTCATGTTGATTGACTTGCATATGTTGAATCATCCTTGGGATAAATCTCACTTTATCATGATGTATGATCTTTATAATGTATTGTTGCATTCTGCTTGTTAATATATTTGTTGATGATTTCTGCATCTATGTTTATCAGGGTATTAATCTATAATTTCCATTTCTTGTGGTATCTTTGTCTGTTTTTCTTTTTTTTATTCAGGGTAATGCTGGCATCATAAAATGAGCTTGGAAGTGTGTCCTATTTTATTTTTTGGAAGAGGTTGAGAAGAATTAGAATTAAATCTTCTTTGGGTGTTTGGTAAAATTCATAGTAAAATCTTCTGATCCTGGATATAAGTTTGTAGGAACTTTTTGTATTACTGATTTAATTTTCTCACTAGCATTCAATCTATCAGATCTTCTCTTTCTTCATGAACCCCAAAATATTGTATGTTTCCAGGAATTTGTCAATTTCTTCTATATTTTCCAGTTTTTTTATATATATTTGTACACAGTAGTCTCTTATGATCTTTTGTATTTCTGTGGTATTAGTTATAATGTCTCTGCTTTTATTTCTAATTTTATTTATTTGAGTCTTCTCTCTTTTTTCCTTGGTGAGGAGTCTAGCAAAAGGTTTATCAATTTTGTTTATTTTTTTAAAGAACCAGCTCTTGATTTTACTGATATTTTCTGTCTATATATTTTAGTCTGTATTTTATTTATATCTGCTTTTTGTTATTTCCTTCCCTCTACTAATTTTGGGCTGTGTTCTTTTTCTAGTTTTTAGAGGGATAAAGTTATGTCATTTATTTGAGATATTTTTATTTCTCAAGGTAGATATTCATTGCCATGAATTATCTTCTTAGGACTGCTTCTGCATCCCATAACTTTTGGTATGTTGTAGTCCCATTTTTATTTGTCTCAAGGTATTTTTAATTTTTTTCTTTTAATTTCATTATTGACTCATTGCTTGTTTAGTAGCATATGTTGTTTAGTCTCCACATGTTGGTGAATTTTTCAGTTCTCTTTCTCTAATTAATTTCTAGTTTTATATTATTATTTTTGAAAAAGATGCTTGATATAATTTTAATCTTAAATTGGTTTAGCATTGTTTTGTAACCTCACATATGATCTATCTTAAAGCATGCCCCATGCATATTTGAGAAAAATGTGTATTCTGTTCCTCTTGACTGGAGTGTTCTGTATATATCTATTACTGGTATATTTATCTTGTCTAACAGTGCCATTTGAAACCGACATTGCTTTATTTTTCTGTCTAGATTATCTATCCATTGATGCAAGTGGTTTATTAAAGTCCATACTATTATTGTAATACTTTTTTATTTCTGCCTATAAATCTGTAAATATTTGTTTTATATACTTACATATTTCTATGTTGGGTGAATAAATATTTACAAATTTTATATCTGTGGTAACAGAAATGTATAAGAACATTCCTCTGAGAGATGCTAGTACTCTGAAGCATAACAAAGGAAGACTGTAAAGGTAGTGGCTGCCCTCTGAAGTCTCAGGAAAGATTTATAGTCAGCCCTTAGATATATATTTATTTAGAAGAACTCCTCTCAGGCTACAGCTTTAATGATAAGCTAATAGGCCTCTATTACCAGAAAGATTGAGCTCCTGGAAATGTTGCATCTTGCTGTGGTCTGGGAGTGGTAGCTGTGTACGAATTCTTTTACATTGTTTACAAATCAGTGGGATTTGTGTTTAAGCCATTCTGGCTAATAGTGGCAGACAATGCAGAGGTATCCTCTGACAATTGCCACAAAATTTAGTGCACTAAAGAAAGCTTTTTTTTTCTTTTCTTTTAGATACAGGCTGAAGTGAGACAGATAGAGAATATAAAGATAGCACTCCCTAGTATATGTTTCCTGAGAACCCCTATGTTGGCCCTTGTAAGTGTGCCAAAGCAGAAGCTTGCCCCAAAGGCCAAAGTTCATGGGCAAGCAAGTAGTCTTTTTTGCAAGTAGATTTAAGGTAAGTTTCTTTGCAGTGTCCTGGGAGTGGTAGTCTGATAAGAACTATCTCTCTGATTGTTAGAGTTCCATGAGACCCAAGAATACAAGCCCTCCTGGCCTTAAGATCCAGGTGATTTGTGGCATACCCTGAGTGACAGCTGCAAAATTTGGGGCATCAGACATGTGTAGAAGCTCACTTCTGGGAAAAACTGGAGATCTGCAGTACAGTAGAGAAAGAATACAAAAATAATATCCAATAGCTGAAGTGAGGCAGAGGGAGTGCTTAAAGATGGTACTCACTCAAAACCAGAAAACAATAAAAAGAAAAAAATAGTAAAAGAAAAGAAAATAAAAAAGAAAGATTAAAAGAAAATAAAGGATGCTTCTCAGCTTTAGTAAAGCAGAGGGGAAGTGCAGAATATGGTGCCCACCAATATCTCTCTTGAAGTGTGTCCCAGCAAGCCCCTACCCTTTAGACCAATACTTTAAATTAGGAAATGAGTTTCTTTTACATAAAGTGTGGGCACTTTTCACAGAACTGCTACTATACTAGGCCTTAGTTGGGTGAATTTGTATAGAGGCTTTTTAAGAGATGTTACACAGTTCAGAACAACCCTGTGGGTGTTTTTTTTTTTAATAAATAAATTTTTATTTAAATGGGGTGACATCAATAAATCAGGGTACATATAATCAAAGAAAACATTTCCAGGTTATTTTTTCATTTAGTTCTGTTGCATACCCATCACCCAAAGAGAGATCGTCCCCCGTCACCCTCTATCTAGTTCTCTTTGTACCCCCCTCCCCCCTCCTTCCATCCCTCCCCCCACCCCCCGTAACCACCACACTCCTGTCCATGTCTCTTAGTCTCACTTTTATGTCCCACCAATGTATGGAATCCTGCAGTTCTTGTTTTTTTCTGGTTCGCTTATTTCACTCTGCATAATGTTATCAAGATTCCACCAATCTGCTGTAAGTGATCCGAAGTCATCATTTCTTCTAGCTGACTAGTATACCATGGTGTATATGTGCCCCATCTTCTTTATCCAGCCTTCTATTTTTTTTTACAGTGATTAAAAGCCTTTAAGCAAACCCTTGGCCAATACATCAAGAATCCATGAAAGAGTAGTGTCCTTAACATGTTCACCAAGTCCAAGTTGGCCCCATCACCATGTCAAATCCCTGAAAAATGCAACCCAACCACAGTTCAGTCTGTTAGGATCTGTCATAGGGAGCAGGAGTCCAGGAAAAGTCCACATCCAGGAAAAGTCCGCATGGCACTGGAATTGTTGTCACAATTCTATACTTTGCAGCTCATGTCCAAGTCCCAGTGACCGCTGCTTCTAACTGGTAATGATTCAGGTAGACTGGAGAAGCCATTTGCAGCATGCGTGGATATGGAGCTTCTGTTCTCCTCTGCCTGGAGAGATGAGACCAGGTAGCTTTTCCCTGGAGCTCTGCGACTGTGGCATGGTAAAGAGAACCTTGGGATACACTAAGCTGGGTGGCAAAGGTAGATTCATAATAGAAGTTGGCAAAAGGGGGAAAGAGAGCTCTAAATTAGGAGTAGGTCCCAGCGTGAAATAAGAGTGGGGCATTGAGATAGGAAGGATAAGGGAAACACTATATATTAAGCAAAGCAGCAGAATATAAGACTATCAACACCCACAGCAGAGATCTTTGAGGGAAGAATAAAAAACCTGACTATTCAGGCAATACATAGTTAAGTGGTCCTTGTGCAAATAAGATCAGTTTATCTGCTTCTTGGAAGCAATACCCTGGGCTCGTCCACAGTGTCGTAGATGGGGCAGATGGCCCTGGGCACCTTCAGCCTTCCGTGGCAAACCCCAGCATTCTGGGCAAGGTTAGGTCATAGGTGGCTGGAGCAGGGCTGGAAGAGACTGAACCCTCCCTTAGAGGAGTGAGGGGGAAGCCTACCTTCCAGTGTCCCTGTTTCCTCACAGTAGAGGCATGTAAGCCTGGCAGGCTTTAGCTCAATGACCTTCCTTTCCACTATTGAAGCAGGACCCAGATGGCATCCTAGGAGACCCCTTTGGGGTGTTGGAGCCTTTAAGGGCATATCCTAAAAGCTGGTAGTTACCCTGATCTCTATTGGGCTTTTTCTGCCTCTAGGTATCTTAAAAGCCATGCTCAGAAGATCTCGCTGAGGGGTTTGAGGATCCCCATCTGCCTATATATATCTTTTCCATATATCTGGAGCTATTTGGAAAAAGACAAAACAGTGTTATTAGCTGGATCTAATAAGGTAGTAGTTTGCAGGCGAAAAAGATTTGGTGTCTTTTGTTCATCAGCATTCAAAAGAAATGTAAAAAAAAATTTTTTAAGTAAAAAACATGATACGGTAGACCCGTAGGAGTTCCAGGATATGACTACCCCCATTTAAATTGCTTTTTTTTTAATTGACCTTAAAATGTTTTCTGAGTATACTTTAATAATACCTTAACTTTAAAGATTGTAAGCATGACAAAATACAGTAAATGCTTTTGCTCCATATGCATGAGCATTTTCAGTTAAGCCAGTTTAGGAAATCCTATAATAGAGCAATGCATACAGACCATGAGCTATATATAGCATGCTTAGCAGCCTCTCCTGTTCTGACAGAGGTTACTATAGATCCGGAATATGAAGCCACTGTAATGTGGACATATGACTGTTTGCCAAATGAAGGTATATGAGTAACATCTATCTGCCAAAGTTGTCCTTTTAAGGGTCCTTGAGGGTTAACTCCAAATGAGGGGGCAGTATAGGACCCCTTGGACAGGATTTCCCAATCTGCTGTGCTGCTTCCCGAGAAAGTTGAAACTGTTTAGACCGGGCTGCAGCGTTCTGGTGACGAATAGTGTGAGTCTGACTTGCTCAGTCTGTCATGGTTGCTCCATATAATTTTATTTTGGGTAGCTTGATCAACAAGGGCATTCCTAGGCCCTGGCCGGTTGGCTCAGTGGTAGAGCATTGGCCTGGTGTGAAGGATTCCTGGGCCAGAGCACACAGGAGAAGCGCCCATCTACTTCTCCACCCCTCCCCCTCTCCCTCCTCTCTCTCCTCCCCTCCCACAGCCAAGGCTCCACCAGAGCAAAGCGACCCTGGGCACTAAGGATGGCCCCATGGCCTCTGCCTCAGTTGTTAGAATGGCTCTGGTTGCAACACAGCAACACCCCAGATGGGTAGAGCATTCCCCCCTGGTAGGCATGCCAGGTGGATCCCGGTCAGGCGCATGTGGGAGTCTGTCTAACTGCCTCCCCATTTCCATCTTCAGAAAAATACAATAAATAAATAAATAAATAAATAAATAAATAAATAAACAAATAACCCCCCAAAAAACAAACAAAAAAAATAAGAAAAGAGTAAAAAAAGGGGGGGCATTCCTTTGTGTTAAAGCTCCAGGGAGCATGGAGTGAGCTTGAGTATGTCCTATGAAACATGGAGCTCTATGTTGACATATAAGTCTTTGAAGAAGGAGGAACTACTAAAATAGTTCATCAGCATTTGTCCCTAAGACAGCAGTCTTTATAGTGGAAACACCATAAGTAAATATTTGCTGTCTGTCTATAGATTAAAGGGGGAATATGAGAAATGCTGAAAAGCCATGATCTTTGTGCCCCTCCCCCCCAACCCCGCTCCCTCTCCTCCCCTCACCCTGTAACCCCAACCCTGTTGTCCATGTCTTTGAGTCTCATCTTTATGTCCCACCTATGTATGGAATCATATAGTTCTTAGTTTTTTCTGATTTACATCTTTCGCTCAGTATAATGTTATCAAGGCCCATCCATGTTGTTGTAAAAGATCCTATGTCATCATTTCTTATGGCTGAATAGTATTCCATAGTATATATATACCAAAGCTTTTTAATCCACTCGTCCTCTGATGGACACTTGGGCTGTTTCCAGATTTTTGCTATTGTGAACAATGCTGCCATAAACATGGGGGTGCATTTCTTCTTTTCAAATAGTGCTATGGTGTTCTTGGGGTATATTCCTAACAGTGGTATAGCTGGGTCAAAAGGCAGTTCGATTTTTAATTTCTTGAGGAATCTCCATACTGTTTTCCACAGTGGCTGCACAAGTCTGCATTCCCACCAGCAGTGCAGGAGGGTTCCCTTTTCTCCACATCCTCACCAGCACTTATTCTGTGTTGTTTTATTGATGAGCGCCATTCTGACTGGTGTGAGATGATATCTCATTGTGGTTTTAATTTGCATTTCTCTAATCATTAGTGATGTTGAACATTTTTTCATATGCCTTTTGGCCATCTGGGTGTCCTCTTTGGAGAAGTGTCTATTCATTTCTTTTGCCCATTTTTGGATTGGATTGTTTGTCTTTCTGGTATTAAGTTTTACAAGTTCTTTATAAATTTTGGTTATTAACCCCTTATCAGACGCAATGTCAAATATATTCTCCTATTGTGTACTTTGTCTTTTTATTCTGTTCTTATTGTTTTTAGCTGTGCAGAAGTTTTTTAGTTTGATAAAGTCCCATTTGTTTATCCTGTCCTTTATTTCATTTGCCTGTGGAGACAAATCAGCAAATATACTGCTGCAAGAGATGTCAGAGAGCTTACTGCCTATGTTTTCTTCTAAGATGCTTATTGTATCACGGCTCACATTTAAGTCTTTTATTCATTTTGAGTTTATTTTTGTGAGTGGTGTAAGTTGGTGGTCTAGTTTCATTTTTTTGCAGGTAGCTGTCCAATTTTCCCAACACCATTTGTTGAAAAGGCTATCTTTACTCCATTGTATTTCCTTACTTCCTTTGTCAAATATCAGTTGTCCATAGAGCTGTGGGTTTATTTCTGGGTTCTCTGTTCTGTTCCATTGATCTATGTGCCTGTTCTTATTCCAGTACCATGCTGTTTTTAGTACAATGGCCTTATAATATAACTTGATATCTGGAAGTGTGACCCCTCCTGCTTTATTCTTCCTTTTCAAGATTGCTGAGACTATTTGTGTTCTCTTTTGGATCCATATAAATTTTTGGAATATGTGTTCTATATCTTTGAAGTAAGTCATTGGTAAATTAATCGGTATTGCATTGAATTTATAAGTTGCTTTGGGTAATATAGACATTTTAATGATGTTTATTCTTCCTAACTATGAGCCCGGTATATGCCTCCACTTATTCGTATCTTCCCTGATTTCTTTTATGAATGTTTTATAATTTTCTGAGTACAAGTCTTTAATCTCCTTGGTTAGATTTATTCCTAGGTACTTTATTTTTTTTTTTTTGGTTGCAATGATAAAGGAGATTGATTCCTTGATTTCCCTTTCTGAAAGTTCATTATTAGTGTATAAAAATGCCTCTGATTTCTGAGTATTGATTTTATATCCTGCCACATTGCCAAATTCATTTATCAGGTCTAGTAGTTTTTTGACTGAGACTTTAGTGTTTTCTATGTACAATATCATATCATCTGCAAATAATGATAGTTTTACTTCTTCTTTTCCAATTTGGATGCCTTTTATTTCTTTTTCTTGTCTGATTGCTGTGGCTAGGACTTCCAGAACTATGTTGAATAAGAGTGGTGAAAGGGGGCACCCCTGCTTTGTTCCTGATCTTAAGGGGATTGCTTTTAATTTTTGCCCATTGAGTATGATGTTTGCTGTGGGTTTCTCATAGATGGCTTTTATCATGTTGAGGTATGTTCCCTGTATTCCCACTTTGCTGAGAGTTTTGATCATGACTGGGTGCTGGATTTTATCAAATGCTTTTTCTTTTGTTTATGTGATGAATCACATTGATTGATTTGCGAATATTGTACCAGCCTTGCCTCCCAAGAATAAATCCCACTTGATCATGGTGTATGATTTTTTTATATATATTGCTGGATCCGGTTTGCTAAGATTTTGTTGAGGATTTTTGCATCTAAGTTCATCAGGGATATTGGCCTATAATTTTCTTTCTTTGTGTTGTCTTTGCCTGGTTTTGGAATCAGAATTATGCTCGCCTCATAAAAGGAGTTTGGAAGTCTTCCTTCCTCTTCAATTTTTTGAAATAGCTTGAGAAGGATAGGAGTTAGTTCTTCTTTGAATATTTGGTAGAATTCACTTGTGAAGCCATCAGGCCCAGGACTTTTCTTTTTTGGGAGTTTTTTGATAGCTGTTTCAATCTCATTTGTTGTAATTGGTCTGTTTAGGTTTTCTGATTCTTCCAGATTGATTTTTGGAAGATTATATGATTCAAGGAATTTGTCCAATTCATCTAGGTTGTCTAGTTTTTTGGCATACAGTTCTTCATAGTATTTTCTTACAATATTTTGTATTTCTGTTGTGTCAGTTGTTATTTCTTCACTCTCGTTTCTAATTTTATTTATTTGAGTCCTCTCTCTTTTTTTCTTGATGAGTCTCGTTAAAGGTTCATCGATCTTGTTTACCTTTTCAAAGAACCAGCTCCTGGTTTCATTGATTTTCTGTATTGTTTCTTTAGCCTCTATGTCATTTATTTCTGCTCTGATCTTTATTATTTCCTTCCTTCTACTAGCTCTGGGCTTTACTTGCTGTTCTTTTTCTAGTTCTTTTAGATGCAGGGTTAAGTTGTTTATTTGAGCTTTTTCTAGCTTCTTGAGGTATGCCTGTAATGCTATAAACTTCCCTCTCAGGACTGCTTTTGCTGTGTCCCATACATTTTGAGTTGATGTATGCTCATTATTGTTTGTTTCTAGGAATTTTTTAATTTTTTCTTTGATCTCAATGTTAACCCATTCATTATTTAATAACATGCTATTTAGTTTCCAAGTGTTTAAATGTTTTTCAGTTTTTCTATTGTGGTTAATTTCTAGTTTAATGCTATTGTGATCAGAGAAAGTGCTCGATATGATTTCAATCTTCTTAAATTTTTTGAGACCACTTTTGTGTCCTAACATGTGGTCTATTCTAGAGAATGTACCATGAGCGCTTGAAAATAATGTATATTCTGCTGTTTTAGGGTGAAAGATTTTGAAGATATTTATTAAATCGAGTTGATCTAATATGTCCTTTAAGTCTGCTGTTTCTTTGTTAATTTTTTTCTTGAGGCTCTATCTAATGATGTTAATGGGGTATTGAAGTCCCCTACGATTATAGTATTGCTGTTGATCTCACTCTTTAAGTCCATCAAAGTCTGCTTTATATATTTAGGTGCTCCTATATTAGGTGCGTAGATATTTATAATGGTTATATTTTCCTTTTGGATTGCTCCCTTTATCATTATGCAGTGACCTTCTTTATCTCTAACTGTGGTCTTTGTTTTAAAGTCCATTTTGTCTGATATAAGTATTGCTACCCGAGCTATTTTTTCATGTCCATTTGCATGAAATATTTTTTCCATCCTTTTATCTTCAGTCTGTGTGCATCTTTTGATTTAAGGTGTGTCTCTTATAGACAGCATATGTATGGGTCCTGTTTTCTTATCCACACAGCTACCCTATGTCTCTTGATTGGATCATTTAATCCATTAATATTTAAGGTTATTACTGATATGTAATTGTGTATTGCCATTTTTTTCTTTAAAACTGTATTCCTCTTTTGCTATATTATTTTTTTCCTTTGATCTGTTTACAACAGGTCCCTTAGCATTTCTTGCAGCATTGGTTTGGTTGCAGTGAATTCCTTGAGTTTTTTTTTGTTTGTTTGTTTATAAAGCTTTTTATTTCTCCTTCAATTTTAAATGATAGCCTTGCTGGATAAAGTAGTCTTGGTTGTAGGTTCTTGTTCTGCATTACTTTGAATATTTCTTGCCATTCCCTTCTGGCCTCAAGTGTTTCTGTTGAGAAGTCAGAAGTCATCCTTATGGCAGCTCCTTCGTAGGTGATAGTCTTTTTTTCTCTAGCAGCTTTTAATATTTTCTCTTTATCACTTAGCTTTGGTATTTTAATTATGATATGTCTTGGTGTTGGTTTCTTTGGGTTTCTCCTTATTGGAGTTCTCTGTGCTTCCTGAACATGTGAAATGTTTTCCTGCCTTAATTGGGGGAAGTTTTCTGCTATGATTTGTTTGAACAAAGTCTCTATCCCTTGTTCTTTCTCTTTTTCTTCAGGAACCCCTATGGTGCAGATGTTGTTTCTCTTCATGTTGTCACAGAGCTCTCTTAGAGTTTCCTCAGACTTTTTGAGTCTCTTTTCTTTTTTCTGCTCTGCTTCTGTGCCTTTATTTATCGTGTCCTCTAACTTGCTGATTCAATTCTCTGCTTCATCCATCCTGCTTTTAATTCCTTCCATTGTATTCTTATTTCAGATATTATATTTGTCATTTCTGACTGATTCTTTTTTATTATTTCAATGTCCTTTTTTATATTTGTTATCTCTTTGTTTAGGTTTTCATAATGGCCATCTATGGTTGTTCTAATATTTTTGAGCATTCTAACAATCATTATTTTAAACTCTGCATCTGGTAATTTGGTTATATCTAATTCACTTAGGTCCTTTTCTGGGGATTTCTCTTGATTTATTTGTGTTGTATTTCTCTGCCTCCGTGTTTTCTCTTCACGAGAGTGGCTGTGATCACATGCTCAGGTGTACAAGCGTTGGTGGCCTTGGCCTTTGTCCCGTCCCCGTATGTGACGTTATGCTCAGTCCTGAGGGCACTGGCGAGCACCTTTGCTCAGCTGTGGGTCTCCGCCTGTTTTTGGGCTTTCACCCTGCCCTTGCAGGAGGAGCCCGCTTGAGGAATGGCTGCTAGCCTTGGCTTTACCACCGGGCAGGAATATGTGCCCAAGCTCAGCTCAGTAGTGGAACTCCGCCTCTTCTGGTGTTTTGGCTCCACCCCCACGGGAGAAGCCAGCTTCCAAGTCAGACCACAAACCTGGGTTGCTTGGGTGGGGCAGGGCTGTGCTCCTTTGCCCTTGCCCCGGGGCTTGTCTCCACCCTTTCCAGGGTTCCCGCCCTTCTCTTGCAGGCTGGATTACAGGCTGCCGGCAGCTGAGTTTGACTGCTTTGCATACCCCCTTCCCCCAGCCAGGCAAGATTGAGCTCACACCTGAGTCCAGTGGTGGCTAGCTGGCTTCCTCTCCTGCCAGCAGAACCGCACTTCTGTCTCCCACTGCCACCGCCCCTCCGGTAAGCCCTCAGCCGCGTGGGTGGGGCGTTGCAGCTCGGACCCTAAGACTCACTGCTGTAGACCCAAAAGCTTCCTCCTTCTATGCAACTCTGCTCTGAGTGCTGTGGGGGAGCTTGTTTGGCTGCTCTTTTGCTTCCCTTTGCTGGTATTGCTGTTTCTGGGGGAAATATTCACTTCAGCTTTGGGGAGTGACTCGTCCCATGGGTTAGGGTGGCTATCTCCCAAAATGTTTCTCCCTGTGCCTCCTAGATTATACTCTCTTCCTGTTACTCTGGTCCTCTCCCCTCTCCCTCTATCCCCAGGAGCCCCGGGTGAGTGTTTGTGAGAGAGATGTTCTGCGCGGTTCCTTTAAGAAGGATCCTGGGTCTGAGAAATCAGACTCTTTCTCAAAAACAGTATCCTGACTTATTTCCAGCTAAATACTGTCCTTATGCCTCTTCTGGGCTCTGGGGCTGCAGGGTGGAGCTTTGTTCCTGGGGCTCAGGACTCTTCACCCTCTGCTAAACTCACTTCCCGCCACGTGAGTCTCTCCCTGCTACCGTTCACTCCGGGGAGCTGGGCAGCCCTCTCCATGTTTCTGCTTTTCCTACCAGTCTCGGTGTGGCTTCTTCAGTGTTCCTTGGTTGAAGAGTCCTCTTAGTTTTGTCCAAAGTTGGTTTTTCCAGACGATAGTTCTAAAAATTAGTTTGTATTCCACTTTGGTTCTGGGAGGTAGATGTTGGTACGTCCACCTACTCCAGTGCCATCTTGTCTTCCCGGAAGCTGATTCCCCTGTGGGTGTTTTGAGTAAGAGCCCCATTGGTTTTTAAAGCCAGATGTTTTGGGGATTCATCTCCAAGTATGAGTCTTAAAAGATGGGATGTCTGATGTGGGGTATGAATCCTTCAGTCCTCAGGGAGAACTTGCCTTTTCAGTTGGGTCACCATGCCAAGGGTGAGGTTTATGTCGAGATTGTGTCTCAACCTTTCCTACCTGCTTTGATATGTTTTTCCCCCTCTTGTTTCACCAATGTAAAAGGGTTGTTTTGCCCTTTTTTCCCCCATAAGAAATTGTTCCATATGTAGCAATAGATTCCATGTGTCTGTGGGAAGAAGTGAGTTCAGGAGCTCATTATGTCACCATCTTTTAGCAGAACTCCATGGATTTTTTTTGATAAAAAGAATTTCAAATATTGTAGAGGTTCACAGCACATAACGTTCTGTTCCACTAAAACCTGCAAACACACACACACACACACACACACACACACACGTACACACAACTTTTTCTAAGTTCCTACCATATATAAAACCTTATATTTGATTCTGTGGAAATTTTATAGATAAAACATACATGGTCTTCCTTGTCTTCAGATAGATTAAAATACAGTCCATGAGAAAGATATAAATATGAATAATTATAACATAAATGAATTATGAAAAGTTTTATAACAGAGGTAAAAATTAATGCTATGAGATTATAAGGGAAAGAAAACCATTTCCATTGAGGCCTTTTAAGATGGCTATGTGGTTGAGTTGGGATTTTAAGGAAGCTTAATGGATGACTGTGCATTTGAATCATGGATGTCTTTGAAGGAAGGAGAACTTGTGCAGGAGAGTCTAAGCAGAAAGAATAACTTAAAATATTAATTTTTTTTGTAAAGATTAAGTCAGTTTGGGGAAATGCTAAGGGGAATAATATTGCTGAGTTTATAAGAAGGTCAAATTGCTAGAGTACTTGGAGGGCAATATTTTTGGGCTTGAAATGTTAAATTCCTGTTAAGTCCCTGCATATTTTGAGTCCTGGGAGTAGTTTTGTTATGTCTGTAAAACTGAGATCAGTAGAAAAATGGAATAGAGCAAGTTGAGGCAAGAATCAGTGAGGCTTATTTGGTAATTACTATTTTAGTTTGGCCAAGAAATAATGATGACAACTGAATGGGATTACTAGAGTCTCAAGCTTTGGTGGCATGGGAGGGTGGTAAGACCATTAAGTGAACATAAGAAATATAAGGGGAGGTATTCATTTAATGAGGAAGAGAGGAAAATTGCTGAGTTTGATATCCAACAAGAAGTAAAGATTCAGGACTCATGCTCAGTTGAATTAAGGTCAGAATCATAAGTTTGGTGCTTATCCACACTGAGTGACCGCTTGTAGCTGCAGGATTAGATGTGATTGCCCAGTATGAGTGGGCTCAGTGGGAAGTGGAGTGTGCCAGGTCTAGAAACTTGGCAAGTATCTGCTGAATGTGTTAGCAGAGAGGAACTTCTAGTGTAAGAGATATCATTCTAAGTAGCAGCAGCAACAGAAATGCTGTAACTTTTAGAGTTACCAAGAGAGGAGAAATTTAAGACAGAGGAGCAGTCAATAATAAAAGAAAATGTAGCAGACAGGGCAAGTAGGATGAAACTTAAGAAAAGCACATTAGAATTGACATTTTGGAAATTCCAGGTGACCTTTTAAAAAGTAGTTTTAGTATGATGGCAAGTCTACAGCTGGCTTCTCAGTTAGGAATAGAAAATGGGATGAAGAGGGAGGCAGTAGCATAAAATAGCCTGTTGCTAGGCTTACTCTTCCTATACCCTTTAGTCCTTACAACAATCTTGGGAGATATTTAGAAGAATACCTGTTCTTTAGATGAAGAAAATGAGTCCACAGGTAACACTTACTAACATTTGTTAAACATTCCCTCTTTGCCAGACACTACACTCAGCATTTTACATAGTTTATTATATTTGATACTCACATCTTCTTTGAGATAGGCACTATTAATATCCCTTTAGAGAGAAGAAACTAAACTTTAAAATTTAGGTATTTTGTTTAAGCTCTATTCATTAATTTAGAGCCAGTAATCAAACCCAGTTTTGTCTGCCAGAACCTAAATAAACTAAGATAATTTACCCAAGGTATAATTATAGTCTGACTCAACTACAGGTCTTCATGTACAGAACTTAACATGGCACTTTTTTTCAGAGCAAGCAAAATTCACTAGGCTTAGGAGCACAGCTCTATGGGATAGGGTCATATTTCCGAAGGAGTACCCACTCTAATATAATAGAATTTTAAAGCTAGGCTTAGGAAAATATGGCAGTTCTTGAGTTATCAACAGCTTATTTGGGGACTAAAATAAAAAAAAAGACCTTTGTAATGTAAAACTTTACCCAGGTGATTAAGAGCACAGACATTGGATCTACACTGTTTAGTTACAAATCCTAGCTCTAACACTTCCTAGCTAAATGACTTTCTGTTAGTCATTGAACCTCTCTCTCCCTCAGTTTCTCCAATTTATTAAATGAGAATAATAAATAGCATTGTTGTGAAGGTTAAATGAATCACATATAAAGTTACTTAGAATAGTACTTGGTACATAGCAAGTGTTAATTAAGTCTTAAGGATGTTTTGTAGGTCAATGGAGCCCTGCTTTCCAGTTTCTTATATATAATGTCTCAGTCAGACCACTTCATTCTTGGGTCTTTTTTTTATGAGAAGAGAGAGAAATAGATTTTTCATCCCTAATTTCATCTGTACATTCATTAATTTATTCAAGAAGTACCCACTGAGTACTTATTCCCTACCAGCCACTGTATTAGGCCCTGAAAATATAAGGATGATATGACAAGTGTGGTCTCTTACACAGCATACAGTCTATATGGAAGAGACAGGCAGAAAACCAAGCAGTTGCATACAGTGAAGCCAGTGTTGAGGTAAGGGAAGCAAAGGGCTTTATAGAAGCACACAGTATGGACACCAAGCTCTGGTTTGGGTAATGGGAGAAAGCTTTTTTGAGGAGGTGGTATCCAAATTGAGATCTGACCTCCAGGTCTCTTTCAGTGGCAACAAAGTTGCTGCCAGCTGCCATTCTTTTGTCCTCTGGGATTGACTCCGTAATGTCATTTTTTCCTCACTCAGTTTTCCTTATACTTGCTGAGTCTAGAAAAGTCTTATGTATTGAAAAGAGAATTCAGAGACTTCCAATTCTACCTTAACCTTATCCTTCATTAGGGAATATTGGGGGATTTTTTTCTGGAAAGATCCTGAATCCATACATAGTCTTTAGCTCTCATGACACGATGTCAGACTGGGCAGTGAATCAAGACTTGTGTGCTATGACCTTGTCTTGAGGGAGGCACTGTATGTAATGGGCAATAGAACCTCAGCTCACTCACAGTGATTAATGATTGTTTTGATGTTTTCTTGGCAAAAATTACATCAGAGAATTACATTCTGTCTGGCCTGCATATTGTGGATTTAAATGGGAAACTATGTTTTCCTTGGTATATGATATTTAAAATTTCTACCATTAGCCAACAGAAGCCTTGGATTAGTGGAGTAAAATGAGGATTTGAATCTTAGGCTCTTACTCTCAGACCTTGGACAAGTCAATGATTTTCTCTAAGGTTCTCAATTTCCTTGTCACTAATAGTGAATGATCACTTTATGTCACAGTATTGTTGTAGAAATAAAGAGCAATATCAACTTTGTGCCTAAAATGCATTGGTACTACTTACTAAATGACAACTTAATTTCTACTTGTTTTCCTTCAAGTTCCTTTACAAGCATGTTACATGCAAGAGTAAATATATTGCCATTTTCAACCATAGACACATGAGTTCCTAATAGGTGCTCAATTAATATTTGTTTTTTTCTTACTCACCTTGTTTTAATTTACTAGATTTTCTGACAAAGAGAAGAAGGTTGAAATATAAGGTAGAAAAGGTACCAGTCTTGTCTACTCTGACTCTTTTCTTCTATTTTAACCTCATTATATAGTGTCTGGAAAATTTTAAGCATCCATTACATATATGTCAAAATTCTGACCAGATGACTGAATGAATAAATAAATGAGTCAGCAATTGACAAGCAAAGTGTGATGAGAATGAGATTTGGCTAGAGCATAAAGTACTGACTTGTAATAATATGGCTATACTTAGGAGAGACATTAAAACATCGGGAGTTGCAAGTACAGAGAATGAAGTACAATATACAAAGATGAACATCATGGGCCTTATTAATTTGTCATGAGCTTGGCGGAACTGATTAAGTAGGAGCATGAAGTGATCCATTTGGATTCCTAAGTGGACCCTTACTAATCGAGTTGACTGGCTTAGGACCATGTTTAATTATTTTTTCAATATTATAGAAACTGAACTAACATGTAATGTTGAGGTAAGAAAGTATGACCTTTTTGAGAGAAAAAAAAACTTTTGAAAATATGTAATGGAAACTTTTTTACAATGCTAATGGGCTTCTGAATTTGTACAATCACACTGGAAAACAGTTTAACATTATTTGGTAAAGATAGAAATGTGCACACACCTTATAGTATAAAAATCTCATGCCTAGATGTACACCTTAGAGAAACTCTTAAACATGAATCTCAGGAATAATGTTCATGAAGCAGTCTTTGTAATAGCAAAAAAAAAAATGTGGGAAAACCTGACTGTCCATTTATAGACAAAAGATTATAAACTTATGGCTTATGAATTCAATGGAGAGTTCATACAGAAGTACAAATGATTCAATTAGTACTATGTACATCAACATGGGTGAATCCCAAAATTTACAATGTTGAGTAAGTAAAATAACACAATGTATGAAAAATGCATATAGTGTAATCCCATAAAACACAAAACAATATTACATGTTATTTATGAGTATGTATGTATAAAAAATAGTATAAAAAATATGTGGAACTAGCAAACACTATTCATAATAGTGTTTACTTCTGAAGAGGAAGGGAAGGAATAGAAACAGGAAGAGACACACTGCACAGATATCTTCATTTATATGTGTGTGGTGTTTTATTTCATAAACTAAGTACTGGATAAGAGAGTGTTTCAATTACTTGATTTATCTCTTGCAGTTCATAAAAGGAAACATAAATTTGAAAACTAAATACCTGAGACATTTTGTGGCACTCTGAGAACTAACATTTCCAGGCATGACTTATTTTTATTGTGGTCCATGCTTTCAAAATATGAAATAAAAGTAGGAGATCCTATGATCCTAGAATATTTCACAATTCACAGGACCAGATGCATTTGTGATGAGGACTAAAGCAAAAAAAACAATAACTTCACTCTTGAGCAAGATTGTTTTGAACAGCAGGACTCCAATTTTCCAACCCATTTTTTTAAATGGACTTGCATGATTCTAAATATATTTCTAATGCTTTTGATTTGAAGTCATATAGAAATTACTTAGTTTTCTTTTCTCACTGACAGTGAGTGTAAAAATAAATTAACAATTTTCACAATTAAATATTTATCTAACTGCTTTCCATCAATCTCAGCATCTTTTCTTCCAAGATAAGTTTGATTTCTGAGAAAAGTGAAGTTTACTTGAGATATTTCAACATTGTATCAGCACCCAAGTTCTTCTGAAATTTAAATATGTTATGAAAAAGGCCAGAGTCTTATTCCTGGGGATCTAGGGGCTTTTACATCTCTCTTTTAAGGCAGCTTTGCTAAATGCTGAGACAATCTTAATGCACTTGGCTCTCCAAGCCAAGTGCATTACGGACTCATTCTCCAAGGACTTGGAGGACTCATTCTCTGGTAGAAGAGGATAAAGAGGGCCTTTTTTTAATTCTATAAGAAGTTCATGTAAAACATTGCAACTGTGTCGAAGCTTGGCTTTTGGTCGATTGATCACTTTGGCAGAACACCTATTGTTTGCAAGCACCATTAGTAATTTATTATAATTAGTTCCACCAAAGCAGCTTTCCGTCATTAAAAGTAACTTGCATATGAGAATAGCCTAAATAAATATCTAAATTGCCTTCTAATTAAAGTGCACATTACACATATTATGTCATTGGAGACCTTTTCCCTTTAGTTATTTGTACAATAAATTATTAGAAAATTCTTATAGTGCTGAGGTGAGATATGGTGATTAATTACCTACTGATAATGAAAGATGCAAATGTGATGGGTTTTTCTGCTCTTGAAAGATTTGTCTCTTCATCCTAGTTACTCTGGATTGGATTGAACATTCTGGACAAATTATGAGCTCTATTAAAGAGAGCAGCCACTAACCTGAAGGCTTGTCTAACCCCAAACTCATTTTATTTTCCTACATTACAAAATGTTGTCAAATATCTGACTTCATGAGTCCAATTAACTTGGTAATTAGTTTTTTCCATTCTTAACTAGTACCAAATCTATAGATGCTTTGACATTTTTGAAGTATAGTTTTTGGTGAAATGAGAATAATTATTTTTCCTTTGAATTGATAATTTGTGTGTAGGTATTTGAATGGGTAAGAGTGTTTATCAGTTTAATTTCTGATGTTACTGGCAGCAAAGAAATTCACATTTTTTTGCAAGGAAATAATTGCAGAAGCCAGTAAATTACTATATATGATCTTTGAAATAATTTGGAAAGTTTTCATGTTGAACTCCAACCCTATAGAAAGTAAGCTCTTTGAGGTTACAGATTCTTATTCAGCACTGCATCTCAATAAATATTTGCTGAAGGAAAGAAGGAACGGAAGGAGGGAGAGAGGGAGAGAGGGAGGGAAGGAGGAAAGGAGGGAGGGCGAAGGAAAGAAAGAAGAAAAGAAAGAAAAAAGAAAAGAAGGGAGGGAAGAAGGAAGGAAGGAAGGAAAGAAGGAAGGAAGGAAGGAAGGAAGGAAGGAAGGAAGGAAGGAAGGAAGGAAGGAAGGAAGGAAGGAAGAAAGAAATGCAGAGAAATGACTAAATGAGCAGACTTAGCTGAATGGTTTGGGATATAATAGATCCAGCATTCTCATTTCCAAAATTTTGGATATACCTAACTGCATATAGTCCTGGAGTGAAAACTGTTATAATCCTTATATGCTGGGTTACAAAACCCACTTGGGCTTTAGAGGTCCAGTAAGGGAGAAAAATAGTCCAGAAGAGAATATTGCCAGACGTATGGAACTAAATCAATTTAACAATAGTTTCTAAAATACTAAGGAAACAGATAATGCCATAGTATCCATAGCAGTGTAGTAAGTTCAGGCCTAGCTGCCATAGCCCTCCAAGGGGAAGGTGGTCTAATATGATTAGGTGATATGTGGATTCTCATTAGAAGTTTCTAGACAATGGTTAGCTCTATATGCAAAAATATGATAGCACTGTGGTTCAATAAAGTCAATTTGACTGAAAATTGGGGAGCGAGATGGATAATCACAATGTCAGTGATTCAGGCTCTCAAGCCACCAGAGACGTGGAAGTAAAATCTGGAAACAGAGGCAGAATTCCATTTATGTATACCAGCTAAACCTTGTAGAAAGCAGTTAAGAAGTTAAGGCACATGGAGTATGCACTAACAATGAGTTGGTATCAGGTTTAGAACAGATAAAATAATTCAAAATCTTCTCCACTGGCAGTGAGGCTCATGGACTTGATGGTCTTCAAGTCTGAAATTTTGAAGGCCTTCAACCTGTGCAGTAGGGAGGCCTAGAGAAAGCTAAAACTGAAGGGTCTTAGCTTAAATAGGCAGAAAATCAGTTTATAGGCAGACAATCAGGGCTAGAGTGAGATTTGAAAACTTTATTTCTCTGAATCCTGAGAAAATGTTCCAATATAAGCATTTATTTCTTTTTGTTTGTTTTTTTTTTTGCATTTTGCTTTTTTGTTTTTCTAAGTTTTATTTAGAAAATTAAGTTTAATAGGTTGACATTGATCAATAAGAGTACATAGGTTTCAGGTATACATTTCTATAGCATTTGAACTGCTCATTGCATTATGTGTCAATCACCCAAAGTCAAATCATTTTCCTTCACCATATATTTATCCCGCTTTACACTTCTCCCCCAAACTCCTTTCCTCTAGTAACCACTTTACTTTTATCTATGCTCATGAATCTCATTTTTATATCCCATCTATGTGTGAAATCATATAGTTCTTAGCTTTTAATTTCATAAAAGGGAAAAATAAATAATAACAACAGCAATGATTATAAGAATAATAATAGCAGCACAACAATAGTAATAGCAATATCTACTTCCATTTAATAACTAATTACCATGTTTCAGGCCTGTACTAGGCACTATGCATACATTATTTAATTTAATTCTTGCAAGAATCCTACAAAATATATCTTGCATTATCCTTTTTCGCAGGTCAGAGAGATTAAATAACATGTCCAAATTCTTGTAGCTAGGAAATGGTGAGAGTAGGATTTTAACCCAGACAATCTAGTTCCTAAACATACGTTTGATATTAATACATATAACATATTATCATATATAAAATGTTAATAAATATTATGAAACATGTTCTATTATTATTTTTACTTACTTGAGAACAAAGGAAGTAAATTTCAAGAGGAGACTCAACAAACATGTATTGTGCATCTACTATGTGCCAGGTGTTATGTCATGTGCTGGGGATAAATCAAAGAATAAAACATGTATAATTCCTTTCCTCACAGAGCTTACAGTCTAGTGTGGGGACCTGGAGGCAGTTATGGGCTACCCTGGACCAACTAAAATTTAAAGAAGTTAGTTTCTAGGTTGGATTACTCATCTCTTAGATACTTTGGGAAATTTCATGAAATGGAACTCTTCTATGAAAGAACAAAATAGTATAATGTGTTTAAGTCCATAAACTCTAAGATTAGACTGAGAAGAAAGTTTTATCTGTTAGGGTCTTGCCAAGAAAACAAAAAAAACTACTCTAGATCTTTTAGCTATGGAGAATTCAATACAGGAGGTAAGTTAAATAAGTAGTAGACTTGTTGAGAGATCAAGCAAAACATGGTAAGGCCACCAAGTGATTAGTAATAACAGTAAGCTGCTTCCACTTTTAGGGCTAAGTGGGCAATGGAAGGAGATGGTATTATCAGAACCTTGAAGGCAGACTGTCGGGATCAAGCTAAAATTTAGGTAAAGGCTGTCCAGATAGACCTGAGGCTATGCAGGAAGAACTGTCCATGTGTAGGTGGAGGAAACACAGTTGTTTCCAGAGACGGTACAAGAAAAAAGGAGAGAGACAGAGAGAAAGAGAAAGAGAAGAAACAAACAGACACTAACTCTTCTCCAATTCCTACTCTATAATTTTCTTTCTATCAGTTACTCCCATTGATCAAACCTACCCAAATGCCAAAAGACAGGTGAACCTGGAAATGTAGTTGCCTGTGATGAAAAGCAAGGACTGGGAAGTAGAGGAGTACATTTAAAGCAGTTAATGGCTACAAAAACCAAGCTCCATCATTTATTAACTGTAATTATGGGTCAATATCCTGCTGCCTCAGTTTTTCCATATTTAAAGTTGACATTTTGAAATAGTACTTCCCATAGGGCATTTGTTAGAATTAAATAAGTTGATACATATGAAGTCTTTGAGACAGTGTTTGACAAATAGTAAGCCATCTAGAACTTAATATAATATGATATAATATAAGAACTAATAAAATCTACTTACTATTTTATTTTTATCATATACTATATTACCAGCTTATTGTATTTAATAAAGGCCTCATATTTATGGGAGCTCATAGTTCTAGTATCTCAGCAAATGCTAACTATAAATGAGTTACTCTATTCTAACCCCTCTGTAAAAGTCATTTTTGTAAACTTAAGCAGCATTCAGTCTTGAATTTAGGGAAACTTGTGAACCATTTGATAAAACAAGCTCCCACCAGCATAATCAGCAAGCACTCTGACATAATCTGCCTGGTTAAATTAGAATGGCTTCGTCAGATGGAAAATAAGAAACATACAAAAAAGTTATTTTGATTTATCTTATAAACAAGTGACCCCTGGTCTGTTAGCTAAATGTATACATTAACCCTAAACCTTCCTTTTAAATTGCCATCATATAAGTACTGAAATCAGAAATGAAATTTGGTGGTAAAAGGGAGAACGTAAATAAGGTGGAGATAGGAGCAAAAACAATAATTCATAGAAATGAGATAGTTGACTTAGTTTATAGATATCTAAAACATATATATAGCAGGTCATTTAAGGGTAAAGGGGACATTAAATGTTCAATCAATGAAAGCAGTTATTAGATTAATGCAGGGGTCCCCAAACTACGGCCCACGGGCCACAAATGGCCCCCTGAGATCATTTAGCTGGCCCCCGCTTCACTTCCAGAAGGGTACCTCTTTTATTGGTGGTCAGTGAGAGGAGCATAGTTGCCATTGAAATACTGGTCAGTTTGTTGATTTAAATTTACTTGTTCTTTGTTTTAAATATTGTATTTGTTTCCGTTTTGTTTGTTTGTTTTTTTTTTTTTACTTTAAAATAAGGTATGTGCAGTGTGCATAGGGATTTGTTTATAGTTTTTTTTATAGTCTGGCTCTTCAATGGTCTGAGGACAGTGAATTGGCCCCCTGTGCAAAAAGTTTGGGGACCCCTGGATTAATGTGTCTGTCTGTAGAAAAAATGGAGCATATGTATGGAGCATATCAGGGGCATAGGAATGACAAGAAAGAAAGAAGAAAGAAAGAAAGAAAGAAAGAAAGAAAGAAAGAAAGAAAGAAAGAAAGAAAGAAAGAAAGAAAGAAAGAAAGAAAGAAAGCTCTAGGCAGGAGACTAGTGTTGAATGATTTAATGTTGTGAGAGATCCAGTGCTTCTGTTGCTTTTTGGCACTGACTGGAAGACAGATTGGTAGCAGTCTAGCAGGTATTTTATCTTTAATTTCCTTATGGCAAGCCCATTGGATTACTAAATTTGTAGGTAATTCCAATATCTTTGAAATAAGCAACTATTCATCAAGATCTGACAGGTAGATTTCTGTCAATACATTTTTAAATGTTTGTTCTTTATTGTAGGAAAAGATAGAATTGATAGCATTGGTGAAGATGTTGGATATTTTTGTTTGTGATTGAAATGGAGTGGCATTAGAAAGAACAGCATTTTGGTGACAATGTAGGCAGCAGTGGGCTAATCATTCTATTAAGCCATTTGCTTTACTTTGTTATTCTGATTAAGGGACTTCAGACAGAGATTTTTGGGGCCTAAATTATGCAGGTAAATGTTCAGTGTTCTTGTGTCACTTTGCATGTCCAAACTTGACTGTTTATTAGATTGTATTTTGTATACCATTGTTCACTAGACTAAATTGTGAGCATCATGAGAGCAGGGATTGATTTGTCTTTTTACTGGTATATCCCTAGGGTTCACATTGTACCTGGTAAATGCTAGGCTCTTGGAGATTATTCGCTGGATATGAATAAAAGTTTATAGTCACTAGTAGACATTTCTGTAAGTGCTACAGAAAAGCACTGAAAAATATAATAAACATTTTCAAGGATATTATTGTCTCAAAAGGTAACCAAATATTTTACTTCCAGTGGTAAGATGACTTTAGAGAACACTAATTCTTTCTAGGTTATAATTGTTATTTGACAGCCTGACCAGGCAGTGGCTCAGTGGATAGAATGTCAGAATGGGATGTAGATGACTGAGGTTCAAAAACCTGAGGTCATCGGCTTGAGTGCAGGCTCATCCGGCTTGAACACGCGCTCATCAGCTTGAACAGGGGATCAATGGTTTGAGCGTGGGATCATAGACATGACCCCATGGTCACTGGCTTAAGCCTAAAGGTTGCTGGCTTAAAGCCCAAAGTCTCTGGCTTCAGCCCAAGGTCATTTGCTTAAGCAAGGGGTCACTGGCTCTGCTGTAGCCCCCCAGTCAAACACATATGAGAAAGCAATCAATGAACAAACAATCTATGAAAAACTAAGGTGCTGCAACAAAAAATTGATGCTTCTCATCTCTCTCCCTTCCTAATTGTCTGCCCCTATCTGTCCCTCTCTCTGTCTCTGTAAAAAAAAAAGTGTTATTTGACAAATGTCAGGATAATACAGCTTTGGTTCATGTGACTATGTTGATGGCTACTTCCTCAGGTTTTCTTGAATGAAACTTCTCACTTTATCATTCTTAACAGCAAAATTGGATGAAGAATCAGGCAAAGAGATGTACAGCTTAGTGCTTTATCATATATGATCTAAGAAGTTGACAGTTAACAGAGTTGTGGTTCATGCCTTTTAGAAGCTGATAAAATTTTATCTTAGTATTCTATAGTTTTCTAAAGTATGTTACATAAAACAATAATTCCACAAGATACTGTATAAAAGGAAAAAAAGGTTCTATGGTCGAGAAACTTTGTGCAATGTTGTATTGTATAGTCTTATTTTGGAAATTAACAATGTACATTAATTAGCATATAGTTAAAGCTCTGAGAAGATATACTGTAAAAAAGCCTATTTTTTTTTACTCAGAAGTTTTATAATAAAGTAAAAAGCTTCCTCCCTTGTCAATATTACTATAAGATTATTATTTTATTGAACAGACATTAGAAAATTTTAGTAGAATAAATAATTATAAAAAAAGATTGACCTACCTATCAAAAGCATCAAGATTCTCTCTTAGCTTCATAGCTATTTTCTAGGCCTTGGTTTTCCCATTTTCAAAATAGAATCATACCACATGTTCTCAGATCTAAGACAAAAAGAAAAAAGTTTTGTTTTAATGCTCCAAAGTGTGAAATGGATCAGAATAAGTCTTATGATCCATTTAACATGACATTTATTTTTCTGAATAAAGTTATAATTAAAGTAATAATTTATCTTATAATTTATGGCATGTTAGAAACAAAGGAATATGGTAAAACTTCTCTGCCAACTTCTCAGGGTTATTAGAAAATCAAATGATTCCGTGGATAAGAAAGCAACATGTTCAAATCTATAAATAATGTATCAGTATTATGCCCAGTTTGCTGGCTTAAGTGGTAAGGGCAAGCTACAGGATGACTATGTTTTTTTATTTTATTTTATTATTTTGTTTTATTTTATTTTTTTTAAGTGAGAGAAGGGGAGATAGTGAGACAAACTCCTACATTTGTCCCAACTGCAATTCACCCAGCAACCCTTGTCTTGGGCCAATGCTCGAATCAACCAATCTATCCTTAGCACCTGAGACTGACACTTAGACCAGGCAAACTATCCTTAGTACCCAGGGCTGATGCTGGAACCAACCAAACCATTGGCTATGAGAGGGGAAGAGAGAGCAAAGGGGGAAACCGAGGGGAAAATAAGCAAATGGTAGCTTCTCTTCTGTGCCTTGACTGGGGATCGAACCTGAGATGTCCACATTCAGGGATGATGCTCTATCCACTGAGGCAACCAGCCTGTACCTGACTACACTTTTAAATATAATTTTCTTAAGTGGAAAAGATCATACCAAATCCAGGTATCATAACTGATTTATCTGCATTTTCATTTGGTTGCTAAACTTAATTTAAGTGATATTTCTGCTTTATGTACATAGTCACAATGTAAATTACAAAAACAAAAATAAAATAATTTTTAATGTTTAAAAATTATTTCTGGCAGAACAAAAATTTGAGAATGTATTATAACTGTGTCACTGATAGAAATCTGGAATGAAGTGAGTGTTTTCTAAAACTCATCATGGGAATTAATTCCTCAACAAGAATTTACTGAACTTGTGTGCCCACTTCTGCATTCAGAACTTGAAAAGATACAGTTGGTAAGCACTAAGTGTTTTAAGAATGACTTTTGGATAGGCTCTGTGCTGTCTGTAATATGGATGGATAAAGGTAGATCACTATCTTGGAACAGCTTATAGACTAAAGAGGAATATAGACTTGAAACCAGATAAGTATTTACAAAGATTGATTGACAGTGTCACTCCAATAAATTTTTTGTGAGGTTTGAATGGAATTTGAAACTTCACAAGATGAAGGAATATGGGCTGGATAGTGAAGTAACAGTTAGAGTTAAGCAGAAAACATGGAAAAGTGTGAAGAACAGTTGGATGAAATTGCATGTGTGCCTCAGGATGTCTGCAAAGCATTAGATTTATCTTATACAAATATTTAATGGAGTCAAAGCGAAAAACGAGCTTGGAAATGAACATGGTTACTGTGAAGGGCCACTGGATGCCATTGTAACATTTTTTGGCATATCGGGAAAGTGATGGAGAGCCATTAGAGAATTCTGAGTGGGTAAGTAACATCAATTTTGAATTAAAATAATTAATCTGATAGCAGCCTGAAACATGGATTAAAAAAATGTAAGACTGTTTAGAAGGCTGTTGTAATAAACCTAGTCAAGAGATGATGATAATGGAGATGGGAAGGTAATGATAAATTTGAGAGATAACTCTAAAGTAAAAGTTACATATTTTAAAGATTAAGCAGACATGGGTGAGATGGAGAGAGAGAGAAAAATCAGAGTGAAGTCTGCTTTTGAGTTTGAGAGATTGAATAAATGGTGATGACATAATTTAAAATAGGGAATTTGAAAGAGAAACATGCTTAGAGAAAAAAAATTACTTTAGTGCCAGTGTTATTTTCAACATTCAATACGATGTATGGGAAAATGATAATTTTCTGCCTTTCTAGAGCATATTATTTATTCAGTATGACAGAATTGCATGTATCTTTCAAGTGGCTTCTTCTGTAGAATAGTCATGAAGTCCCCACTGAGCTCAGTGAGAAAATTGAGCAACTCACCAGTATTTCTTCATGCCAAGGAAGACTTAATAAAACAGGTAACATTTAGGGGGAGATGTGAAAGATCATGGAATATCTGAGAATTGAAAGAAGTTCAAAATAGATAAAGTATGTGTGGTGAAAATGGTGGGAGAAGAGATCTAAAATGAAGTTTTCACCTATATCAAAGTCAAGGACTTGACACTACCCTGTACGAACTAATGGAAGTTTAAAGCAGAGTACTCTCCACAAATATGTATATATAATTGGTGATGTGGCATTGAGTTCAAAAAAGATCAAAGAGGAAGTCTATTATTCCCTTTGTAGTATCAGGTTAAGGCTGTGAACTTTAATGATTCCTAATTAGTGTCTCTTATTAATCCTGCATCTCAAGAGATTTGATTCCTTTTGGAATCTTCCTGCTCTTATTTGCAATTGTCAACCATTTCTCTTTTATACAGAAACAGCTTCTTCCACTGAAATATGGCATCAAGCAAGCTTGAATTGATTCTGCTTAGATCAACATGCCACACACTGAGATTTCCCTTGGAAAAATTATCTCTGAGTCCCAGATTGATAATGCTTTATAGTCTATTAAAGAAAATAGTTCTAATAAACTCTAGTGAGTGCCTGGTAGATATCAAATATTTGGTTAAAAAGTTGGTGGCAATCTATCCAACAAATCTGTTTATTTCAAAGTAAAAAATTTTGTTTCAGGTATATTTGTGTGTACAGAGTAATAGATTATTTTATTCCTTGTAGGGTCATATGTTTAAGACTAGTTTCTTTAATTCAGCATTACTTCAACTATTATCTTTGGTGAAAATATAGATTCATAATCCTCATTCCAAACCTACTGCATCAAAAATGTTAGGTTTAGAGCCCAATGATAAGCATTTTCAAAAGTTTTCTCTGCAATTCTGATACTATTTACAGTTTGAGAACCATCAAAATATGGAATGTACAGATTAATAAAGTCACAAGAGTATATTTAATTTTTGTGTGTATGGTGACAGATACAGAGAGAGTCGGAGAGAGGGACAGATAGGGACAGACAGACAGGAAGGGAGAGAGATGAGAAGCAACAATTCTTTGTTGCAGCTCCTTAGTTGTTCATTGATTGCTTTCTCATATGTGCCTTGACCAGGGGGAGGGGGGGCTACAGCAGAGTGAGTGAACCCTTGCTCGAGCCAGTGACCTTGGGCTCAAGCCAGTGATCTTGGGCTCAAGCTGGTGAGCCTTGTTCAAACCAGATGAACCTGCACTCAAGCTGGTGAACTAGGGGTCTCGAACCTGGGTCCTCCACATCCCAGTCCGACACTCTATCCACTGCACCACCACCTGGTCAGGCGAATATATTTAATTTATAGACTTTCCGGACCCTGCACTGCATGAAATTTCTTTTAAATACAACAAAATAAGCTTCCTTCAAAATAACCTTTGGCATCCTGAGGCAGGTAAATAGGCAGTGGTTTAGAAAGAGGACTCCAGTTGCTAGATGTCAGGATGGTCAATTAGAACAATGAGGCAAACTGAAAGTAATAATAAAACTTTTATTTACTTACTGTGATATTGCAAGCAAGAGATAAAATGGAGCACCAACTCTCTAGTGTTCCATTTTTCACCATGGAATAGCACTGAGCAAGGGTATTAGAGGTCCCCAAACTTTTCACACAGGGGCCAGTTCACTGTCCCCAAGACCATTGGAGGGCCAGACTATAAAAAACTATGAACAAATCCCTATGCACACTGCACATATCTTATTTTATTTCTTTTTTTTTTCCTGAAACTGAAAATGGGGAGAGACGGTCAGACAGACTCCCGCATGCGCCCGACCACCTGGCACGCCCACCAGGGGCGATGCTCTGCCCACCAGGGGCGATGCTCTGCCCCTCCGGGGTGTCGCTCTGCCGCGACCAGAGCCACTCTAGTGCCCGGGGCAGAGGCCAAGGAGCCATCACCAGCACCCGGGCCATCTTTGTTCCAATGGAGCCTTGGCTGTGGGAGGGGAAGAGAGAGACAGAGAGGAAGGAGGGGGTGGGGGTGGAGAAGCAAATGCGCGCTTCTCCTATGTGCCCTGGCCGGGAATCAAACCCGGGTCCCCCGTATGCCAGGCCGACACTCTACCGCTAAGCCAACTGGCCAGGGCCACATATCTTATTTTAAAGTAAAAAAAACAAAATGGGAACAAATACAATATTTAAAATAAAGAACAAGTAAATTTAAATCAACAAACTGACCAGTATTTCAATGGGAACTATGGGCCTGCTTTTGGCTAGTGAGATGGTCAATGTCTGGTTCCATATTTGTCACTGCTAGCTGTAACAAGTGATATGATGCGCTTCTGGAGCCCTGACGTGTGCGCCCCATGTCACCAGAAGTAGTACTGTACGTGAGGTGCGCCACACTTTGCAGCGCCGCCACATACAGTACCCCAGAAGCACAGGATGCAGCTGCATTTTGTGCTGCTCTCACTGACCACCAATGAAAGAGGTGCCCCTTCCAGAAGTGCGGGGGCTGGATAAATGGCCTCAGGGATCTGCATGCGGCCCGCAAGCTGTAGTTTGGGGACACCTGGGTAAGATGAGTATAATGCAGATGGAGGTAATCATCTTTCTGCTGGGGAGCCCTGAAGAAAAGATTCCTACCTCTTTATGGACTTATGGGCTAAAGAGGAGGAAAAAGGGAAGGGCTAGTAGTGGAAACGTACTGACAAAGCAGAGAAAAGCCTTCAGCCAAGACCCTTTAATAAAGAAATTTTGGTGGAGAAATTGGGGAACTACCTTAGCTGAAGCTCCATAAAAAGGTCTCTAAATGGGGGCACATGGTCTAGGACTACAGATATGAGTATGAGTATGGCTAGTCCAATTAAGCAGCCTGAATCCAAGACCACAACTGCTTCCAGCAAACTTCCATACAGTGACTATGCACTAACTATAGTGCGGAGAGAGCAGTACCCCCCCCAGTACTCCACATGAAAGACCTGCCTAACAAAGCCGTATAGTCATCTATGGCCAGGCCTGATAGATCAACACAGGATTTTAGCCTGGAGCTAGACTCTTCAAGGGTTGGACTGGGAATCATGAGGTTAGCTCTATGCCTAATTTTACCAGTATTTCACTGGGGAAACTTTTCTCTTTGGGTCTCTGTTTCCTTGTTTATCAAAACAAGGAGGCAGTATTTGAATATCCTCATGCTCAGCCTATGGGTCCTTTTATGTCTGAGGTTTTGTAGTCTCACTTCTGAGAGAAGATGGGTGGTATCCAAAGGTGACAGTACCTGGATTACACCTTCTGCATAAGCACTGTTCTCATGTAAACTGGAGAGAATAATTAATGAACACTAGATGACCTCTTAGTGCTCAGCCTGAGTACAGTAGAATCTTCTATATCTTAGTGGCTATTGAATAGATTTTTCACTTTCTGGTGATTCTCTTTAGCAAATACTAGGTAAAGGTAGCAGCTCTACTGAAGGTGACTCTTGCTAAGAGGTTTCGCTCTCCAATCTTGCTTATCATATATGATCTGAAGGCACAGGCCAATTTGTTATGGTGGAAAAGATTGGTAGAACACAACAAAATCATCTGTAGGTGAGGACTATACTTAACAAGTCTAACTGGCAAGTTTCAGATGGTATTTACAATCTAAGGTGTGTGAATATAGATGATTAACTTCTCCAGAGCAGGTCTGTGGTTTATACCACCCTGGACCCCCATCCTAGAAAATATAGTGTGTAGGGAAATATCTCTTGCTATAACTGGTATTGCAATTATCAATAGCCAACAATGAGTGAGTACTTACTTCATTTCAGATCACTTAAATATATGCTTTTTAAAATTTTAATCTTCACAAACCACCTTGTGAGGCAAACACTATTATAATCTTCATTTTACAAGTGGAAAAACTGAACCTCAGAGAGATTATATGGCCTATTCAGGGTTATATTGTTAACAATTGGCTGACTTAAGATTGGAATCTGAGTGTGCTTGGCTTCAGAAAGTATATTCTTAACCACTCTTATACCTTTCTTTTTGTCAAGATAATTCAACCAGGGCTAGTCACGTCCTTAAGGTTAATTACCAAGGTAGGTAATTACCAATGTGGTTTGATTTGAAGATTGCTAAAATATTCAGACAAGTCAGTTTTAGCATTCTTGCCTATATTGGACTTTAAAAACAGATTTATACATAATTTGACAAAGATAAGTAATTTTTCCAGAGAAACAAATCACCAAGGTCAATGTGCCTGTACATTTATTAATGTACCTTTTCCCATCAAAGATCTGTGTGAATGGATGGTCCAAGCTAAATGATACAGTCTGAATAGGTTGACAATGGATGATTCAGGGAGGAATTTGAAATCTGACCATTGAAAGACCTTAGTAACACCCAAGGGTACAATATTGGAAGAGTTAGCTACCTTTGCTTTGCAAAGATATTAATGGCAATTTATCATACAAATTAATGTGACTGTCAGGATTAGGAATCTGTACTCCTATATGTTGAGCTCTCTATGTTTATGTGTGCACTCTGGTAAATGAGCAGACCAGATTAATTTGTACCTTTTTCTAGTCTGTGTCTCATTTTGTGTGTGTGTGTATGTGTGTGTGTGTGTGTGTATGTGTTCAGTCACAATAGAAGAATCTAAGGTAGCTTTGTAAAATTCTCCATCTTGGACTAAGTCATGGGATCATTAAAATTTTATTGTTAAAATGCCAATACCCTTTGGGAGAAACATTAGATGCTATTAGTTCCTTAGTGGTAGTTTTGGTTTTTTGCTAATCCAAAGTCTGAAGAAGCCCTGGATTACTTGATTTTAGACAAGAGGTATATTGTAAACATGATCCAGGAGGTGAGAGACACCCTTTTGAATGTGTGTTCTGGAAGTTTGGTGGGAGGGCAGAGATGGTAGGCAAATTTAACCCTTGAGTTCTGGGTAACTGAGGGAGATAGCACTTCCAACTTCTTGAGGAGAGGCAAGCAAGAGGTCAAAAACTGATTTTACTCTCCTTTAGTCTACAACCTGACCCTGACAGAATTTCAGAGTAGCCAATTGGTGTTATTTCTTAAGCATGAATTATTTTTCTCCTGAGCTCACTTGATTCTTTCATTCCAAACAATGAAACATGGGGCTATAACTAAATGCTTAGTAGCCTGAACAAAGTTCATAGAAAGTTCACTAAACAAGCCTAAGACCTTGTAGTGCAAGAGAAACCCTTTTCAAACATCTTTCTAACTCCAGCAACACAGAACAGCACTTTGCTCACACTGGGAATTAATTGGTTGATGAATTCATTTTACAAAAGATTTCATCCAGGTGTTCTGAAATAAAAACTCTGGCAATGCAAAAAATATGAAAGCTTTCAGAAAATTGAAAGACACTGTGGTGCTGTGGAAAGAGCACAGGTTGTGGAAGCAGTCTTGGAAAAGTTAACCTTTCTGTGCCTCAGTTTCAGTATTCTCATCTGTAAATTGAGAAGAACTGTATTTGCCCTATTTCAAAGTTATTATGAGGCTTCAGTATGATAACATCTCTACAATGCCTAATACAGTTCCTGGCATATAATGAATACTGGAAAATTCTAGTTCCTTTATTTTCCCTGGGTGGAAGAACTATGTTGGGGTAAAAAAAGAGAGACTAAAACATAGATGGACTGGAGCCACAACTCATGAAAATCAATCCTAATGAAGATAAAACAGTGCTGAAAGCATGTGGCAATTCTGTGGTCAATGATTATACAGTCTTTACAAATGGTTTGTGCCCAGTGTTTCAGGGAGCAAACTGACTAGATAAAAGAGGTAGTCACCAAAAGATGATGGTAGCATGGGACACCCAATCTAGTTGACATTGGCGCTCTTTTCACTATCAAGTACAGCAAGAGGCCCTTCAGCTCACTCCTACTTTATCAGAGTTATCCTGGTTTACTAAGAAAGTGACTGCTTATACTCAATTTTCTTTCTTATTAAAAGTTGATTTTAGGGAGAGAAGAAGGGAGAGAGAGAGACAGGAACATTAATCTGTTTCGGTATGTGCCCTGACTGGGTATCAAACCGGAAACCTCTGCGCTTCAGGACGATATTCTATCCAACCCAGCTATCCAGCCAGGGCAACTTATACTAAGTTTGCAATGTGAGTCGGTTTTCACTAACAAACAGGGAAAGATTCCTATTCAAATACTAATATATCATTGTAGCTTTTTAAAAAGACATAAATAAATAGTTCTCAGTGTTGGACAGGATGCGGAAAACACACACATTGTTAGTGGGAATGAAAATAGGCACAACTCTTTTGTAGATCAGGGGTCCCCAGACTTTTTACACAGGGGGCCAGTTCACTGTCCCTAAGACCATTGGAGGGCCAGACTATAAAAAAACTATGAACAAATCCTTATGCACACTGCACATATCTTATTTTAAAGTAAGAAAACAAAATGGGAACAAATACAATATTTAAAATAAAGAACAAGTAAATTTAAATCAACAAGCTGACCAGTATTTCAATGGGAACTATGCTCCTGTCACTGACCACCAATGAAAGAGGTGCCCCTTCTGGAAGTGCAACGGGGGCCGGATAAATGGCCTCAGGGGGCCACATGTGGCCCGCGGGGCGTAGTTTGGGGACCCCTGTTGTAGATGGTTTGGTAGTTTCTATAAAATATTAAAATGGGTTTTGTATCAGCCCACCAATTTAATATGTGTGTGTATGCATGTGTGTGTGTGTGTGTGTGTGTGTGTGTGTGTGTGTGTGTGTATATATATATATATAGATAGATAGATATAGATATATATAGATATATCCCAGAGTAATACCTCCATGCTCATTTGAAAACATACACAAACGATGGTTATTGTAAATTTTCTATTGGTAATATTCAATAGCTTGGCTACTCATCAATTGGAGAATAGGTAAACATTTCAGTGCATTCATGTAATAAAATATCACTTCATATGAAGCCATAAAATATTCCCTAATTTTTGTGAGAAGTATATTATGCAGACATTTAAAAATGAAGTGTATTGGATATAGAAATGTGGCAGTATTTCTATGATTCATTGTTGAGATTTAACAGCAAGTTGAACTACAGTGTTCATGGCATAATATCAGATTTATTTTGTAAAAATTTTAAAAACGGTTTATACTTATATTTACTTATGAAAAAACTTTAGAAAGATAGGAATTAACTCTGTAGAATGAGGATGGGAGTGCTATTGTTAGGGGGAGTCTTAAAGGGTTACTTTCCCTGTTTACTTTATAGATGTATACATTTTTGATTCTTTAGATGAACATGTTTTACTGTTACAGTCTTTTTAAAAATCATAAAATAATAAAACAAATATATGTAATAAATTGGTTCAGTCACTTCTAGCGCAAGCTTGGTGTATATTTTTCTAGAGTTTTCAGATAATAATAATGACAGTTGTTAACATTTACTAAATGCTTATTTTGTGCCAGAAAGTGTTCTAAGTACTTTACATATATTAGTTCATATAATCCTCACAACATACTTATGAGGTGGTTTTAGACTGTTTGTATTACTATAACAAAAGTATGATATAATGGGTAGCTTATAAACAATAGAAATTCTTTTCTCACAGTTCTGGAAGCTAGGAAATCCAAGATCAAGGCACTGACAGACTCTATCTGGTAAGGGTCCACTTTTTCCTCATAGATGTCTGTCTTCTTGCTGTCCTGACAGATCATAAGGGTTGTAGGAACTCTCTGGGGTGTCTCTAAGGACACTAATCCACTCTCATGACCTAATCACTTTCCAAAGGTCATAATTCCAAATACCATCACACTGAGGATTAGGATTTTAACATATGGATTGGTGGGGGGGGGTAAGGGGAATGACATACAAACATTCAGTCCAGGGGTAGTCAACCTTTTTATACCTACCGCCCACTTTTGTATCTCTGTTAGTAGTAAAATTTTCTAACCACCCACCAGTTTCACAGTAATGGTGATTTATAAAGTAGGAAAGTAACTTTACTTTATAAAATTTATAAAGCAGAATTATAGTAAGTTAAAGCATATAATAGTAATTACTTACCAAGTACTTTGTCAGATTTTCGCTAAGTTTGGCAGAATAAATCTTTATAAAACAACTTACTATAGTTAAATCTATCTTTTTATTTATACTTTGGTTGCTCTGCTACCACCCACCATGAAAGCTGAAATGCCCACTAGTGTGCGGTAGGGACCAAGTTGACTACCACTGATTTAGTCTATTGCAGAGGTAGAAACTATTATCATCCTCATTTTACAGATCATAAAATTGAGGATCAGAAAGGTTAGAAAACTAGTTAAATCCCATCCATCTTGTAAGCAATATAACTGGGATTTGAACCCCCCAAATCTGACATCAAAGCCAGCAAGCTTAAGTACTTTTCCACATTGTCCTTAGACAAAGGAGGTAGATAACATAGTCTATTTTCTACAATAATTTAGAGACTGATTGGGGAGATATATTTTCTCTTCTCTCTCTCTCTCTTTCTCTCTACCCATCTCTCTCTCTCTCTCTCTCTCTCTCTCTCTCTCTCTCTCTGACACACACACACACATATATACACACACACAGAAATACATATGAAAAAATGCAATAGAACGTTGTAACAGAGAATGAATGCTACAGAAGCAGCTAAGAGAAAGTGTCTATTTTTGACTCAAGGAATCAGAGACTAGTGCTTAGAGTTGGACCCACAACCCACTTTCTCACCTGATTCTTCTGTGACCAAAAATAAACTTACTAGGGCAGCTGGTTAGGGTTACTTTAACTATTTGTGACTAAAAAATAAAACAAAGCCTAGAAACCTATCCAGAGCCCATGTTAAACTCCAGAGCTGGGTTTGGGCATGCCGCAGTCCTGAACTCAACCATGGTAACGAAAGTGGTTCTGTTAGCCTATACTGAAAGGAAAGGATCTGTAGACTAGGTCAGGAGACCTGTAATATTTTGTGCCTCAGTCTCCTCAGTCTCATCTCTCATTAACATCAAGTAACTTCCTTCTAAGATTATATGAAACATCACAACTGAAAGGCCCTTTCAATGCTCTTTCCTCACTCTTTCTGAGTGAAGCCCAGAAAACTGAATTAACTTGATCCAGGTCATACTGCCATTTTATTGGCCAAAATACATATATGGCCTATACGGCAGGAAGTTACATTCCTTTGTGGTAAATAAAACATGTCACCTGGCTAAAGGAGTCTTTTTGCCTTGTAGATGAAGTAAAGGATTTAGGAATTTAGGGGTTTTCATAAATGGTTTGCTTTCTCCCTCCCTCCTTCCCTAAATGCACACACACACATGTGCATGTACAACAGTTTTTTTTCTTTTTCTTTTAGCAAGAGAGAGAAGGACAGACAGGAACAAACAGGGACAGACAGACAGGAAGAGAGATGAGAAGCATCAACTCACAGCTGTGGCACTTTAATTTATGGATTGCTTTCTCATATGTGCCTTAACTGGGAAGGGGCCTCTAGCTGGCCAATGACTCCTTGCTCAATCCAGTCACTGTGGGCTCAAGTCAATGACCTTTAGGTTCAAGCCAGTGATGTTAGGGTTTCAAACCTGGGATTTCAGTGTCCTAGGCTGACCCTCTATCTACTACTGCATCACCTTCTGGTCAAGAAGTTTTTCTCTGTTATCACCTACCTTTCATTTAAAATATCGGTGGAAAAATTAATAAACATTTATTTATAAAAAAAATAAAATAAAATATTGGTGGAATTTTGTCAGCCTTTTTCCTCCCTAATCAATGAGTGGAGAGGAAAAAAAAATATTTAATTTCAAAGGTTATCTTTATTTATGATCAGAGGGTAAATGATTACACTTCTAAAAGAATCTTGAAAATGGTTCCCAGTTTTCAGAATGGCATTTCACGTGCTCTCTTGGATGATGGTGAGTTAGTATCTTTGTGACATGATAAATTATATAGGGCTAGGGTTACAGTTACATAAAAAGCTTGCTTGCAGGAAAAACCTGATAAAAAGCAGAGGAATGGATAAATGTGCTGTGCAATTGCACAATAATCTTATGAAAAACAATATGATTTACTATTTTTTTATAATAATTTTATTTTTTAACGGGGTGACATCAATAAATCAGGATACATATATTCAAAGATAACAAGTCCAGGTTATCTTGTCATTCAATTATGTTGCATACCCATCACCCAAAGTCAGATTGTCATCTGTCACCTTCTATCTTGTTTTCTTTGTGCCCCTCCCCCTCCCCCTTTCCCTCTCCCATTCCCCTCTCCCCCCCGTAACCACCACACTCTAATCAATGTCTCTTAGTTTCAATTTTATGTCCCACCTACGTATGGAATAATGCAGTTCCTGGTTTTTTCTGATTTACTTATTTCGCTTCGTATCATGTTATCAAGATCCCACCATTTTGCTGTAAATGTTCCGATGTCATCATATCTTATGGCTGAGTAGTATTCCATAGTGTATATGTGCCACATCTTCTTTATCCAGTCATCTATTGACGGGATTTTTGGTTGTTTCCATGTCCTGGCCACTGTGAACAATGCTGCAATAAACATGGGGCTGCATGTGTCTACTTTTCAGAGTTTCTGAGTTTTGGGGGTATATACCCAGTAGAGGGATTGCTGGGTCATAAGGTAGTTCTATTTTCAGTTTTTTGAGGACCCACCATACTTTCTTCCATAATGGTTGTACTACTTTACATTCCCACCAACAGTGTATGAGGGTTCCTTTTTCTCCAAAGCCTCTCCAACATTTGTTATTACCTGTCTTGCTAATAATAGCTAATCGAACAGGTGTGAGGTAGTATCTCATTGCCGTTTTGATTTGCATTTCTCTAATAGCTAAAGAAGATGAGCATCTTTTCATATATCTGTTGGCCATTTGTATTTCTTCCTGGGAGAAGTGTCTGTTCATATCCTCTTCCCATTTTTTTATTGGATTGTTTGTTTGTTTGTTGTTGAGTTTTATGAGTTCTTTGTATATTTTGGATATTAGGCCCTTACCAGAGCTGTTGTTTGAAAATATCATTTCCCATTTAGTTGGCTTTCTGTTTATTTTGTTCTCAGTTTCTCTTGCTGAGCAAAAACTTCTTACTCTGATGTAGTCCCATTCATTAATTTTTGCCTTCACTTCTCTTGCCTGTGGAGTCAAATTCATAAAATGCTCTTTAAAACCCAGGTCCATGAGTTGAGTACCTATGTCATCTTCTATGTACTTAATTGTTTCAGGGCTTATGTTTAGATCTTTGATCCATTTTGAGTTAATTTTTGTACAGGGAGAGAGACTGTAGTCCAGTTTCATTCTTTTGCATGTGGCTTTCCAGTTTTCCCAGCACCATTTATTGAAGAGGCTTTCTTTTCTCCATTGTGTGTTGTTGGCACCTTTATCAAAAATTATTTGACTATATATATGTGGTTTTATTTCTGGACTTTCTATTCTGTTCCATTGGTCTGAGTGTCTATTTTTCTGCCAATACCATGCTGTTTTGATTGTCATGGCCCTATCATATAGTTTGAAGTCAGGTATTGTAATGCCCCCAGCTTCATTCTTTAGGATTGCTTTGGCTATTCGGGGTTTTTTATACTTTCATATAAATCTGATGATTTTTTGCTCTATTTCTTTAACAAACGTCATTGGAAGTTTGATGGGAATTGCATTAAATTTGTATATTGCTTTGGGTAATATAGACATCTTGATTATATTTATTCTTCCTAGCCAAGAACAAGGTATATTCTTCCATCTCATTATATCTTTTTCAATTTCCCTTAACAATGGTTTATAGTTTTCATTATATAAGTCCTTTACATTCTTTGTTATGTTTATTCCTAAGTATTTTATTTTTTTTGTTGCAATCGTGAAGGGGATTATTCTTTTGAGTTCATTCTCAATTGTTTCATTGTTGGCATATAGAAAGGCTATTGACTTCTGTATGTTAATTTTGTATCCTGCGACCTTACTGTATTGGCTTATTGTTTCTAGTAGTCTTTTTGTGGATTCTTTGGGAAATTCGATGTATAGGATCATATCATCTGCAAAAAGTGATACCTTTACTTCTCCTTTTCCGATATGGATGCCTTTTATTTCTTTGTCTTGTCTGATTGTTCTGGCTAGAACCTCTAGTACCACATGAAATAAGAGTGGAGAGAGTGGACAACCCTGTCTTGTTCCTGATTTAAGGGGGAAAGCCTTCAGTTTAGTGCCATTTAATATGATGTTAGCTGATGGTTTATCATACATGGCCTTTATCATGTTGAGATATTTTCCTTCTATACCCATTTTGTTGAGAGTCTTAAACATAAAATTGTGTTGTATTTTATCGAAAGCCTTTTCTGCATCTATTGATAAGATCATGTGGTTTTTGTTCTTTGTTTTGTTGATATGGTGTATTATGTTAACCGTTTTACATATGTTGAACCATCCTTGAGATTCTGGGATGAATCCCACTTGATCATGATGTATTATTTTTTTAATATGTTGTTGTATTCGATTTGCTAGTATTTTGTTTAGTATTTTAGCATCTGTATTCATTAGAGATATTGGTCTGTAGTTTTCTTTTTTTGTGCCATCCTTGCCTGGTTTTGGTATGAGGGTTATGTTAGCCTCATAAAATGTGTTTGGAAGTATTGCTTCTTCTTCAATTTTTTGGAAGACTTTGAGTAGAATAGGAACCAAGTCTTCTTTGAATGTTTGATAAAATTCGCTGGTATAGCCGTCAGGGCCTGGACTTTTATTTTTGGGAAGGTTTTTAATGGATTTTTCTATTTTTTCTCTACTGATAGGTCTGTTTAGGCTTTCTGCTTCTTCTTGACTCAGTCTAGGAAGGTTGTATTGTTCTAGGAATTTATCCCTTTCTTCTAGGTTGTTGAATTTAATGGCATATAGATTTTCATAGTATTCTACAATAATTCTTTGTATATCTAAGGTGTCCGTGGTGATTTTTCCTCTTTCATTTTGGATTTTGTTTATATGAGTTCTTTCTCTTTTTCCCTTGGTAAGTCTTGCCAAGGGTTTGTCAATTTTGTTGATCTTTTCAAAGAACCAGCTCCTTGTTCTATTAATTTTTTTTATAGTTTTTCTGTTCTCTAATTCATTTATTTCTGCTCTGATTTTTATTATCTCCTTTCTTCGGCTGGTTTTGGGTTGTCTTTGTTCTTCTTTTTCTAGTTCTTTAAGGTGGGAAGTTAAGTGGTTCACTTGGGCTCTCTCTTGTTTGTTCATATATGCCTGAAGTGATATGAACTTCCCTCTTATCACTGCTTTTGCTGCATCCCATAGATTCTGATATGTCATATTGTCATTTTCATTAGTCTGTGTATATCTTTTGATCTCTGCACTTATTTCTTCTTTGACCCATTCATTTTTTAAAAGAATGTTGTTTAGTTTCTACATTTTTGTGGGATTTTTTTCCTCTTTTTTGCAGTTGAATTCTAGTTTCAAGGCTTTATGATCAGAAAATATGCTTGGTATTACTTCAATTTTTCTGAATTTGCTGATGTTGTTTTTGTGGCCCAACATATGGTCAATTCTTGAGAATGATCTATGTACACTGGAGAAAAATGTATACTCAGTCACTTTGGGATGAAATGTCCTGTAGATGTCTATCATATCCAGGTGCTCTAGGGTTTTGTTTAAGGCCACTATATCTTTGTTGATTCTCTGTTTGGATGACCGATCTAGAGCCGTCAGCGGTGTATAGAGGTCTCCAAGTATGACTGTATTTTTGTCAGTTTTTGTTTCAAGATCAATGAGTAGCTGTCTTATATATTTTGGTGCTCGTTGGTTTGGTGCATATATATTAAGAATTGTTATGTCTTCTTGATTCAGTGACCCTTAGCCATTATGAAATGGCCATTTTTGTCTCTGAGTACTTTTCCTGTCTTGTAGTCAGCATTATCCGATATGAGTATTGCTACACCTGCTTTTTTTTTTTTTGGATGTTATTTGCTTGGAGTATTGTTTTCCAGCCTTTCACTTTGAATTTGTTTTTATCCTTGTTACTTAGATGAGTTTCCTGTAGGCAGCATACAGTTGGATTTTCTTTTTTAATCCATTCTGCTACTCTGTGCCTTTTTATTGGTGAGTTTAATCTGTTTACATTTAGTGTAATTATTGACACTTGTGAGTTCCCTATTGCCATTTTATATCTTGCTTTCTGTTAGTTTTGTGTCTTGTTTGATCCTTCTCTTTCGTTTTTCTATCTTTTGTTTTTATTTGGTTGTATTCCATACATCTTTCCTCTGTTGCTGTCTTTTTTATTTCATGTGCTTCTGTGGTGGTTTTTTCAGTGGTGGTTACCTTTGAGTAATGAAAAGGGTTTCTACCATGTTCATTGTAGCGAACTATTTTGTGAGTACTTTTGCACTCCATTGTCCTTTGCTACTGTTAATCTCCATCGTCTCCCCCTCTTTCTTTTTGTTGTTGTCACAGTTTAAATTTGGTTTTATTGTGTTCTTCTTGGAGCTTTTACTTGTGGCTCTGTTTTTTTTTTTTTTGTTGTTCTTTGTGTCTGATTGGAGAACCCCCTTTAGTAATTCCTGGAGTGGGGGTTTTCTGATGATAAATTCCCTCATCTTTTCTGTATCTGTGAATGTTTTTATTTCTCCTTCATATTTGGAGGATAGCTTTGATGGGTATAGTATTCATGGCTGAAAGTTCCTCTCTTTCAGGACTTTAAATATTGGGGTCCACTCTCTTCTAGCTTGTAGAGTTTCTGATGAGAAATCTGATGATAATTTAATGGGCCTTCCTTTATATGTTGTATTCTTCTTTTCCCTGGCTGCCTTGAGAATTTTTTCTTTGCTGTTGGTTTGTGTCAATTTCATTATGATATGCCTTGGAGTAGGTTTGTTGGGGTTAAGAAAACTCGGAGTTCTGTTTGCTTCTTGAACTTGAGGCTTTAGTTCTTTCCACAGGCTTGGGAAGTTCTCATCTATTATTTGTTTGAGGATGTTCTCCATTCCATTTTCTCTCTCTTCTCCCTCTGATATACCTATTATTCTTATGTTATTCTTTTTGATGGAGTCAGATAATTTTTGTAGGGCTATCTCATTTTTTTTAATTTTTGAGTCTCTTCCTTCTTCTCTCTGTTGTGCCTCAAGTTGCTTGTCTTCTATTTCACTAATCTCTTCTATCTGACCTGTTCTATTAGCTAATCTTGTTACTTCATTTTTCAGCTCGTGAATTGAGTTTTTCATCTCTGTTTGATTTGTTTTTATAGTTTCAATTTCCTTGGACATATATTCTTTGTGTTCATTGAGTTGTTTTCTGAGCTCCCTAAATTGCCTTTCTGTGTTTTCTTGTATATCTCGGAGGATTTTTAGGATTTCTATTTTGAATTCTCTGTCATTTAGCTCCAAGGTCTCCAATATATTAAATTTTTTTCTCCATAGATTTTTCCTCATCTAGCTGTGTTACCTCTCTTTCTTTTGTATCCATGATATTCGATTTTCTCTTTCTTAATGGCATCTGAGGGTGGTTTTGTTGATAGTATTAATGAGATTTAATAAAGAATAAAAAGTTAAAAAATAAAAAATAATAAAATAAAAAACCGAAAAGAGTTGTTTTTTTAAAAAAGTTAATAATGTAATAAAGAAAAATAAAATAAAAAATTATTAAAAAAGGAAATTATTCCCCCCTCCTTATTTCCTCTCCTCTCCCCTCTTTCTTGAGAAAATCTTGTGGTGAACTGTGAATTATAACAAATAATGCCTATGATGGAGGGCCTGAATTGGGGAAAAGTAATAAAGTGGCAAAAAAAAGAAAAAAAAGAAAAAAAAAAGGGGGTATGGACCCACTAAAAGCAAATAAGGAAAAAGTTTGGGTCAAGAATAAAATGATTTGCTTTTAGGTGTTGGTTGTCTAAGAGTTATGATGAAAGGAATAATAGGAAAACACAAAAATGGGGGGACAAATTAAAAAAATACTATTGTATTTAGTGGAACAAGAACTAGATAAAATGGAGAGCCAGGGATGGGAGCACTGCTAGTGAGTTAAAAAGGTGAAGTAAAAACCCCCCAAAATGCCACAAACATAAGTTTGAGTCCTAGACAAGATAATTTGTTTGTTATTGAGGTTTGAATGAGAGGAGATGTAAAGGAGAAGGGAAGAAACTAATATAGAGGGAGAAAAGAAAGAGAGAGAGAGAGAAAAAGAGGGAACCACTAAAAGAAGAAAAAATAAAGGAGAGACAGAGAGAGAGTTAAGGGTTTTGGAGTGCAACCCTCATAGAGAGAAAGAAGAGGAGAGAAAAGATAATGGGAGATGTAACACTTATGGGTAGTGAAGTTCAAGGAGAGGAGAGAGTAAGACCGGCAGAGAGTTATTCGGCCAAATTGGAGGAGGAAAAAAAGTATCAAGAATGAAGATAAGAGAAACAAATGAACAAATATAATAAAATGAGATAGGTTATAAAGTCTGCAGATTATTCTTGATTTAGAGAGGTTATCTTTGCTTTTTCTTTTCTCTCCCTCTTCCTGGTCGGTGACTCTGTACCCCGGGTTCTGCCCCTTTGGTACACTCAGGTAGAGGATTGCAGTTGATAAGTCTCTATGGCAATATCATGTATTGTGCTTTAGTCTCATTGGCAGTCGAGGCTCATTAGCATTTATAGGCTCCGACAGTGAGAGAGTCCGTGTTCCTGGAGCCTTTCTCGTAGTCTTTCCTTCCTCAATTAGTAGCCTGATAATCCAGCTATGGGGTTGCTGCTGCTTCTGCCTGGATAGTAAGATGCTCAAAGAGCTGGCAACTCCCCACTCTATTTCCACTCAGCACAGGGCTCTGAGTAAGGCTCAGTCAGTCAGAGCTGCTAGCATAATCAGGCGGGCTTTCTGCCCACTCAAAGACCTCTGGCTCTGCCACTCTGTCCAGTAACACAGGCGGGCACCCACTTCCAGGGCACTTGGAGGAAACTCTCACTCACTACCTGTGTGCACAGACCAGGATATCCGGCCAGCAGTCTCACGCTCTGAGTGAAACCCCCAACCGCATGGAAAAGTTGCAGCATTGGAATTGGCTCTCACTCCGTCCCCGTGCGCGGCTTTTGCAAGGTGCTGGGGAGGCCCGAGATTCCGCTTTGACCCACACAAAGGCCCCTGACTCTGCCCCTCTGTGCGATAACACAGGCGTGCACTGCCGAGGCACTCGGAGGAATCTCTCGCTATATGCGCACGCAGACCAGGATATGAGGCCGGCCGCATTTCCCTCTGAGTGAAACCCCCACCAGCACGGAAAATTTCCACCGTTGGAATTAGTTCTCGCTCCCTCCCATGCGCGGCTTTCCCAGGGCACTTAGGCTGCCCAGAGATTCTGCTTTCGGCCCACAGAAAGGCCTCTGACTCTGCCTCTCTGTGGGATAACACGGGCACCCACTCCCGGGGCTTAGGAAGAAATCTCACCCACTAACTGCGCACCGATCAGGAGATCGGGTAAAATGGCTGCCCCGCTTGTCTTTCTTTGTTTGGGTTTGGTGCAAGTGTTAGTTTGTATTGCCTGGGTTGCCACAAGATCAGTTTTTCCTCGGCTTGTATCTCCGTGCCACAGCCTGGTTCGGCCGTTTGTGCCGCGGCCTGGATCTATTCACCCCCTTTGCCTGTCTCAGTTTCTATATTCACAGTTACCAGAGAAAGCCGCCCTGTTTAGGTTAGTGAGGAAGGCGAAGCATTTCTTACTCCCTATTTCCTTCTGGGTTTGGTTATATATTTAGCCAATTTTTCACTCGACCATACCTTCGGGTGTATTGTGAAGCATCTGGAGGCTCCAAGTATAGGTTTTTCTGTTTCTGGTTGAAAATCTTGTTGAGTTTTGGGGGAGATTTATCAGTATCGCTTCCTACCCCGCCATTACTCTGACGTCATCCTATGCTTTACTCATTTTAATAAAAACACTGAGAAAAATGATGAGTCTTCACTCTGTATAATCAACTGCAGGGCTTCATAATAAACGCAAAACTGCTTTTACCTCACTAATAAGTATAAAATCAATCTTCAACCTATCCTTGGCTCTTCAACTCCCCAATTTAAAAACGGTTATATTTTCCCCTTAGTTGGGAAGATCACAAGAGGACTCATAGGTGTCTATGGCTTTCTGAGCTGTGTGTCATGGAGCTGTCCTCAAAGTCCTTCTCAGTTCAATAATAACATCAGTTAATTTGAGGGTTAATTGAAAAATTGAGTCCTGTGAGGCAGAAACACACAAAATGTTGTGCCAGAGAGGAGCTGTGCTTTAACTTTGTCCTTAGGTAAGTTCCGATACTTGAAAAAATGGCTACACCTAGCTTTTTTCTAGGTCTAATCAGGCCCATCATTCCTTAATCAACTGGGATATTCCATACCGGCCAGCATACAAAATATGGTGCTTAAACTTTCCTATCTTCATCCAAACATTCAAATATTACCTTGTTTCTTCTTACTTTATGCCAAAATGAGCTTCTGCCTTTAGCCTAATTCCTTTGATTCTAAACATCTTAAAAGGTGATTTCTCCCAGTAAGTATCTTAGCACTCTTTCATACTTCTTTATTTTATTATAGATTTATATACTTCTCTTCAGCGTTACTTCTTTATTTTATTATAGCTTTATATACTTCTCTTCAGCGTTACTTCTTTATTTTATTATAGCTTTATATACTTCTCTTCAGCGTTACATTAATACACCTTGTTTTATCTATCATTGTCTACTTACATGGCTTTCTACCCAGTCACAGAATGCTCAATGACAGGGATCAGGTATGCTTTGTATATGTAACTGTATCAAGCAGCACTGTGCTTGGCACAGTCAGTATTTCTGTATTCTAACTAAATGCTGTGATTTATCTGAGATCATGAGATAAGAAGGAGCAGTAATTAATCAGCTAAGCATCTCTATTGGAGTCAATTTCAAGAACTAGCTGTATTTAAGGAACCTAAAAGCTCTTTAAATATACATATATAGAGAGGCTGTGAGTTGTAGCAGCACTTCAAACAGGGAAAAAGAGCTTGAATTTGTAGCCTGGACATGTTTGACTTCAGATTGTGTCCTTGAAGCTAACCATTATTTCTACAGAGAGGTGTCTTCAATAAGTCATATTTATAATATATTTCTCTAAGTTGAATTGGATTTCACGGGTGGTTTTCCTTGTCCAGGAACTTCCAGTAACATTCAGGGAACACTGTGTACCCAAAGAGAGCATCAAAGTGCACCTGTCTTGATTGATACAACTGCTCATTTGCTGAGCAGGGAGGTAGGTGGTTCCAGGTCAGGCCAGGGCCTTTTGGCGTTATTATGATGAAATATATAGTTTTGTTTCTATAGAAATGCTACTTGTCAAGCTGATGTTAAAGAATGAGGGCATTTCTAAGATGAATGATGTCAGTGAAAATACAGAAAATGGATAGGAGTCTGTGTGTGAGAGAGAAAAAGAGAAAGAGAGAAAGAGAGAGAAGAGAGAAACTTTAAATCCTTAACTAAGATTTTAAATCTAGCCTGACTAGGTGGTGGCACAGTGGATAGAGCATCGGACTGGGATGCAGAAGACCCAGGTTCGATACCACAAGGTCGCCAGCTTGAACACAGGCTCATCTGGTGTGAGCAAAGCTCACCAGCTTGGACCCAAGTTCACTGGCTTGAGCAAGGGGTCACTTGGTCTGCTGTAGCCCCACGGTCGGGGCACATATGAGAGGTCGGTCGGTGAACAACTAAAGGGCCGCAATGAGAAACTGATGATTGATGCTTCTCATCTCTCTCCATTCCTGTTTGTCTGTCCCTCTCTCTGTCTCTGTAAAAAAAATTTAAAAAATAAAATATTTTAAATCTAAATTAAATCCCTTTAATTTAGACTCACATTTAAAAATAAGCAAGTGTTTACTCTGTGCCAAGCATTGTGCTCAGCACCTTAAAAGAATCATTGAGTTCTCACAACAACCTTTTGAGGTAGTACTATTATGAACCCTATTTTATTTATGAAAATAGTAAGGCTTGGGTACATGAAATAACTTGCCAAGTATCACTGAATTAGTAAGTGGCAAAGCTGGAAATTTAAACTTTGTTTTATTCCAAAACTTACATTCTTTCTTATAATTAAAGATACAATTTTCATGCAATAAAAGACACAAATCTGAAAATACAGCTGGATAATATTTTACCTATGTATTTACCTACATGACCACCACCCAGTTCAAGATATACAAAATATTCATCATTCTGGAAAGTTCCTTTATGCCCCTTTTTAGTCAACAACAACCCTCCTGCCCTCTGAAAGGTAAACATTACGATGTCTATCACCATATGCTAATGTTTGTTAAAATGTGAACACAAGACCAATAACATCAACCGCACTTGGGAACTTACTAGAAATGCAAATTATCAGGTGACACCCCAGATCAACTATATCAGAAACCTTTGGAGAGGGTCCAAGAAACCATGCTTTAATAAGCACTCCAGATAATTGTTTTATGACCAAGTTAGAGAACTTCTGTATAGAACAGTTTTGTATGTTTTAGAAATTCATATATACACATAAATGCAGTCGTATAGCACGTAATTTTTTGTGTCTGGCCTTTTTTCCTCAGCAAAATATCTGTAAAATTTATTCATATTTGTTGCATGTATCAGTAAGTCTTTCATTTTAAGTTGTTGATTAGTATTCCACTGTATAAATATACAATATTGTCTCTTTGATAGGTTGTTAGTGGAGCTTTTATTAAAGAAAGTTTGTTAAGGAAAATCTTATATTTGTCTAAGGCAAATACATTTGTAGAATAACAAATATTAAGGATCGACTGAAGCAAAGGTAAAACCGGTTGTTGTATCATATGTACATTAGAAAGTAATTCTGTCTTCCCAGCCAAATTTCTCTCTTACTTCCTTCCTAACATTGGAAAATTTATTTAATAGGAAGCTAAGACCTTTATTCCACAATAAACACTAAACCTTAAAAGACATGTGTGTGGTCCAAAAATTAAAAAAATATATATAAAGACAAACTAAAAGTCATACTAAGGTGTTAAATGGTCTATAATGTCTTGCCAGTACAGTTAAGAGCATACATGCTAAATATATACAGTACATGCTATTACTTAAACTCATCCAATTCTTGACAGGAATTACTAATCTATCATGCTACTTTTATTTATTTATTTATTTTTATTTATTTATATTTTTCTTACAGAGACAGAGAGAGGAATAGATAGGAACAGACAGGCAAGAGCAAAGAGAGATGAGAAGCATCAATCATCAGTGTTTCATAGCGACACCTTAGTTGTTCATTGATTGCTTTATTATATGTGCCTTGACCATGGGCCTTCAGCAGACCGAGTAACCTCTTGCTCAAACCAGCAACCTTGGGTTCAAGCTGGTGAGCTTTGCTCAAACCAGATGAGCCCGCGATCAAACTGGCGACCTCGGGGTCTCAAACCTGGGTCCTCTGCATCCCAGTTCGATGCTTTATCTACTGCGCCATCACCCGGTGAAGCCATACTACTTTTAAATGTTAATTCCCAATGCAATTTCAGGGTCCTTCTCAACAATTTATCCCAGGTACCAACCATTAATCTATTATAGTTGACATTCCATGTTGAGCCCATTTCAAGTGTGTATGTATGCATGCATGAGTGTTTATAATCATGTTTAGAACTAAAGAAGGGGAGAGGATACCATAAAGGGAATGTATGGCTGGAGAAAAAAAAAACAGTCATGTTTTCTTTTCTGTAACATGTCTTCTCTTGTGTTTACATTAGAAACAATATGATTAAACATAAAATGATTAGGATGGTAAATAACTATGATAAATATATATTTTTTAATTTTTATTTAACCACAATAATTTTTTTCAAAAAAAATAAATAAAAAGTAAAGTTGAATACTAATTCTGTAAGGAGAATGTAAACATTGTGTTCATAGTGATTTTTACATTTGATGCTTCATTTTTTAAAAAATACGAAATAATAGAAGAAGGAACAGAACTCTCACCACGCTTTGCATAGCTAAAATGTATTACATGTAAGGTAGTATTTTAAAAAAAAATAAGTCAGTTTTGGTTCACTATTGAGCAAAATACTTCAGTGGTTTTTGTAAAATTGAATGTAGCACCTTTCTAATCTAGTGAAAGTTAACATTGAAAAATGTCTCATTTTTTTAAAGTTATGCACAGAACCTGGGACAATGACAAGCAACTTATATAAGCATATTTTTGTGTGAGCTCAGATATCCTGTCTTTCTGTTTCATACCAAAGCAATACAACTGCCATACTGTACTTGCAGAGTTGGAGTGGTGCCCATATCAGTTGAGCATCAATTGCGATTGGATTCTGTTGAGTAGGACCCATAAGGCTTGCATTATCCATAAGACCAGTGCCAGTCTTAGGAACTCTGTTGGAATCACCTCTTAGGCACATGTGGGCAAAGCAGGCCATTTTTCCTTAAAGGGTAAAAGGAATGATGACCATCTTTCATTCTATCACTTGCTGTCCCAGAGTGAGTATCAAACCATAGGAAGGTAAAATATTTATACAGATTTCTCCTTTTGGCCCATACCTTTTGAAGCCATGTTCTAAGAAATGTTACCAGTGGCAATAACTAAGAGCTTTTATTTCATAGTGACACTGTGAGATTTGGCAGAGAAATTCAAGTTTCTGTTCTGTTTTGTTTGTGATTTTGTTATTTTATAGTCAATGGTTGCTATGCTGTGAGACTATGGAGACACTTGGTGATACCAGCACTAAAGTAGTGATTTTGTTGGTTTTGAGGATGATGACAGTAAATTTATTTTCATCAAATCCAGACTTACTTATTTCCTATTAAAGGATGTGTAGAAAGACATTTTTAAAATAGTCATGATACTTCTGGATTAACCAGCCTTCTATGGTCCACAATTATTCTACCTCTATAAGCCCAGGGACATTTCTTATCTCAGGAACTTTCTTTTTAACAGTTAAAAAGTACAGAAAACTATCTCTTATCTACCAGAGGTGGACGGATTTCCGAGTTAAAGGAGCTTAGGGAACTTAGAAAATTTTCCATGGCAAAGCATGACCTTTACACTGAACTGCTCAAGAGGTATCTGCTCCCTTTTTCCCTGAGATATAACTATGAAATTATATGGCTGCAGCCTAATTCTCTGACAATATCAGTGTGGCCCAAATTAGTCATTACCAACAGAGAAGCATAGCCTTTGCATAGGGTGTCAATATACACAGATGCTTAATAAATGTTTTTGGAGTTAAACTGAACTGTATTTGTAGTGGTGGTGATGAATTTACCCTCAACTAGCTACAAGTAGTCAAAGGTGCCCAGCTGTGGTATTTCTGGTCAAGGTTTAGGTATATATAGTAGTCAGAAAATGAAGCAAGTAAACCTAGCAAAACTAATGAGGCAGAGTGGGGAACTAGAAATGTAATGAGCTTCAGAGTAAGGTATACCTGGATTTGAGTTCTGACTTTATTTTCTAGTTATGTAAACTTGGGCAAGTTATTGACTTCTATAAGCTCCACTACTGCATCTTCAAAGTGAGATTGTAATGATTGTAATACTGTTTACCTCATATAATTGTTATTAAAATTATACAGTGTGTTCGTTAAGTCATGGTGCACTTTTGACCAGTCACAGGAAAGCAACAAAAGACGACAGAAATGTGAAATCTGCACCAAATAAAAGGAAAATTCTCCCAGTTTCTGCAGGATGATGTGGCAGCATGTGCGCATGCACAAATGATGACATAACACTGTGTATACAGGGGAGCAGCCCACGGCCATGCCAGTCAAGATGTGGCCGGTACAGAGGAAAGTCCAGTGTGTTTTGTTACTCGCTAAATTCGAATCCGTGACCAAAGTGCAACGTGAATATCGGCGCATTTATAATGAAGTGCCACCACATAAGAATAACATTATTCAGTGGGATAAGCAGTTGAAGGAAACTGGCAGTTTGGTGGAGAAACCCCTTCTGGTAGGCCATCAGTCAGTGACAAGTCTGTAGAGGCTATATGGGATAGCTACCTAAGGAGCCCTAAAAATCTGTGCATGAGCCCACATCAAACTGTACTGAGTAGGTATGAAACTGGGAGAGTTCTCCTTTTATTTGGTGCAGATTTCACATTTTTGTCATCTTTTGTTGCTTTCTTGTGACTGGTCAAAAGTGCACCATGATTTTATGGACACACTGTACTATATAATCCATAATTACAGGTATAGAATTTAAGAGCATTAAACAAGCAATTTTGACTTCATGAACTTAGGTACCCTAATCAAGTGAGTGAGACATTGTTATAATCTTTTCAGGAACAGTGGACAGGAAAACTCAAAGCAGATAGTCACTGTCACATTAATCTGATTGTTTACTTGGCTAGTGAATTCTTTACTCTTTTAGAGTCTCCTGCTATTTAAGTATTAAATTTCAGGTTACCTGATATCCCACCCCATTTCATATACTAGACCACCCAGATACTTGATCTGTGTCTATACTCTAAGCTCAAACTGACTGTTCATGTGTTCCATTCTTCAACAGGACTCTTTTCCATATAGTTTCTATAATAATTGTATACCAAATAATTAAAATATATAGCTTTATTATTCTTCCCAAATAATAATTTTGTTGAGAAAGGTAGAAGGGAGCAAGAAAGAGAGTTAAGAAGAGATGGAGAGAGCTGAGGCAGGAGGAGAAAGGCTGGAGGAGAGGAGGAAAAAAAGAATTTAGTGAAAGAGATAGAGAGATGAGGGAGGGAGAGAGAGAGAGAGAGAGAGAGAGAGAGAGAGAAACTTTTAAAGCTTAAATACCTGGAAATATTTTCCCTTTCCTGTCAAATTGTATCCTCTTTCACACCTATTTTTGTCATATTCTCCTTAGTCTCCTAAGTATAAAGAAAACTCAAGAATTACCTTATACCTCATTCACCAAAAACTACCTAGTCTTATTGATTTTTCAGTTCAGTTTTACACTTTAAAACTTTAATATTCATCAGGCATTGTGCTAGGTTCTAGAGAGACAAAAAATATACATATATACCAGACAAACCCCACTACTTGGAGGAGTTTTTAGATTTAGGGAAAACAGATGTATTAACAGAAGGTATGGTGTACTATAGCATGGACAAATGCACATAAAGCTACGGCAAAACAAAGTTCTTGAAGAGCTAATTCTCCATTTTGATGGATGAATAAAAGTTAATTGGGCAAAATAAATTTAGCCCAATTTCCTAAATAATGTCTTTGGCTTGCCTCCCTTTTTTTCCTGGTTTATGGACCCAACCTTATCCAGACCTAGGTCAACTTAACCTCAGACTGTTTATTAAAACAGTGTTTCAGCTAGGCTTCCTTTTTCCCCTCTGGTGTCTTAACTGTTCTCCATTCATCTTTCACTTGGCTAACAGATTAATCTTCATAAATTATTTCTTTGTTAAAATCATTCACTGTCTCTCTATCACCTCTCACAGCTCTGAAATCAGACTTACTACTGCTTTTAAGATAAAATCAGCCTTTCATCTGGTATTTGGTGCTCTCCACAATCTAGTCCTCATTTATCGGCCCAGCCTCATCTCCTATCATTTCTAAAACATAGTTTGCTTTCTATTCAAATTAAATGTGTGTGTAATTTCTCAAGTTTCCATATATGTATTCTTACCTCCATATTCTGCTCCTATAGATTTTGTTTAGAATGCCTTCCTCTATCAAATCACAACAGATTAGATCCCACCGTTTTCTATAGAACTAGCTCAAGCCCCATACCTTCTATAGAACCTACATGGTCTACCCCAGTGGTCCCCAACCTTTTCTGGGCCACGTACCAGTTTAATGTCAGAAAATATTTTCATGGACCGGCCTTTAGGGTGGGATGAATAAATGCACAAAATAAAATTATGCGACCAGAGTAATAACTGTGGTATTTTTAAATATAATTGTCAAACTTACAATATTTAGTGGGCTAAGTTAAAGGAGGAACGAGCATGTCCTCATTATTCAGGCTGTATTTAAATTTGTTATTCTGACAAGGTTTCATGTCTGACATTAATATGTAATATGATAGGTTCAGGCTTGCTGCCAATCATGAACCTATGACAATAAAAATAAACATGAATCCACTGTGTACTTGTATGCAACTTTATTAGAAGTGTCCTCTTAACATCACACTAACAACATAACATGAGTAACATCTTCTCTGCCTCCAAACACTTCCCAGTAACATTTAAACACTATGGTAACATTTAAACATGCCTTAAAAATAAGATACAACACAAAAACAAATATAAAGTGCATAAAAAATCCAACTCATCATTGTTATGAATATTGTAAGTTAAGGATTATTTATTATAATATTTATATAGAATGAGAGATAGTAGCCTATCTCTCAACAACCATAACACTAAATCAGTGGGAACCCTGAACTTGTTTCTCTGCAATCAGAAGGTCCCATCCAGGGGTAATGGGAGACAATGACACCTGAAGTGTGTCGCTTATGCCTAGTCTATTCCATAATTTTGTTTTGGTTGCTGTCACTGCAGAAAATCCTGCTTCACACAAATAGGATGTTGAACATGGCAACAGGGTTTTTAGTGCTTTTGTGGTGATCTTGGGATATTCTGCCATGACTTTAATCCAGAACACCGGCAGAGTTGTAGTCTTGAACATATTTTTAAGGCCACTGTTATTTGCAATCTCTAGTAGTTGATCCTCTTCCTGCATAGACAGGCTGGATTCACCTGGTGTGTTGACAAATGGATCGCAGATCCATTCCTTGGCAATTCGTGAGTCTTTTGTGGTTGGGAAGTAGTGTTCTAACTCTTTTAAAAGCAAATACAGGTGATCGTGCACCAGCTGGGACAATGAAGGTTTGGGCTAAGTCTCTTCCAAAATTCCTGCAAATGTTTGAAACATGTCAAATATACCCCTGTTCACACATCGTCCCCACAAATCCAGTTTGGCTTTAAATGCAGCTACTTTATCTGCCAACTTGAAGACAGTTGTCATTTTCCCCTGAAGTGACCAATTGAGTTCATTGAGGAGGTTAAATATAAGGTCTACTGGAAAGTTCTGTCCGTTTTTGGAATAAAACAAAGTACAAATTTTTCTTACCGTCAATAAACTTAATTAAATAATATAATTGTCATTATTATTAATGATTTCTTGCCAGCATGAGGGCAATTTGTATATCCTATTTATAAAATATATTTTATCTTTTGATGTGAAAAATTGAACTAGTGCTTGTTTGATATCTTCTTCATTTTTGAATTTTTTGCCCTTCAAAAAATTTTGTAAGGACAAAAACAAGTGATAGTCGGTATTATTCCTTCACAAAACACTTTCAATAAATTTTTACATGCTTCTGTAGCATTTCTTTCTTGCTGAAATTTGTAAAAATTACAGTGGTGTAAATGAACTTTATCAGTAGCCATGGGTACACTATCGCTTCACACATAAGACTAACGTGAATCAACTTTGTTTTAGTTAATTTGCTACATCAGTACGTATACATTAAGTGATAAAAATAGAGAGGCACACATGCACCAAATAAACATGTGCTTATGTGTCGAAACTTGTGAAAGAAACAGACAGAACTTTCCGGTAGACCTTATATATCGCACGAATAAGCGAGTTTTGCGACCCATTCCTAGTCACTGAAATATGCTGCTAGCAGTGACTTTTTTTCTGAGAGACATCTCTGCAGCGGCTCTCATAATTGAAACACTATGGCCAGGGACCTCCCTCGGGATAACCATCTTATTTCTGTGTATAAGAGAAGGTGTCTGTGCTTCGCGTTCATTTCCTCACAAAGCTGCTCGAACAGGCACGAGTGAAGGGCGTGTGCTTTGATGTGGTTAATAACTTTAATGACATCATTCAATATGCTGTTAAGTTCCGGTGGTATATTTCGGCTAGCCAGCATTTTCCTGTGAATAACGCAATGCGTAGACTCGCATTTAGGTGCAACCTCCTTAATCCGAGTAGTTAAACCAAGCATACTTCCGGTCATGGCAGCAGCTCCATCTGTTCATATGCCGACACAAAAAGACCATTTCAGTTTTCCTGATATATAACCATCCAGCAATTTAAATAGTTCTACGGCTGTGGTTTTGGTTGGCAATGATAGTGCACATAACATATCCTCATGCACATCCTCTTGATAAAGATAATGCATGTAAACAAGTAGCATTGCCTTGTTGTCAATATCTATAGATTTGTCAACCTGGAGCACATACCACGGTGATTTATTAATCCTTTCCAACAATTGTGATTCAATGTCCTCTGCTATTTCCTCAATGTGCCATGTGATGGTGGTAGCCGAAAGAGGCATCTGTGCTATCTTTTTAACCGCAGCCTGTCCTAGAAGTTTACGACAAATATCTTTAGTGGTTGGAAGGATCAATTCTTTACCAATGGTGAATGGCTTCTTAGCCTTAGCAATATGGTTAGCCACCAAGTATGATGCTTTCAGTGCACTCACATTTATTGATGTAGTGGCCACCAGTAATTGTTTCTGTCCTTCTTGTTCATCCTTTTTTCTTTCAAAATACTCAGAAGTTTTGTCTTTTAAAATAGGGTGCTTGGTCTCCAAGTGGCAAAGCAGTTTTGAAGGCTTCATTGCCTTATTACTTAGCCGGTCACCACATATTATGCAGAGCGGCCTTGGTGCACGAGAATCACCAGTTGTGATAAATCCATACTTCAAGTAGGACTCCTGGTATTTTCTGTTAAATGAAGCCTTCTTTTTCTTCAAGGTCGTGGGTTCTTCTTCTGTATCCTCACTGGCCCTTTTCCACGTCACAAAAAAACTTTCGATGGAATTTTGTTTTTCACTCATTTTGCTAGTTTATGGGTTTAATTTTAGCGGCAACATATCACGTGACTGAGACAAGCATCAGGAGTGAGTCTTAGACAGGTGTAACAGAGGGAATCTGGTCATTTAAAAAAATAAAATATCGTTCAGACTTAAATATAAATAAAATGGAAATAATTTAAGTTATTTATTCTTTCTCTGCAGACCGGTACCAAATGGCCCATGGACTGGTACCGGTCTACAGCCCGGGGGTTGGGGACCACTGGTCTACCCCATCCCTCTGTGATCACTGCTTTCTCCAATTGACATTAGACATATAGATAGCATTTAACACTTATTTTTCATGTACAATTCTGGTCTCACTGGGCTGTTATCTTTTCAAGACAGAGACTGTTATCTTGTATCCCTCTGTATCTAAAGTGTTTTAGTACTTCACAGGATCTTTTGATTATGATAATAAGTAATCATGTGGTATATTTATGGGAGATATGTGGAAAAAACTCTTGGAGTCAGTCAGTACATACCATATAAGGAGGGACACCTAAATTGCTTACATGATGAGCCAAGGTAGAAGCTTTCTTGGATAACATTAAGCCACAGGTATAAGCCCAAAAGTTTAGAGGGATCATGGAGAGAACATAATTATGCTGGAGGTAAGCCAATATTTATGAATTTAACAAATATTTACACAGTGCTTACTGTGTGTTGGACATTATTTTAAGTACCTTAGGAGTATTAGCTATTTGAATTCTCACTACAACCCTACTACCCTACTATTACTATACCTGTTTTGGAAATGAGACAACCTACAGAAAAGTTAAGTTATTTTCCCAAGGTCACATGACTAGTAAGTTACAGATCTTCAGTCTTGACTTAAGTACTCTGACTTTTAGAGTTTCTAATTTAACCATTGCATGATGTTAATCTTCCAAAAGGTACCACTGTGTTCATTGGTGAACTGGAGTAGGTACAATGAAACTGAGGAAATTTATATTTATTTTAAGGACAATTGTGAACCAGAATAAACATTTCTATGGGCCTGGCTAGACACAGTGCTAAGAGTATGCAACTCTTAGACAGAGTCCAAGGACAGGAAAAAGTTTATTCTTCGTTACATCACATATATTCCAGAACAACAAGAAGCATCCCTGATTATGTCCTCTTTACTTTGACATCAGTTCACATGCCTTTTATGGGTATTAGTCAGAGAAAAGAAAACAGTGTTCACTGTTATCACTTTATATGTTTAGGTTTGCATATTCAACTTATAACAGATTTATAAACCTCTCAAAGGGACTAAAGGTTCTCCTGCATTTACTCCCACAGCACTTTCTTTTTATGTTTATCAAGTTTTACCCAATTTTACTCTTTCTCTTATTGGAAATAAAGAATTTCCCACTTTTTTTTATACAGATGATTTCTCTCTCTCTCCCTCCTCCACCCCAGACACTTATTTACAAAATTTAACAGCTTTTAACAATTTTAATGTGTATTGATGTAAAATGTATTAGGAAGCTCCTATGAGCCTCTAACTTTTGTACTTTGCATTCTGACAATAGGGTACCCAATTTTATACTGCCTCTAGATGTAAATTCAGACTTCTACCAGCCCAGAATTTTTAAAAGTAACATAAAACATTCTGCATCTCTGAAAACGCTAATAGCTTTAATGATTGTTTTGTTCAAGTTTGAAAGAATAAATACAAATATGCACTACATTAATAAACTTCTTGAAAGTTTAGCCACATAGATATAGCCAGTAGAAAATTTCAGTCACAAATTCAAATATGCATGAGAACAAGGTTCTTTAATATCTGTAAAACTGAAATTCACCTATCTTTTAATTTGTTTCCACTTTCTACACTAAACTTGATTCTTCAGTATAAGATATCTTAAGTATTTCTGACTTTAAGCTCAGTACCTTATGTCTTTTGTCACTCAATTCTTCCTTCTTTCCTTATTCCGGGAATTCTAATTTCCTTTGGGTATGAGTGTTAACCTTCTATTCCTATTGACCTCCACTGAGATGTATGCTGTATGTCTAGCCCTGTCTCGTGTTATCAGCTTGTCTACATTCAATACTGATATACTTACCTGTGTAACTCCCTTGGCATGAACCATGCACAGTAATGGTTTGGGGCATAGAAATAAGAGGGGAAGAGGAAGACTGGTAGTATTCTAACTGACTGAGCTCCCTTTTCAGCTCATAAAGATAAGCTGAATTACTGAGATCCAGTAATGTTCACTAGCTTTAGACTTTGGCTATCTAATATGCACCTTCTGTTTCTCAGTTCTTTATTCCTGTGTTATGATGACACCCTGCCAGACATACCATTATTTAATTTGTAGTCATTTTCCTTGTTCTATTCAGACATGTGAAATTTTCATATTTCCTGCATGTACCTTGGACACCAAGAAAGATTCAAGAGTAAGTGACAATTTATCAGTTCTTCTCTGCCTAACATGCTATACAGCCATTCCTACTCTAACAAAGTCACTCCATGGCCACAAGAAGCAATTTTAGAGGCTGCTTTCTCCAACAGATGCAGTTGAGAAGTAGGGTCATATCTGGAATTCTCAAATCTGCCTGAATATTAAAAAAAAAATCTTACGCCCCATTTCAATGGGTTTTGACCTGAGAAAAGGGTCAGTAAGCATGGTTGTACACTAATATCTATAGTCTTTCAATCCTCTCTAAACATTTATTCCAGAACAGAAAGGATTCTTCTTTCCTCTTTTTTATTTTGTCTGGGAAACTGCTCCTACATCATTACAAGTTCTTCCCTACTAGGTGGTTTATGATATGAAATCTGGCACCAGCATTTCATTCTTAACATGAAAAGACAATTTTTAGGTTCCAAAATATTATTTTTCTTTGTCAGATGCCTCACTTTAACAAATAAAAGGTTCTTTAGTTTTTGAATCTCCTCCAAGCTAAGGAATTTACAGCTTTATTCTGAAACTAAAGTATAAAAAAACTCATGGACATAGATAACAGTGTGTTTATTGCAAGAGTAAAGGAGGGTAGGTAGAGGAGAGTATATGGAAGGTAAATACTGGTGGGTGAAGACTTGACTTGGGGAGCAGTGAATGCACAATACATTGTACAGAGATGTGTTGTGGAATTCTGCACCTAAAATCAGTATAATTACATTAACCCATGTTACGCCAATAAATTCAATTTTAAAAAGTGAGAGGTGTTCTCTTTCTTGTTTCCAAAAACATTTGTGCATGATTAGTGTCATTTCTAAAATGCTTACTAAAATTCAGATTCCAAGATGTTGATGGAGTAGACGGACATACCAACTGCCATTTCCCAGGACCAAATTGGATTACAATTTAATTTAAGAACAACCATCTTGAAAAAGCAACTTTGGACTAAAGGAAGAGGACTCTATAACCATGGATCACAGAAGAAGCCATACTGAAACTAGTAGGAAGGGCGGAGATGTGGAAAGGGCTGCTCCACTCCCAGGAGCAAGTGGCGGCTGAGGGCTCAAAGGGAATCTCACTGTGGGGAAGGTGGTCCTGAGAAGGGAGGGTCCTCAGCCCCAGGCCTGGAGGCCCAGCTTAGAGGCCCAGAGCCTGGAAGAGGTGCCCACAAAGCATTTCGAAGTTAAAAGAGCCAGGTTTTTGTCTATGAGAAAGGAACAGTGCTCTCAGAGATACAGGCTCCATCTTAAAAGAGCAGTGCAGAAACTGTTCTTGTTCACAGCAATTTATTCAGGGCTGTGGTGGAAAGAAAGCTAAGAAGACTAGAGTTATATGGGGAGAATGTAAATTTGTAGGCCAAGGGAGAGACACTGTGGGGGATGGCCACCAGAACCCCTGTGCTGAATCATTTTCCAATACTGTAGTCGCCATCATTCTTGGGTGGAGCAGTCCACTCTGAGGGGCATCAGCCTAGAGAAAAGCAGCTTCTTGGCCCTTGGGAGTCTCTTTTATACCAGTCATGAAGACAAGGTCTTTCTGAGAAGCTAGGAAAGAGGGGGCACATCAGTGATTAATCTGGTGTTGAGGCTGGAGCTTTTCCCCACATGCTCCTAGGGCTAAGACTGGTAATTCAGTCTCATAGGACACTCAGTAGAAACTGTCTAGAGTGAGGGCAGACTACACCTCTGGCACTCAAAAGCCACACACACTGTACTCCTGGGTCCACACCCTAGTAAGGTCTGTGAAAAACATCTGAACAGACTGACACCTGGAGCCAAGTGGTACAATCACATTCATCAACATTTCTAATCTCTAAATTGCTTCAACCTCTAGACTCTAGAGAGGATTTTTCAGTGGCTGAGCCAAACAAGCAGCTAGCAGAGAGAGACTACAGTATGTGGGACAAAGGGAAACTTGTCCTTTTAAGTGGCCATTCCCCCAGGCCCAGTGTGGGTAAAAGCCAGTCTAGGTATGCAGCTTGGTATTTGCATGAGTGCCTGGGCCCAGAAGAGGCAGCCACAAACTCTGGGTTGCTTATTGCTCTGGGAAAGCTGGTAAGGGAAAGTCATAGGCAGTGTCTCCCACTGGTCTATGCTGGTTTCATGCCAATGAGGCTGTAAAGCCAGCAGCCAGGGCCACAATCACAGCCGCCTGGCCAATGCAGGTTTGCATTGGATTCAGACAGTTGGTAAAAAAACAACAGAGCCAAAAACTGATGGGCCATAATCTTTAATCCTAACTAGCACCCAGCAGGCAAGTAAAACACACACTGGGCTCCAAAACCCACTCATTCAGTGCTCACAAAGCTACTGACTTATCTGAGTTTTCCTAGAATCAAAGGTTTCTGGCTCACCAGACTTATTCACCTCTGTTTCCCATCTCCTTCCTTTTCCTTGCACAAACTCTGCACAAATTAGCTTCACACTCAACACTCCACCATCTTGGCTGCTTCTCCTTTTCTCCTCCACGTGGCCTTTCTTGCTCTCCTCTCTAATATTAATCTCAGGAACCAAGAGAAATTGAAACAGTCATCAAAAAACTCCCAGCAAAAAAAAATTCTGGATCAGATAGCTTCACAGGTGAATTCTACCAAACATTCAAAGAAGAACTAACACCTATCCTTCTCAAGCTATATCAAAAAAATTCAAGAGGAGAAAAGGCTTCCAAGCTCTTTTTATGAGGCAAGCATTATCCTCATTCTAAAACCAGCTAAAGATACTACAAAGAGTGGAAACTATAGGCCAATATCCCTGATGAACCTAGATGCTAAAATTCTCAACAAAATATTATCAAACAGAATCCAGCAACACATTAAAGAAATCATACATCATGATCAAGTGGGAGTCATTCGATGGAGGCAGGCTGGTATACCATTCAGAAATCAATGTAATTCATCACATAAACAAAAGGAAGGATAAAAATCACATGATTACATCAATAAATGCAGATAAATCATTTGAAAAAATCCAGCACCCATTTATGATAACAACTCTCACCAAAGTGGGAATACAGAAACATACCTCCACGTAATTAAGGGCTCAACAAACCAACAGCGAACATCATATTAAATAGGCAAAAATTCAAAGCTATCTCCTTAAGATAAGGAACAAGTCAGGGGAGCCCAATTTCACCAATCTTATTCAAAATAGTTCTGGAAGTCCTAGCCACAGCAATCAGACAAAAAGAAGAATGAAGAGGAATCTAAATTGGAAAGAAGAAGTAACAGTATCATTATTTGCTGATGACATGATAGTGTACATAGAAAACCCTAAAGTCTCAGCCAAAAACTTACTAGAACTTATAAATGAATTTGGTAAGGTGGCAGATTATAAAATTAATATGCAGAAATCAAAGACATTTTTATTTTTAGATTTTATTTACTCATTTTAGAGAGAGGAGACAGAGAGAGAAAGGAGGGAGGAGCAGAAAGCATCAACTCCCATATGTGCCTTGACCAGGGAAACCCAGGGATTCGAACTGGTGACCTCAGTGTTCCAGGTTGATGCTTTTACCCACTGCACCACCACAGGTCAGGCTCAATGTCATTTTAATACACCAATAAACTGTCTGAAAAAGAAATTAAGGAAACAATCTCCTTCAGTATTGAAACAACAACAAAAAAATATCAAGAAGTAAATATAATCAAGGAGTTAAAAATATGGTATTCAGAAAATTATAATACATAAAAAAGAAATCAAGGATGACACAAACAAGTGGAAGCATATACTGTGTTCATGGAGAGGAAGAATAAACATCATTAAAATTTCTATGTTACCCAAAGCAATCTATAAATTCGAAGCAATTCCTATTAAAATTCCAATGGCATACTTCAAAGATACTGAAAAAATATTTCAAACATTTATATTGAATCAAAAAAAAACATGAATAGCCTCAGCAATCTTGAAAATGGAGAATAAAGTGGGAGATATCACACTTCCTGATATGAAGTTATACTACAAGGCCATTGCAATCAAAGCAGATTGGTACTGGCATAAAAACAGGCATGCAGATAAGTGAAACAGAATGGAGAAATCAGAAATAAACCGAAACCTTTCTGGGCAATTGATATTTGACAAAGGAGGTAAGAGCATACAGTGGAGTAAAGACAGTCTCTCTAATAAATGATGTTTGGAAAACTGGACAGGTACATGCAAAAACATGAAAGTAGACTACCAACTTACACCATTCACAAAAATAAACTCAAAGTGGATAAAAGACTAAATGTAAGATGTGTAAACATAATCATCTTGGAAGAAATCATAGGCAGTAAATTCTTCGATATCTTATGTAGCAATATTTTTGCCAATTTATCTCCACAGGCTAGTAAAATAAAGGACAAGATAAACAAATGGGACTATATCAAACTAAAAAGTTTTTGCACATCAAAAGACATCATTAACAAAATAAAAAGATAACCCACACAATAGGAGAACTTATTCACCAATATGTCTGATAAGGGGTAATAACCAAAATTTATAAAGAACTTCTAAAACTCAACACCAGGAAGGTAAACAATCCAACTAAAAAATGGGCAAAGAAAGTGAATAGACATTTCTTGAACAAGAACATACAGATGGCCAATAAGCATATGAAAAAAATGTTCAGTGTCACTAAACATCAGAAAAAAATGCAAATTAAAACCACAATGAGATATCACCTCACACCTGTCAGAATGGCGCTCATTAACAAAATAACACACAATAAGTGCTGACGAGGGTGTGGAGAAAAGGGAACCCTCCTGCACTGCTGGTGAGAATGCAGACTTGTGCAGTGACTGTAGAGAATATTTTGGTGTTTCCTTTAAAAAAATTAACACATTGAAACTGCTTTTTGACCCAGCTTCTCCCACTTTAGGAATATATCTTAAGCATACCAAATCACTGATTTGTACCACCAAAGTAGATATGTACCACCATGTTTACTGCAGCATTGTTTACAATAGCCAAAATCTGGAAACAGCCCAAGTGTCCATCAATGGACAAGTACGTTAAAAAGTAGTAGTTCGTATATACAATGGAATATAGTACATGGCCATAATAAAGAAGGAAATCTTACCTTTTGTGATGGCATAAATGGGCCTGGAGATTATAATGCTAAATGTAATAAGCCAGGCACAGAAAGACAAATATCATATGATCTCACTTATATGTGGAATCTAAGGAACAAAGTGAACTTAGGAACAGAATAGAGGCAGAGGTGGGTATACAGGGAGCAGAGAGACAGCTGTCAGAGGGAAGGGGGATAAGGGAATGGGATTAGAGAAGGTAAAGGGATTAGTGAAATTATATACAGTGGTCCCTCCCTTATTACAGGAATTAAGTTCCAGAACCCACAGCGATAAGGGAAAATCCATGAAGTAGCAACTTTATATTTTCTTTATTATTTATATATATTTTAAGGCTTTATAAACCCTCCCCACACTCTTATAAACATTTACCACACTATATTTAACCCTTCCCACACTTATTTTGCTTTTCTTGCCACAAAATATTAAAAAATATAAAAATACCTATATACCACAAAATTCCATGATATAGCAAATAATCTGTGATGCAAAATTAGATATATAAAATTTAAAAATCCATGATACAGTGAGACCACAAAATGTTAACTGTGATATGGTGAGGAAGAACTGTATACATAACAGACAGACACAGATAATAGGACAGCAAATCACAGAGGGAAGGGGGAAAGGTGTTTGGGGGATTGAGGCAAAGGGGACATAGTGGGGGTCATGGGGTTGGGAGGTGAGGGTGTTATATTGAGTGGTACATTTGAATCCATGTTAACACAATAAATTAAAATTAATAAATATTAAAGAAAAAATAATCCATTTGCAAGTGTTGACATCAAACCAATAGCAAGTATTAACCCTGATAAAGGGCTAGAGAATTGGGAATGGTCAGAAATACTATAACATTTTCTACAGAAAATAAATGCATGTATTAGCTTGTAATTAAAATACATATTAAGTTTTAGGCGGCAAGATGATGATGTAGTAGGCAGATGTACCAACTTCCACCTCCCAGAACCAAAGTGGATTACAACTTAATTTTAAGAACCATCATCTGGAAAAAACAACTTTGGTCTAAACTAAGAGGATTCTTTAATCAAGGACCACTGAAGAAGCCACACTGAGACTGGTAAGAAAAGTGAAAATGCAGATAAGATTGCCCAGCTCCTGGGAGCAAGTGGGAGTCTGGAGGGACTGGCATGGTGGAAACAATACCAGTGAAGGGAAGCAGGTCACCAACCAAACAGAAGCTTTCCTGTTGCAGTCAGAGCAAAGAATAGCTTAGTAGCAGGGAGCAATCAGGGATACAGTGTTGAGTGCTAAGGTCTGAGCTGCATCACCACCCTCACACTGCTGAGTGCTCACCAAGGATGGGTAGTGGCAGGTTGCAGAACTGTGGTCCCATCGGCGGGGACAGAAGCCAGGGACTGGCTCCTGATGTGGCCCGGGCATGAGCGCAGTCCCACCTGGCAGGGACAAAGGCTGAGGGTGGCTGTAGAGGCAGAAGGGGTGCACAAAAGTGGTCAGACGCATGACTGTGGGCCAGGATAGCAAGAGCGGTCCTGCCTGCAGTCCCACCCACAGGGGCAAAGTGAAAACTGGGGAACAAGCTGAGACCTAAGGCTGGGCACAGAAGCTCAGTCCTGCCTGTGGGGCCAATGCTTGTGGCCTCTGTGCATGAGTGCAGTCCTGTCCATGGGAGTGGAGTGAAGCCCAGGGCCTGTCATAGCTTGTAGCCCAGAAGCAGAAATGCAGTCCCATCACAGGGGTGGGACAAAGCCAGGTGGCCAGCCAGGGTTTGCAGTCCAACCACATAAAATGCAGTCCCACCCATAGGGCTGTGGTGTAGAAAAGGGCTGGCCAGGGCTTGCAACTCAAGCTCACGAACAAAGTCCCACCCATGGAGGTGAGGCAGAAACCACAGCAACCACCACAGCTGGTCAGTGCTGGTAACATCCGTGCCCGAACGCTTGAGGTGGCAGCAGAAGGGGTGGTGGGCCTGCAGACAGACCACACCTAAGGAACACAGAGGCCACAACCATCAGACTCCTGTGAACACATCCTTCTTAGACACAGACAAAATCGGAAGGTAGAGATATGCAACCGAATTGAATCAAGAGAAATACCCAGAAAAGGATTTGAATGAGATGGAAATGACCAAATTACCAGATGCAAAGTTTAAAATAATGATTGTTAGGATGCTCAAAAATCTTAGAGCACCAATGGATAAACATAACAAGCACCTAAATATAGATATAGCAAGTATAAAAAAGGACATTGAAATAATAAAAAAGAATCAGTCAGAAATGACAAATACAATATCAGAAATGAAGACCAAACTGGAAGGTATTAAAAGAAGGATGGATAAAGCTGAGGATCAAATCAGCGAGTTGGAGGATAAGATAAACAAAAACAGGGAAGCAGAGCAGCAAAAAGAAAAGAAGCTCAAAAAGTCTGAGGAAACTTCTAAGAGAGCTCTGTGACAACATGAAGAGAAATAACATCTGCATCATAGGAGATCCAGAAGGAGAAGAGAAAGAACAAGGGATAGAGAACTTGATTGAGAAATCATAGCTGAAAATTTCCCTAAATAGATGAAGGAAAAAGTCACACAAGTTCAAGAAGTACATAGTGTTCCATTAAGGATGAACCCAAAAACGCCAACACCAAGACACATCATAATTAAAATACTAAGAGATTAAAATTAAGAGATTAAAAAAATACTAAAAGCTGTAAGAGAAAAGCAATCTATTACCTACAGAGGAGCCTACATAAGGATGACATCTGACTTCTCACCAGAAACATTAGAGGCCAAAAGGGAATGGCAAGAAATATTCAAAGTAATGCAAAACAAGAGCCTACAACTAAGGATTCTCTATCCAGCAAGGCTATCATTTAATATTGAATGAGAAACAAAAAGCTTCTCAGACAAAATAAAAGAACAAACAAAAAACCAAAAACTAAAGGAATTCATTACAACCAAACCAATGCTACAAGAACTGTTAAGGGACCTGCTGTAAACAGAACAAAGGAGGGGAAAAATCTAATAAAAGAGGAAGGTAGATTTAAAGAATAAAATGGCAATAAACAAATACATATCAATAATAACTTTACAATTAAATGGATTAAATGCTCCAATCAAAAGACATAGGGTAGCCCTGGCCAGTCGGTTCAGTGGTAGAGCATCGACCTGGCATGCAGGAGTCCTGGGTTTGATTCCTAGCCAGGGCACACAGAAGAAGCACCCATCTGCTTCTCCACACCTCCCTCTCTCCTTCCTCTCCTTCCTCTCTGTCTCTCTCTTCCCCTCCCGCAGCCGAGGCTCCATTGGAGCAAAGATGGCCGGGGCACTGGGGATGGCTCTGTGGCCTCTGCCTCAGGCGCTAGAATGGCTCTGGATGCAACAGAGTGATGCCCCAGAGGGGCAGAACATCGCCCCCTGGTGGGCATGCTGGGTGGATCCTGGTCGGGCGCATGCGCGAATCTGTCTGACTGCCTCCCCGTTTCCAGCTTCGGAAAAATGAAAAAAAAAAAAAAGACATAGGGTAGCTGCGTGGACAAGAAAACAGAACCCGTACATATGCTGTCTACAAGAGACAAACCTTAAAACAAAAGATACACATAGATTGAAAGTAACGAGATGGAAAAAAATATTTCATGCAAACAAAAATTTTTAAAAAGCTGGGGTAGACCTGTGGTGGCACAGTGGATAAAGCGTCGACCTGGAAATGCTGAGGTCGCCGGTTCGAATCCCTGGGCTTGCCTGGTCAAGGCACATATGGGAGTTGATTCTTCCAGCTCCTCCCCCCTTCTCTCTCTCTGTCTCTCTCTCCTCTCTCTCCCTCTCTGTCTCTCCCTCTCCCTCTCTCCTCTCTAAAAATGAATAAATAAAATAAAATAAATTAAAAAAAAGTTTAAAAAAAAAAGCTGGGGTAGCGATACTTATATAAGACAAAATAGACTTTAAAACAAACGCTATAGTAAGGGATAAAGGAGGTCACTACATAATGATAAAGGGAGCAATACAACAGGAAGATATAAGCATTATAAATATCTGTGCACCTAATATAGGAACACCTAAATATATAAAGCAGATTTTGATGGGTATAAAGGGCGAGATCAACAGCAATACTATAATAGTAGGGGATTTCAATACCCCACTAACATTACTGGATAGATCCTCAAGAAATAAAATTAACAACAAAACAGCAGACTTAAAGGACAAACTAGATCAACTGGATTTAATAGATACTTTCAGAACGTTTCGCTCTAAAGTAGCAGAATATACATAGTTTTCAAGTGTCCATGGTACATCCTCTAGGATACAACATATGCTAGGACACTAAATGAGTCTGAACAAATTTAAGAAGATTGAAATCATATCAATCATCTTCTCTGGTCACATTGGCGTGAAATTAGAAATCAAATACAATTGAAAAACTGAAAAACACTCAAACATTGGAAACTAAATAACATGTTATAAAATAACTAATGTGTTAACAGTGAGATCAAGGAAGAAATAAAAAAAATCCTTGAAACAAATGAAAACGAACAGAGAACAATTCAAAATTTATGGGACACAGCAAAAGCTGTCCTGAGAGGGAAGTTCATATCACTACAGGCACACCTTAAGAAGCTAGAAAAAGCTCAAATAAACAATTTAATCTTGCATCTAAAAGAGCTAGAAAAAGAATAGCAAGTAAAACCCAGGGAAAGTAGAAGGAAGGAAATAATAAAGATCAGAGCAGAAATAAATGACATAGAGGCTGAATAATCTATACAGAGGATCAATAAAACCAAGAATTGGTTCTCAGAAAAGGTAAACAAAATTGATGAACTTTTAACCAAATTCACCAAGAATAAAAAGAGGACTCAAATAAATAAAATTAGAAATATGAGAGGAAATGTAACAACTAACATAGCAGAAATACAAAGGATTGTAAGAAAATACTATGAAGAACTGTATGCCATAAAATTACACAACCTAGGTGAAATGAACAAATTCCTCAAAACATACAATCTTTCAAAAATCAATATAGAAGAATCAGAAAACCTAAACAGACAGATTTCATTGTATGAGATTGAAACAGTTTTCAAACAGCTCCCAACAAACAAAAGTCTTGGGCCAGATGGCTTCACAGGCTAATTTTACCAAATATTTAAAGAACTAACTCGTATCCTTCTCAAGCTATTTCAAAAAATTCAAGTGAAGGGAAGACATCCAAATTCCTTTTATGGGGCAAGCATAATACTGATTCCAAAATGAGGCAAAGATACTAAAAAAGAAATAAAACTATAGACCAATATCCCTGATGAACTTAGATGCTAAAATTCTCAACAAAATATTAGAAAACCGGATCCAGCAATACATGAAAATAATCATACATCATGATCAGGTAGGATTTATTCTAGATAGACAAAGCTGGTACAATATTCGCAAATCAATCAATGTGATTCATCACATAAACAAAAGAAAGGATGAAAATCACATGATAATATTAATAGATGCAGAAAAAGCACTTGATAAAATCCAGCACCCATTTATGATCAAAACTCTCAGCAAAGTGGGGATACAGGGAACATACCTCAATATGATAAAGACCATCTATGACAAACCCAAAGCCAACATTATAATCAATGGTCAAATATTAAAAGAAATCCCCTTAAAATAAGGAAGGCAGCGGTGTCCCCTTTCACCACTCTTATTCAACATAGTACTGGAAGTTCTAGCCACAGCAATCACACAAGAAGAAGAAATAAAAGGCATCCAAATTGGAAAAGAAAAAGTAAAACTCATTATTTGCAGATGATATGATAATGTACATAGAAAACCCTAAAGTCTCAGTCATAAAACTACTGGACTTGATAAATGAATTCAGCAAGGTGGCAGGATATAAATTAAATATTCAGATATCAGTGGCATTTTTATGCACCAACAATGAACTCTCTGAAAGAGAAATTAAGAAAACAATCCCCTTCACTATTGCAACAAAAACAACAAGAAGCCTGACCTGTGGTGGCGCAGTGGATAAAGCGTCGACCTGGAAATGCTGAGGTCGCCAGTTCAAAACCCTGGGCTTGCCTGGTCAAGGCACATATGGGAGTTGATGCTTCCAGCTCCTCCCCCCCTTCTCTCTCTCTCTATCTCTCCTCTCTGTCTCTCCCTCTCCTCTCTAAAATGAATAAAAAAAACAAGAAAATAAAGTACCTAAGTGTATATTTAACAAAAGAGTTTAAAGACTTGTACTCGGAAAATTATAAAATATTGTTAAAGGAGATCAAGGAAGATACAAACAAGTGTAAACATATACCGTGTTTATCGATAGGAAGAATAAACATCATTAAAATGTCTATATTACCCAAATCAACCTGTAAATTCAAAGCAGTTCCTATTAAAATACCAATGACATACTTCAAAGATATAAAACAAATATTCCAAAAATTTATATGGAACCAAAAAAGAATACGAATAGCCTCAGCAATCCTGCAAAAGAAAAATAAAGTGGGAGGTATCACACTTCCTGATATCAAGTTATAGTACAAGGCCATTGTACTGAAAACAGTTTGGTACTGGCATAAGTACAGGCATATAGAACAATGGAACAGAACAAAGAACCCAGAAATAAACCCACACCTTTATGGATAATTTATTGTTGACAAAGGAGGAAAGAGCATACAATGGAGTAAAGACAGTCTCTTTAACAAATGGTGTTGGAAAACTTGGATAGGTACTTGCAAAAAAAATGAAAGTGGATCTCCAATTTACACCATTCACAAAAGTAAACTCAAAGTGGATAAAAGACTTAAATGTAAGTCGTGAAACCATAAACATCTTGGAAGAAAACATAGGCAGTAAACTCTCTGATATCTCTCATAGCAATATTTTTGCTGATTTATCTCCACGGGCAAGTAAAATAAAGGACAGGATAAACAAATGGGACTATATCAAACTAAAAAGCTTTTGCACAGCAAAAGACATCATTAACAAAATAAAAAGACAATCCAAACAATGGAAGAATATATTCTCCAATACGTCTGATAAGGGGTTAATAACCAAAATTTATGAAGAACTTATAAAACTCAACACCAGGAAGATAATCCAATCAAAATGGCCAAAGAAATGAATAGACACTTCTCAAAGAGAACATACAAATGGCCAATAAGCAGATGGAAAAATGTTCAATATCACTAATCATTAGAGAAATGCAAATTAAACCCACAATGAGGTATCACCTCACACCAGTCAGAATGGTGCTCAAAACAACACATAACAAGTGCTGTCAAATGTATGGAGAAAAGGGAACCCTCCTACACTGCTGGTGGGAATGCAGACTGGTGCAGCCACTGTGGAAAACAGTATGGAGATTCCTCAAAAAATTAAAATGGAACTGCCCTTTCACCCAGCTATCGCACTTTTAGGAATATATACTATGAATACCAAATCACTGATTTAAAGTAGATATGCACCCCCATGTTTATTGCAGCATTGTTTATAATAGCCAAGATATGGAAACAGCTTAAGCTTCCATCCATGGACGACTGGATTAAAAAGCGGTGGTACATATACACAATGGAATACTATGTGGCCGTGAGGAAGAAGGAAATCTTACCTTTCATGACAACATGGATAAACTTCAAAACTATTATGCTAAGTGAAATAAGCCAGAAAGAGAAAGAAAAATACCATAAGACCTCACTCATTTGAGGAATCTAATGAACAATATGAACTGAGCAACGGAACAGAGGGATCAAAGGGACCAGAGGGAAAGCATTAGAGGGAAAGTAGAAGAGAAGATGGGATCAGAGAAGGGAAAGAGATTAATGAAATTATATATAAGTAACACAGCAATATAGAGAACAGGACAGCCAATCCTGGAGGGAAGGGGGGAAGGCATTGGGGGGAGGGGGCATGGGGGGCTGAGGGGGAATAAAGGGTGGGGGCAGATATATTCTGTGGGACACTTGAATCTATGTAAACACAAATTAAAATCATAAATAAAAATAAAGAATCATTACCAGCTAGAAGCAGCGGTCATTGGGACTTGAACATGAGCTGCAAAGCATAGAATGGTGACAACAATTCCAGTGCCATGTGGACTTTTCCTGTGGGGAACTTTCCTGGACTCCTGCTCCCTGTGACGTGACAGCTCCTAACAGACTGAACTGTGGTTGGGTTGCATTTTTCAGGGATTTGGCATGGTGATGGGGCCAACTTGGACTTGGGGAACATGTTAAGGACATTACTCATTTATGGATTCTTGCTATATTGGCCAAGAGTTTGCTTAAAGGCTTTTAATCACTGTAAAAAAAAATAGAGGACTGGATGAAGAAGATGGGGCACATATACACCATGGTATATTATTCAGCTAGGAGAAATGGTGACATCGGATCACTTATAGCGGAATGGTGGAGTCTTGGTAGCATTGTGTGGGTGAAATAAGTGAATCAGAAAAAAACAGGAACTGCAGGATTCCATACCTTGGTGGGACATAAAAGCGAGACTAAGAGGCATGAACAGGAGTGTGGTGGCTATGGGGGGTGGGGGGAGGGAAGGAGGGAGAGGGGGAGAGGGAGGGGTATAGAGAGAACTAGATGGAGGGTGGCGGAGGACGATCTCTCTTCGGGTGATGGGTATGCAACAGAACTAAATGACAAGATAACCTGGAAATGTTTTCTTTGAATGTATGTACCCTGATTTATTGATGTCACCCCATTAAAATAAAAATTTATTTATAAAAAATAAATAAATAAATAAATAAATAAATAAAAATTATATTGGCAGAAAAAATAAAATATAATGTTTACTAAAATTCAAATATAAAGTCAAAAAGAAAATTTAACTCTTTGTTATCCTGTGTTATTATTATATTATTATTATTTACTCTTCCTTCCCTGGAGCTATACACTGGTTATCTAACCTTAATTGTGTAGTGATAGACAGTACACATAAAATTGGCTGGCAAGTGGCTGATTTTTCTCTCTTATCTTGCTTTCTAACTAAATACATCTTAATCCCACCTTCAGGTTGTTCTGGTAGTTTTTTTTCCCCCTCTAGCAGTGTGAAGGAGGGTAAATCTTACTTTTCCTCTTCTCAGTCCATTTGTCCCTTTAATTTTCTTCCTTCTGCAAATGTTGAATGGCACCAGATGTAACTGACAAAGTTAAAATTTGATTTTTGAGTTCACTGAGAGAGAATTCAGAACCAAGAACTAATTATAAGAGAACATAAATAAATGTCACAGGGGTAGAAGTAAGCCAGCTGGGCTGTGTGGACTCAGTAAACAACGTAGAGAGGCATAGAGGCAAAAGAAGGACTTTTAAAGCTTTGGGGAAAGAAAACAAGGATATTTGCCTTCATGTAATAAAGGGGAAAGGAATGACATGAACATGAGAGAGAGAGAGAGAATGAGAGAATAGGTCTTTTATTTTAAGGGCTCTCTAAAGGCAAGGATATTAAGGGAGATCTGAGGGGAGAATCTCAAGACAGTATTCATCAGCTTTCCAGATGTGTCTTTTTCAGGGTTGTGGTCTCTACTGATTTGTCAGTGCTAGGGTGTCATTAGTCATTGGAGCTAGTCCTGATGTCAGTCACAGTGTTGCTTCATCTGGCTTTGCTGCTCTTCTGGGCCTGCAGCTCAAACACAACTGAGCCCTAAATGTAACTAGATGTTACCACTAGTTTAACCAGAACTGTGTCTCCGTGGTCAAAAGATGGGGAGGTTTGTTTCTACTATTATACAATGCAGGCCAGAAACTTATTGTCCTAAGGGCTTAATATTTAAGAGTGGTTATGCAAGAGCTTGCACGGGTCCTCTAAAGCTATTTTTTTACTCTATTGTTCCTTCTCTATGGGGTCTACCATATGTCTAATGATACTCAAGGGGAGGAAAGTTAACCTTGAAGACATAGGCAGATTTAACTGTGGGGGCACACCAGGCTCACACTCTGGACTCCAACTTCTGAAGGGCCCTTCAAACCCCCAATTTTATACTTTTTTCTAATGACATCAAGTTTGGTTTTATATGTGCAATTTTAAAATTAATAGTACATGATATTTTTTATTTATTTAAAAATATGGTTATCTCCACAGGCAAGTGAAATAAAAGACAGGATAAACAAATGGGACTGTATCAAACTAAAAAGCTTTTGCACAACTAAAGACAATAAGAACAGAATAAAAAGACAAAAACTACACAATGGGAGAACATATTCAACAATATGTCTGATAAGGGGTTAAAAACCAAAATTTATAAAGAACTTGTAAAACTCAACACCAGGAAGAAAAACAATCCAATCAAAAAATGGGCAAAAGAAATGAATAGACACTTCTTCAAAGAGACATACAGATGGCCAATAGACAGATGAAAAAATGCTCAATATCACTAATCATTAGAGAAATGCAAATTAAAACCACAATGAGATATCACCTCACACCTGTCAGAATGGCGCTCATCAACAAAACAAGGCAGAATAAGTGCTGGCGAGGATGTGGAGAAAAGGGAACCCTCCTGCACTGCTGGTGGGAATGCAGACTGGTGTAGCCACTGTGCAAAACCGTATGGAGATTCTTCAAGAAATTAAAAATCGAACTGCCTTTTGACCCAGCTATCCCACTCTTAGGAATGTACCCTAAGAACACCATAGCACTGTTTCAAAAGGAGAAATTCACCCCCACATTTATGGCAGCATTGTTCACAATAGCGAAGATCTACAAACAGCCCAAGTGACTGTCAGTGGACAAGTGGATTAAAAAGCAGTGGTACATATATACAATGGAATTATATGGGGCCATGAAAAAGAAGGAAATCTTACCTTTTGCGACAACATAGATGGACATGGAAACTATTCTGTTAAGTGAAATAAGCCAGGCAGAAAAAAAAATTATCATATGACCTCACTCATTTGAGGAATCCAATGAACAATGTGAACTGAGGAACGGAATTGAGACAGAGGAGAGATCAAAGGGACCAGAGGAAAAGAGGACAGAGAGAAAGGGGATGATAGGATGGGATAAACCTGAAGGAAAGGGGGGAGGGTGCTATGGGGAGGGGAGCAAGGGAGATGTTGAGGAGAATATAGGGGGACAGGGGATGCGTTCAGGGTGACACTAGAATCTATGTAAACACAATAAATTAAAATCAATAAAAAAACCATAATCCAACTTAAAAAAAATGGAGCACAAGGTGTGGGGATGAAACCAGAGGGTTGTCACTATATGGCAGTGGTGTATGTGCCAAACCTAATTTTTCCTTCCGTATTTAAGTGATTTACTCTTTCGTAAAAACTACCCCAGATTTAGTTACTTCAAACATTGATTTGTTATCTTTCACGATACTGTGGGTTGACTGGGCTCAGTGGTATGGTTCTTTGGCTGATGTTGGCTGGGGTCACACCCTTAACTATGTTCAGCTAGAAGCTGGGCTGGGCTAGGAGGTCCAGAAAAGCTTTAGTCAGAGCCCTGGTGCTTCACTGTGCCTCCACGTGGCTCCTCTCTCTATGTGGACTTTCACCACTTAGTTGTCCAATCTGAGACTTTTCTTATAGCATTGCAGCTGGCTTCCTAGTGGGAGGAGCAGAAACTATCAGTCGATGTAAGGCATGGGCTCAGAACTCCCCAAATGCTAGAAAAAAGAAAAAAATATGGTTAACATGTATTTTTATTTTCCCAGTCTCTCTTTTTTTATAAGGGGCCCAATATTTTCTTCTGCACCTGGGGCCTCAACCAACCTTAATCCGCCTATGCCTGAGGGTGAGGTTCCACCCTATATCTGTTTTCCCAATTTTGCTCTAGCTAGGCACCCAGGGCTTTCCTCCCTGGTCACTTTTTATAAATGGTCTACTTTGCTCATGTCTGTCTTTTCTAACTGTCTATATTACTTCTTCCTGAAGGTCCACTTTCCTTGTTTCTTCTGGGACTGTTATTCTTCCATCAGATACTGGAAAATCTGAGGTCAATGTCAATCTCTCTCTCTCTCTCTCTCTCTCTCTCTCTCTCTCTCTCCTGTCTCCTGGGTTGCCACGTAAACCTGTTCTGTCAAGGTACAATAAAAGTAGGAGGTATGAGTTCTATAACTATAGGTAGGGATGTAAAGATGGAACAGGAAGGTCAGTGTGATCCTCTACTCTGGGCTGCATATGCCATTTGATATTTTTTATTTTTCAGAAGACCAAAGTAAAATAAATAAATAAAGCACATGGCACACAGGAAGAATTACATTCTTTCTAAAACACTTCATAAGAGATGAATTGTCAGCATAACCATGATCTTATAATAAAAGTCATTTTGTCCCCTTCTCAACTTGGATTACATTACAAAGCCTTTTTTCATTAACTTGACACTGAACAGCATCATTAAGTTATCTTTTTTCTTTAATCAGCCTAAACAGGCGGTGGTGGCACAGTGCATAGAGCATTGGAATAGGATGTGGAAGACCCAGGTTTGAAACCCTAAGGTCACGGCTTGAGCGCAGGCTCATCTTGCTCCAGTGCGGTCTCACCAGCTTGAATGTGGGATCATAGACTTGACCCTATGGTCGCTGGCTTGAGCCTAAAGGTCACTGGCTTGAAGCCCAATGTTGCTGGCTTATGCAAGGTGTCACTTGCTCTGCTGTAGCACCCCCACACACACCCGGTCAAGGCACATATAAGAGTGCAATCAATGAACTAAGGAGCTGCAATGAAGAATTGATGTTTCTCTTTTCTCTCCCTTTCCGTCTACCCCTATACATCCCTCTCTCTGACTCTCTCTGTCTGTTAAAAAAAATCATATATGTATGGTGGGACATAAAAATGAGACTCAGAGACATGGACAAGAGTGTGGGGGTTACAGGGTGGGGGGGGAGGAGAGGGAGGGGGTGGGGGAGGGGAGGGGCACAAAGAAAACCAGTTAGAAGGTGACGGAAGACAATTGGACTTTGGGTGATGGGAATGCAGCATAATCAAATGTCAAAATAACCTAGAGATGTTTTCTCTGAACATATGTACCCTGATTTATCAATGTCACCCTATTAAAATTAATTAAAAAAAATTATATAGTAAGCATTTATCACGTGATTACTTTAAAAACACTTTACACATCAACCTATTATTCTATTATGTTTTTGCACCACGATATATTTATTCGCTCTTCTAATGTTTAATATTTAGGTTGTATTTGTGTTTCAATATTATAAAATTTACAAAAATCACCTGGAATATCAAGTTTGTAAACCTGCTTAATTATTTTTTAAGGATGAGGTCCTTAGAAGTAGAATTGAAAGTCAAAAGATACAACCTGTTTTTCATTGAAAAATTTTAAATTAAAGAGTAATTATGATTTTAAATTCTAAAAGTAATATAACCAGGTACTTAAAAATAAATAAATGTATAAAATAGAAACTGTCATCTCACACATTAGAGATCATAATTTTTATCAGGTTAATGTCTATTTTTAGTATGAAGAAGTTTAATGTTCTTTTTATTATAGTCTATTGCTATTTTCAAAGATCATTCATTTTAAAGTATCACCAGTAGTTGATAAAAGTGATGATCACATTGCATACTCCTCAGCCTTAAGTATTCTTGCTCATTAATATATTCAACATTAGATGAACAAATTGGAGTGTTTTTTACACTAACAATACTGATATTTATAGATCTATGTATCTCTCTCTCTCTCTCTATATATATATACTCATCATTTACACATACATACTACAAACATTTTCTCCAGTTTGTAATTAAAATTTTTAAGTATTTTTCTTATATAGAGTTTTTACATTTTTATGTAGTCACATTTAACTATCTTGATAATTTATTTTATCTTTAACTTTAAAAGGCCTGCCATTTTCCCATAAGCATATAATCATTTATGCTTTCTCACAATTATTTAAGATTTAAATATTAAAAATATAATTTATATTATGATAAATTATGATATATTTCAAACATAAGAAAAGTATATAAATTTAATATAACAAGCACCCATAACCGAAGTGCTCAGATTCACAGATGCTGATATTTTGCCATATTTACTGAAGTTCTTTTGTGAAGAAATACAGTTATAGCTGTAGGTAAAGACTCACCTCCATCCTTTTCCCCTCCTTGTCTCGCTGTAATTTGTGTATATAATTTACCTCATTCTATGTTTTCTACATATATCCATATGCACTATAAATTATTGTCCTGTAGGCTTTAAGTGTTTACCTAAATAGAATCATTTTCCTTTGACTTTTGTCATTCAACTTTATACTTCTAGGATTTATCAGGATAGATGACTATATTTCTAGTTTATATATTCTTACTACTTTATCATATACATTTATTTACATTTTGATTTCTCTTCATGAGTTGCTTGTTCATATCACTTGTGCATTTTTAATTGTGTTGTTGAACTTTTTTAAATTATAGATTTGTTGGGATTCTACACATATTCTTGACCTAAATCTTTTGTGTTATATATGCACCAAATACCTGTTCCAAATCTGTTATTTGTCTTTTAAGTTTTTGACATTTTATGACATACATAAGATTTTCACTTTAATGTAGCTCATTTCTTAACTATAATTTTTATGTATTCCATTATTTTATGTTTTGTTAAAATACTTTTTTAATTCAATGAAATGAAAATATATTTTATGCTCTAAAAATTTTAAGTTTGCATTTTTATGTTTAGACATTTGAGTCACATGAAATTATTTTTCTGTATGAAATGGAGTAGGATTTTCATTGCCTTTTTCTACATAGCAAATTTTCACAGAACCATTTACTGAGTAAAATATTCTGCCAAAACTGAGTTCTAATGCTATCTGCATCATATATCAATTTGCCATATAAAAATACCAGCCTTTTTCTAGCCTTTCTATTCTGTCACATTATATTCTTATTGTTTTTAAATTAAAAAAAATTGCTTTTATTGAATTTATTGGCATGACATTGATTAATAATATTATATAGGTTTCAGGTGCATAGTTCTACATCATCTGTGCATTGTATTGTGTGTTCACCACCCCAAGTTACATCTCTTTCCATTCTTATTTATCCTCTTTACCCTCTTCTACCTCCCCCCAACATTCTTTTCTCTCTGGTAATCACTATATTGTTGTCTGTTTCTATGAGGTGTTTTTTTGTTTGTTTGTTTTTTCTTAATCTCTTCACCTTTATCACCCAGTTCCACAAACATTCCCTATTGTTTTATTTGTTTCTCCCTGATTCAACAGCCACTCTGTTTATTACTGTGGATTTATGACAAAGCTTAGTATATAGTAAGGAAAGTTCTTTTTCATTACTCTTTGACAAATTTTTTTATTATATTTAGACTTTTGTTTTCTTCCAATGAATTTCAGGATCAGCTTGTCCGATTTTGTGAAATATCATTTTGGAACTTAAACTGAAATTATCTTGAATTAATTTATTAACTTAGAAATAATTGTGACCTTTAAAATATTTTCTCTTGATTAACATGCATAGTACAACTCTCGGTACAGGCAGTCTTTTATGGCATTATCATCTGCTAATGATAACAATTATGGTTCTTTATGTTCAATCTGTAGAGTTTTGTTTCCTTTGTCATTTTGCAACAAATGGAATTTCTAGTATATGCTTAATAAAGTAGAAATAGCATCATTTTATGAAAGGAATAATATATTTTTATGATTTTCCCAGTAAGTAATGTGTTTGCTGTAGGTCTGTGGTTGATAGCTTTTATCAGGTTAAGGAGGATCTCATATATTTGTGGTTTGTTAAAACTTGTTTCACTCTTGAGCTGTCTTTGTATTTTCTGAAAAAAAAAATCTGTAACATGTATTCATACAATGATATAAATTTTCCCCTTTAATCTATTAACATGATGATTTGTAGTGGCAGAATTTTTAATATTAAAAGAACTTTTTATTCCTGGATTAAGCCACACATTATCATGTGTTTTTTTAAATACATGATTTATTTGGCTTTATAATATTTTCCTTAATTTTTATTGCATCTACATTAAAATTACATTGACCTATGATTATTTTCTTATACTGTACAAGTTGGGATTTTGGATCAAGTTTATATTTGCCTCAAAAAGTGACTTGGCTAACTTTACCTTTATTTTCTATTTATTACATAAATGATTTCTATATACACAATTAAATTAGTTGAGGATTTTTTTGTATTTTTGCTTGTTAATAAAACGATAGTGCTCATGTTTGTTTGTTTTTTTAATCAACACCAAATAAATCAGAATCTATGGAGGAACCAGGCATAAATATGCTCTCCAGGTGATTATAATGTAAAGAAAAGTTTGAGAACCACTGCACCATAACAACTTGTATATGATAGAGCTTATCTATTCTTTGAAGGCATAAGAAATAAAATATTTATTCTGTGAAATTTAAGTAGAAATTATAAAATTGTCTGGGCCTGGCAACAAATTAATGGGTAGATTGTAAAACTTTCATTCAGTTTCTTTATTGGTTATATAGATATATTCATTTCTTTCTATTATTTATTAGGTCACTTTTGGTTATTATTTTTCAGAAAATTCATTTTTATGCTTTCAAATTTATTGACATAAAATTGGTCATGGTATGTACAAATAAAAATTTGGGGGGGGATCAGAGACAGAGAGAGGGACTGAGAGACAGGAAGAAAGAGAGATGAGAAGCATCAATTATGCATTGCAGCACCTCAGTTGTTCGTCAATTGCTTTCTCATATGTGCCTTGACTGGTGGAGGGAGGCTACAGCAGAGCAAGTGACCCATTGCTTAAGCCAGCAACCTTGGGCTCAAGCCAGTGACCTTGGGCTTCAAGCCAGTGACATTTAGGCTCAAGCCAGTGACCATGGGGTTATATGTATGATCCCACACTCAAGCCTGCAAATTTACGCTCAAGCTGGTGAGCCTGCACTCAAGCCAGATGAGCCCGCACTCAAGCCAGGGTTTCGAACCTGAGTCATCTACATCCCATTCTGATGCTCTGTCCACCACACCACTACCTGATCAGGCTCCAAATAAGTTTTTAGACTCCATTATTCTCTAATTAGAACCATAGTTTATATTTTATATGTGTGTGTATAAATATACATATATTTAACAGTACAGAGTTCTTTATTTATTTTTTATATGTATCATGCTATGAATTTATAGGGAATGTGTTCTAGCAGTTCAGGTTTGTTACCATTGGCTCTCAGAAAAATTGCTTCTTTGGGTGGAGCAGAATGGCACTTCAGTTGAACTGATACCTTTCTTTCTGGCTTTCTTTTAATATTTTTTCTTCACAGATTTCAGGAAGTTATCTTGGCTGTAGAGAACTTAACATAAGAAGAAATATTGTTATAAATATGTACAGTGCCATTTGGGTACTTGAACTATCAGGAGGAACACTTTGTAAAGCATGTGATTATCTAACCATTATGCTATATACCTGAAACTAATACAAAACAATATTGAATTCAAACTGTAATTGAAAAAACTTACAAATATGCTCAATATATACATTAATTTTTTTTGGCAAGAATCTCACCTTTAACTTATTTGTTTACAATAATGCCAACCACATGTCATTGGGTGATATTGTAGACTCTTCCACTTTTGCTATGGTTTCATGGTGGGGCATTCCTTTTTTAATAATGCCATTCCCTGATGTCTACAATGTCACCTTCCTTATAGATTTGCATGTATGTGGCCAAAGGAACAACAAAATATTTTCTAAAAGACCTAGAGGATTTACAGTGAGTGCCTCTCCTCTTTACCTTTGTTTTGGTCATTTTGGTGAATTAGTGGAAGATGGTGGTTCTGACTGAAAGGATCATTCCTTATTTTTTAACACAATGTTTCTCTTTTTTTTAATGATCATATTTACTATGTGGTTTCTATATTTTACTAATTAGTTGATCCTCTGAATTATTTGTTAATTTTTTATTTCATTAATTTCCTCTCTCTATTGTTAGTTTAGTCTTTTAATTTCCTTGGGTTTACTTTGTCTTTTCTAACTTGTTGAGATTTAAAATACTTAATTTTTTCTATTGTTTAGATATCAAGCTAAAAATTTATTATTAATATATTGCTGTAGGTGCTTCTCTTCAGTCATGATTGATACTATTTATATTGGTTTTCCATTTTAAATCTTTTCAAATTTTTTTATGATGTTTTCTTAGAATCATTAATACACACACATACATGAATCATGCATGGGTGTTGCTTCTCTTAATGCTATTTGTGTTTGTTGGGCAGATAAAATATATTATGCTCACTTTGTTAAAGATGGCTCTGCCCACATGGAAGCCTGTTGCCCAGGTGATATTAGTGTGTGTTGGGGGCAGGCTGTGAGCAGGCAGGATCCTTGTAGTCTGGGGCTTGGTTTTAGGACTAAGCCTTTCCCACCCTTTTTCATGTGGGGTGGTGCAATCCCATCATGCCCCAGATAAGTGACTTTGTATTAGAGAGTTCCTTATTGTGTATATTGGATTAAAGGTTTGGATTTCTACACTATAAAATGGGGGCAGAATGGGAGCTTGCTCTCTTGGTTCCTGAAATTAGCATTAGAGAGCAGAGCAGAGAAAGACCATGTGGAGGAAGCCAGGAGAAGCAGCCAAGATGGTGAAGTGCTGAGGGAGAAGCCAGTTTGTGCAGAGTTTGTGCAGGGAGAAGGAAGGAGATGGGGAACTGTAAAGCCAGAAGCCAAGGCCACAATCACAGCAGCCCGGCTCTTGCAGATTTGCATTGGATTCGGACAGTCAATAAAGAAACAACGGAGCCAAAAACTGATAGGCCATTTTTTTTTCATTCTAGCTTGCACCTGGCGGGCAAGTAAAAATACACACTGGGCTCCAAAACCCACTCACATTCAGTTGCTCACAAAGCTACTGATTTATCTGAGTTTCCTAGAATCAAAGGTTTCTAGCTCACCAGACTTCTTCACCTCTGTTCCCCATCTCCTTCCTTCTCCCTACACAAACTGCACAAACTGGCTTCTCACTGAACACTCCGCCATCTTGGCTGATTCTCCTGGCCGCATGGCCTCTTTCTGCTCTCTGCTCTGCTCCCTCTGCTCTCTCATGCTAATCATCCCAGGAACCAAGAGAGCAAGCTCCTGTTCTGCCCCCATTTTATAGTGTAGATTCAAAACCTTTAATCCAATATACAAAATAGAGAAGTCTCTAATACAAAGTCACTTATCTGAGGCATGATTGGATTGTACCGACCCACATCAAAAAGGGTGGGAAAGGCTTAATCCCAAAACCAAGCCTCAGGCTACAAGGATTCTGCCTGCCCACAGAGACACACATTAATATCACCTGGGCAACGGCCTCTACGTGGGCAGCGCCACTTTTAACAAAGTGAGCATAATACATATTTTATCTGCCCAACAGGAACAGAGGTGAATAAGTCTGGTGAGCTAGAAACCTTTGATTCTAGGAAACTCGGATAAGTCAGTAGCTTTGTGAGCACTGAATGAGTGGGTTTTGGAGCCCAGTATGTGTTTTTACTTGCCCACCGGGTGCAAACTAGGATTAAAGATGATGGCCCACCAGTTTTTGGCTCCATTGTTTCTTTACTTACTGTCCGAATCCAATGCAAACCTGCATGGGCCAGGCTGCTGCAATAGTAGCCCTGGCTACTGGCTTCACAGTGTTATATTGTTTTCCATATTATATCTTGGTTTTTCTTAAGTTTCAGAGATGAGGTTCAATATAGTCATGGTCACTGTTTGGTATTACCCACGTAAACATAGTCTTCATATTCCCTGATTGCTTTATATGAACTGTTACATACCTTGGTTTAATAAAATTCTTACTAATTGTCTAGTTTAAATTTTTGTAACCTTACAATTTTTGTCTCCTTAATTTATTAGTTATAAAGAGAGGTATAATAAAATATTTCATTATAATTGTAGATTTGTCCATTTTTCTCTGTAATTTTGTTGATTATATTCTTTATATATTTTTGAGGTTGTGATTTTAGGTTTATAAAATTTAATCATTATTATGTCTTCTAATAAATCCCTAATTTTATTATTACATAATTAATTCTTTTTATCCCTAATAATGCTGTTTACTTTAAAGTTAGTTTTTTATATACACATAGCTGACCTAGCTTTGATTTTGTGTCATTATTTTTATTCCTCTTTTGACTTTAAGTCATTATATGGCCAATGTTTTAGGCATGTTTCTTGTTAGTAGCACATAGCTGGCTTTAAAAAATTTCTTTCTATGAGTATCTGTCTTTCAACTGAATAGTCAATTTTATGTGTGATTACTGATATACTAAAATTCATGTGTGCCATCTCATTTTATTCTTTCTATTTACCATGCTTCTTTTATTTGCCTTTTTTATTATTCATTATTGGATTGTTTAAATTTCTTTGTTCCCAGGAATGTTAGATGGTCAGCTTGTGAGATTATTGCTCACTTCTTGCTTCAGTCACACGTTCCTTCCTCATTCTTTGTTCAGAGTGTAGTCATACATTACTTCAAAAGATGTTTTTATTTGTCATTGAAATTAGTACATTATTTTGTTAGAAGGGGAAGTCTGTAACTAAAATTTTGAGTCCACTTCTAATTATTATTCATGGATTATACAAACTAAGAAACTTTTATTTTTTTAATTTTCCAAATTACTGTTTCAGCATCAAAATTGATGAATTCCTTGTTTCTTCACCTTGATTTGAATTGGCATTTTATCATATACTTTGTTCTTCTAGATTAAGATCTATTTCTAAAACTTGTATTTTTACATATAGATATGTATGTCTATACTTGTATTTATATCTTATTGTTCAAATTATTGTAATATTAGAACATATTTTAATACCATATAATTTGACAGCCTCTTTATTAATTTCTTTTGCAATATTTTAAGTTAAAAGTATCAGTATGATCTTAGTTAATAAAATTATATATATTTCAAGTGTACAATTCTGTGATACATCAACTATATATTGCATTCTGTGCCCACTACTTAAGACAATAATTCTTCTGTCACCACATATTTGACCCCATTTACCCTTAATTACCCCTACCCCCTTCTCTCTTTTACTAATTGTAGGGGATCACCCATATAACCTGAATCCTCTATGACTTGGATCGGGGAACTATAGTTAAAAGTTCTGAGTGAATGTCTCTTGGATGCAAACACCAAGAAACTGTGTGAGTGAATGACCTTTGTGCAGACACAAAAGAATGCATGTGAATGAGCTTTAGAAAATTAGCCTAGAGGTTCTAGATTACCCTATTCTTTGTGTTTGTTAATTAACTAAAGAAAAAAGAATATACTGACCCAAATTTGCCCTTTCTTCTTGTCAGCAAAATGACCATTAGTCATTCTTTTCCCTTATCACCTGGCCTCCCTCCCTTGTAATCCTCTTACTTCTGTTCTGCTTTTGATCAATAAAAACAAAAGGAGAAGAAAATTTATGAGATCTTCTTTATGTCCCTTGACAGGCCTCTCCTCTTCCTTTTGACATAAGTTTGTGTCTTGAGTAGGTTTCTTCCACACAACATTGGTAATTCCCAGCAGGCTGGAGGGCTGGAGTATTACACTCACCTCCACTCTATTGTCTGTGTCTATGAGTGTTTGTTTTTCTTGTTTCGTCATTTGTTGTTTTCAGTATTATATCTAACATATTAATGAAATCATATGGTTCTTGGCTTTTATTGTCTGACTTATTTTGCTTAGCAATATATTCTCAAAATCTTATCTATGTTGTCTTAAATGGACAGAAAACCTGGACAGAAACTTCTCTCAAGAAGACATTCAAGTGGCCAACAGATATATGAAAACATGATCAACTTCACTAGCCCTTAGAGATATGCAAATGAAAACTACAATGAGATACCACCTCACACCTGTTTGAACGGCTGTTACCACCATGACATGGAATCTGTGCGTAAAGTGTAGTTTAGCGGCCACATCTTATGAGGAATTCCAGTAAGGAATAGTCTCTACTCACTTTGAGGAAGGGACAAATGCACACAGGTCAAAAACGGGTTTCCACAGAAGTCAGGAGCTCACCAAGAAGCAGTGTACTTATGTTAGAAATTTACAACACTTGCTCCACGCTGCTCAGTATACTGTAGAGCCTAAAACATTATAGTAACTCCTATTTGCTCTAAAAGAGCATTTCCCATGGTTCCCCAATGAGGGAACCCTAAGATTTTGTAAATCCAGAAGCCAGGGCCAGGGCCACCATCACAGCAGCCCGGCCCATGCAGGTTCGCATTGGATTCGGAAAGTCGGTAAAGAAACAGCGGAGCCAAAAACTGATGGGCCATAGTCTTTAATTCTAGCTTGCACCCAGCGGGCAAGTAAAAATACACACTGGGCTCCAAAACCCACTCACATTCAGTGCTCACAAAGCCACTGACTTATCCGAGTTTCCTAGAATCAAAGGTTTCTAGCTCACCAGCCTTATTTTCCTCAGTTCCCCATCTCCTTCCTTATCCCAGATACAAACTCGACACAAACTGGCATCTCACTCAGCACTCCGCCATCTTGGCTGCTTCTCCTGGCCTACTCCACATGGACTCCTTCTGCTCTCTGCTCTGCTCTCTCCTCTGAAGATAATCTCAGGAACCAAGAGCACAAACTCTGTTCTGCCCCCATTTTATATTGTAGCTTCACAACCTCTAATCCAATATACAAAATAGGGATGTCTCTAGTAGAGTCACTTCTCTGAAGCATGATTGGATTGCACCGCCCCACATCAAAAAAAGGTGGGAAAGGCTTAATCCCAAAACCAAGCCCCAGGCTACAAGGATTCTCAACACAAATTAATATCACCTGGGCGACGGCCTCACGTGGGCAGCGCTATTTTTAACAAAGTGAGCATAATATATTTTATCTGCCCAACAGATTTCAAATTATGAGAGCAAGTAGATAAAGTTTTGAAAAGGTGGTTTGAATGAATAATAAAGGTTTCTGTTCCTGATCTCACAACATGGCAGAAAGTAAAAGAATATAGTAAACCTGAACCACCAGTTACAGCAACAATAAAATTTGAGGAGGCCAATAAGGAGGACAAAACATCTTTTCCTCCTCCTTTGTCTCCTGAGGAGGCTTTGGATCCCCCCTATTCTCTTCCACCTTTTTCCCCCAGGACCTAGGAAGGGTCATACTCCTTCCTTAATAAAAAAAATTGTCTCTGTGAAGGATTAATGTTAGGAGACTCAGATACTATTAAAGTTAAAGCTTTCCCTGTTATTGTACAATCCTGAATTTTTCTGATTTTCTTTAGTGTTTTAGCTACAATCCTTTGAACTATTATTTTGTTTCTTTCTTATTCTTAGCCTTGAAACTAGTCCCAGACTAGAGGACCCTGGGGGATTTGACTACAGTACTTCCCAAGCAGTTGCCAAGTGTATATTTACTCAGGGAGGTTCTACTAGTTTCATCCTCCAGTGCTCCCATCACAAAATGCCCTGACTGAAATCAGGCAGACATCTTTCTGGTCTGGTTACACACTGAAATCCTGGCTTCTTCTCTGGTTTGTCTGATTATAGTATCTGTTCAGTTTTTGTCTGATATTGTAAAAGAATGAGTAACACCATGTCCATTCCTAAGGATAGTCCCCCAAGGTAAATTCTGACAAATTGGTCAACCTATGCTTTAAAATCTATAAAATAATATCAACTGAAAATAGCCAAAATATGGCTCTTTTGAGGCCTGAATTAAGTTATTGCATGCAAAAATTGGAAATGACAGCTTTAATATTGAACTAAATAAAATACCATATTTTTTGCTCCATAAGATGCACTTTCCCCCCAAAAAAAGTGGAGGGGAAAATGCTCATGTGTCTTATGGAGAAAATATTCATTTTTTTAGTGGCACTGGGGTGTTGCACCAGTAAACATATGTACAATGAGCACCAGCAGGAGCATAATCATACCTGCCATGGCAGCATGCAAAACCCAGCATCTGCTGAATGATATCCTGGTTCCAGTTAACACAGTTGCATTCACTGCATGAGGGAAAGTAGGCAATGTTGTGTGGGCACTGTAAAGCCAGTAGCCATGACCATGATCACAGATGCCTGGCCCATGCAGGTTCACATTGAAATCAGACAGTCGGTAAAGAAACAATGAAGCCAGAAACTGGTGGGCCATCATCTTTAATCCTAGCTTGCACCCAGCAGTCAAGTAAAAACACACACTGAGCTCCAAAACCCACTCATTCAGTGCTCACAAAGCTACAGACTTATCCGAGTTTCCTAGAATCAAAGGTTTCTAACTCACTAGACTTACTCACCTATGTTCCCCATCTCCTTCCTTCTCCCTGCACAAACTCTGCACAAACTGGCTTCTCACTTAGCACTCCACCATCTTGGCTGCTTCTCCTGGCCTCCTCCACATGGTCTTTCCCTGCTCTGCTCTCTCATGCTAATTTCAGGAACCAGGAGAGCAAGCTCCTGTTCTGCCCCTTTAATCCAATATACACAATAGGGAAGTCTCTAATACAAAGTCACTTATCTGGGGCATGATAGGATTGCACCACCCCACATGAAAAAAGGTGGGAAAGGCTTAGTCCTAAAACCAAGCCCCAGACTACAAAGATCCTGCCTGCCCACAGCTCGCCCCCAACACACACTAATATCACCTGGGCAACAGGCTTCCATGTGGGCAGAGCCATCTTTAACAAAGTGAGCATAATATATTTTATCTGTCCAACAGGCACATTCATCTGGCATCATTGATGGCAAATGTGAGAGGTGTGCTACAGGGGTGGAGGGCTACACTGCAGTTGCTGGAGCTATGTGTGAAGTGCTGGTGTCACTTGCTGCCCTATTAGTGCTTGACCAGTTTAGAGCACTGTTGGTCAAATAAGTTTGTAAATATGATATATATGTTTGCTCACTTATAGTTTGCATTGTGTGTGGGGGACAGGCTATAAGCAGGCCGGGTCATTATAGCCTGAGGCTTAGTTTTAAGAGGAAGCTTTTCCCCACATTCTTGACTGATTGCAGGATGTGGGCGGTGCACTCACATGAGGAATCCCATTATGCCTCAGATGAGTGACTTTGTTTCAGAGACTTCCTTGTTTCTTAATTGGATTAAAGGTTTTGATTTCTATACTATAAAGTAGGGCAGACTGGGAGCTTGCTCTCTATGTTCCTGCTATCACCATTGCAGAGGCCTCCCTGATCCCTTGCCCTTCATGGGAAAAGCAGGTTTTCTGATTTTCCCTTGTCTTCTCTTGAGGCTTGCCTGCCTTGGTGAGACATCAATAAACAGAATGGCCCACCATCCTCCAACTTTACCATATCTTGACTGTCTGCCAGAATCTTATGGGAACCTGCATGTGAATGGCCATGATGGTGGCTCCTGGCCTTACAACTGACACAGTTTCTGGCAGGATTCAGAGATCTGTATGGGGCCGCCACCCTTGACAGGTGGGTAGAGGACTGGTTGCTGCTCTGGCTCCCATGACTGTCCTTTTAGGGGCCGTGGGCTACATGTTTTTTACTTAAGAAGAACCAAGGAGTTCTATGCAAGCTGCCCGAGGTCAAAAGCTTCAGTATGAATTGCAAATCGAACGGCAGAAAAGGCTGGAATTAGAGCGAGCACTAGAGAAGGAATTACATGCTTGTGAGTTGCAGTTTGTCCTGGAAGCTGAACGTTTGCACTGGCAGTTGTTGGAAAAACAACTATGGATTCAAGAGCTCGAGTCTCAACTTCTAGCCAAAAGCCAGCAGCCACAGGAGCCTAAACAATCACCAAAGGAGCAGCAGCATCTGTGCCGGTGGATTGGCTTTGAGTCAGTGGGAGCACGTGCTTGCAGCTCCTCTTCTGAGGATGAGAAGGCTCAGGCTGAAGCTAACATATGCACACTGAGAGCCCGACCAGTGGTCACCAAGAAGGTAAAAACCCAGCAGCGAAGAGTCCTTCAGGGGCAGCCACAGCCTCCTGCCCAGGTAATGGAACACTTTGTGGTCCGGCCCCATACCCACGCAGAACTGATGGAGTTGGGGGCACAATTAGGCAGAAACCTACTGAATCTGGTAGCCTGGTTATGATGATTATGGGACATAGGTGTGGATGGCATCATGCTCTCCGGACCAGAGATGGAGAAATTGGCCGCCATTACCACACACTCCTCCTTGAGTCAGCGTCTTCAGAACTGCCATAACAACCCAGGAGACCATACCCTATTAGAATGGGTGATGGCTGCCATTCGTATGGTCTAGCAGGATGCTGGAGAACTGCCAGGGGCAATGAGTCAGTGACAGTGCTACAGTGAGTTAGTAAAGGTTCTTCAGGAACTAGGTATGAAGAATGCTGTTTTCAACCCTGGGTCCCATGGGCCAGATGAGGAAGTGTTTATGGCAAAAATGAGGAAATTTGTTTTTGCTAGCACCCAGTCAGGCCTTTTGGGGTCACTTTTGGCTATTTTGGGCCCCTATGTGGGCCCATCAGTTACACAGATGGTAGCAGATTTGGGAGAGCTGGAGGCCACTCAGCATCATAAAGCAGTGAGGGCTGCTGCCTATGTTGCCCCCCACAACTAACAAGGGAAACATACCTATAAAGATTACCCAAACACAGATGAGGGTAGATTTGATTGTGGCTGGAGCAGATAAGGGGAAATTGGATGGCCAGTCTAATTAAATTCTTTTGGAACTTTGGTGGCAGCTTAAACCAGAACAGAAGTTCCAGCCACTGAGACAAAAGGCCTCAGCAGCTTCCAGTAAAACGTTTGGTGTGCGGGCAGCTTGGTTACAAGATTATATGATAGAGATAGTCGAGGGAAAGGAGAACTTTTAAGACCCATTGTACCAGTTTGAATAGGAAAAGGATGAGGGACCTAACAGGGATGGGCAGGTACCAGAGGCACACATGGAACTGGCTATCCACTGGTCCCCTTCTAATGTACAACGGGTGTTGGCCTTGGTGGATACAGGTGCAGAATGTACCCTCCTCTATGGGAACCCAGAGTGATTTGCTGGGACCCAAGTGGCCATTGATGGTTATAGGGGCCAAACTGTTCAAGTGAAGACAATCACTATTCCATTGGGGATAGGAAGACTGCCTTCTAAGCCATATAAGGTGTATGTATCTCCTATTCCTGAATATATTTTAGGGGTAGATGTCTTGCAAGGACTGTGGTTGGAAACTACAGCCGGGGAGTTCCGGCTGTGGATCAGGGCTATGAAAATAGTGATGCGGGGACACGCATCACATTCCCCTTTGCAATTAATTACCCGTCCCTCAGCATGTGACTAACACCAAGCAGTACTGCCTGCCAGGTAGTTATGAAGAAGTCACAGGGACAATCCTTGAAGTAAAAATGTGGTGACCATCTGTCCAGCACACAGTCCTTACAACTCCCCAGTATGGCCTGTGTGCAAACCAGATGGAACCTGGAGAATGATAGTAGATTACAGAGAACTTAATAAAGTTGTTCCCCCTTTGCATGCTGCTGTTCCCTCAATAGCTAACACGATGGATCAGCTAAGCCATGAGTTGGGGACATACCAGTTTGTGGCAGACTTGGCCAATGCTTTTTTCTCTATTGATATAGCTGCAGAGTCAAGACCAATTTGCCTTCAGTTGGGAAGGGAGACAATGGACCTTTACAGTGTTACCCCAGAGCTATTTGCATAGCCCACCTTGTGCCATGGGCTGGTGGCTGCTGACTTGGCAAAATGGAAACAGCCAGAGGCAGTTCATATGTATCATTACATTGATGATATCATGCTAACTAGTGATTCTCTCTCTTCCAGAATTGGAGCAAGCAGACCCTACCCTGCTATACCATTTGAAAGCATGTGGCTAGGCAGTCAACGAGAACAAATTACAAGGACCTGGGTTATCTGTTAAATTCTTGGGAGTTGTCTGGTCAGGTAAGACAGAAGTTATCCCTGACACAGTTATAGATAAGATCTATCTATACCCTGTGCCCACTATGGTAAAACAGTTACAGGAATTCTTAGGTCTGTTAGGGTATTGGCAAGCAGTTATACCCCATTTGGCTCAGTTCGTACGCCCCTTGTACAACCTTATTTGGAAGGGGGTTCATTGGGATTGGACTGAGCAGGCATAAGGTTCATTTGCAACAGCTAAGAGAGCTGTCGAGGTGGCACAGAACTTGAACGTGTTTGATCCTGCCAGGCCCTTTGAGTTGGATGTTCATGTAACCTCGGAGGGGTTTGGATGGGGTTTGTGGCAATGGACAGAGCACTTACGGCAACCTATTGGGTTTTGGTCCCAATTGTGGAAAGGTGCTGAAGTTCGTTACTCATTAGTGGAGAAGCAACTGGCAGCTGTGTATGCTGCCCTCCTGGCCACTGAGAGTATTACAACCACAACACCAGTTACATTCAAGACAACATACCCCATGTGAGAGATTGGGCAACCAAACCACATAGTGGTATGGCCCAAATGTCTACCCTGGCCAAGTGGGGTGCCTACCTGCAACAATGCTGTGCTCTTAGCACCAGCCCATTGAGGGCAGAACTGCAGGAAGTCTTGGGTCCAGTCACCTATGGGACCTTAGAGTCAGGTGCAGCTGGGGTTCAGGAGGCAGAATCTGAAGTCAGTCCCTACCAGGAGGGGCAGATGCACATCTCCGAGGCTGCCTGGTATACTGATGGTTCCAGCAGGGGCCAACCTGCCAAATGGACAGCTATAGCCTTCCATCTGGCCATTGAGACTATTTGGATGGACACAGGTATAGGCCAAAGCAGCCAATGGGTAGAATTAAGAGCTGTTTGGCTAGTTGCCCATAATGAACCTTCACCTCTGGTGATCTGTCCTGACAGTTGGGCTGTCTATCATGGACTGACCCTTTGGATTGCTACTTGGCACACTAACCAGTGGATGGTATGAACCATCCATTATGAGGTCAGATCATGTGACAGGAGTTATGGGAAATAGGACACCAGAAGCAAGTGACAGTATATCATGTCATGGGGCATGCCCCTCTAGCCCATCCTGGGAATGATGAGGCAGATATATTGGCAAGGGTGTGATGATTGGAGTCTGCACCTGCAGGTGATGTGGCACAGTGGCTCCACCGGCGCCTGCTCTATGCAGGACAGAAAACTATGTGGGCTACAGTTAAAGCATGAAACTTGCCTGTGTCCTATGCAGAGGTACTTGCAGCCTGTGAGCAATGTGAAATGTGTTCCAAGGAGCACCTTTGGAGACCACTGGTGTCACCTAGACAGGTCCAGAGAGGTCATGTTCCACTGACATGATGGCAGATAGACATCATTGGACCCTTACCAAAGTCAGAAGGGTGCCAGTATGCAGTCACTTGTGTACATACTGCCACTGGTCTGCTTGCTGCTTACCCTACCTGTAACCCTGACCAAAGAAAGGGCAGCCATACAGGCTCTGGACCACCACTGGTCCTTGAAAGTGACAATGGTACCCACTTCACTGGTTCAATTGTGAGGCAATGGCCCAAGAGCTGGGGTGGCCTGGAAGTACCATGTTCCCTAGCACCCCCAGGCTGCTGGTATCATTGAGCAGTATAGTGGACTCTTAAAGCAGGGACTGCAACAGGAGGGAGGCACCAGTTCCCTTACTGGATGGACACGCCACTTATGAACAGTACTCTGGATTTTGAATGAGAGAGCTTGATGGGGGAGCCCAGCTCCAGTACAGGCCCTCCTGCATCGGGCAGCTGCTCCCATTCAGTTGCAGATACGCACCAAGGACATTTTACTCAAGCCAGGTTGTTTTTTTTTTGGTTTGTTTGTTTTTTGTTTTTTTTTTATTCTTAAAGTAATTTTATTTTACTTTTTTAATATTTAAATTTTATTTAGAAAATTAACTTTAACAGGGTGACATTGATCAATATGAATATATAGTTTTCAGGTAAACATTTCTATAGCATTTGGACTATTGGTTATGTTGTATTCCCATCACCCAAAGTCAAATCATTTTACGTCATCTTATATTTGTCCCCCTTAACACCCTTTCCCATCCCCTCCACCATCTTTCTCCTCCACAACCCCTTCCCCCCAGTAACCATTTCACTTTTATTGATGTCCATGAATCTTAGTTTTATATCCCACTTATCTTTTGAATCATACAGTTCTTAGCTTTTTCTGAGTTACTTATTTCACTCAGTATAATGTTCTCAAGGTCCATCCATATTGTCATAAATGTCATTATGTCATCATTTCTTATGGCTGAATAGTATTCTATTGTATATATGTACCACATCTTCTTTATTCAGTCCTCTATCAAGGGATAGTTGGGTGTTTCCATGTCTTGGTCACTGTGAATAATGCTGCGATAAACAGAGGGGTGCATGTGTCTTTATGTACCAATGTTTGCTAGTTTTGGGGGTAGATATCCAGTAGAAGAATTGCTGGGTCATATGGTAAATTTTATTCATTTTTTAATTCATTTTAGAGAGAGAGTGTGTCAGGGGGTGGGGGAGCAGGAAGCATTAGCTCCCATATGTGCCTTGACCAGACAAGTGCAAGATTTTGAATGGGTTATCTCAGTGTTCCAGGTCAACGTTTTATTCACTGTGCCACCACAGGTCCGGTGGTAATTCTATTCTTAATTTTTTGAGAAATCACCATACTTTCTTCCATAATGGTTGTTCTAATTTGCATTCCTACCAGCAGCAAATGATGATTCCTTTTTCTCCACAGCCTCTCCAACAATTCTTACTACCTGTCTTGTTGATAATAGCCAATCTAACAGGTATGAGGTAGTGTCCCTCTTTGTACTTTTGATTTGCATTTCTCAAATAACTAGTGAAGATGAGCATCTTTTCATATATTTGTCAGCCATTTGTATGACTTCATAGGAGAAGTGTCAGTTCATGTCCTCCCCTCATTTTTCAATTGGATTGTTTGCTTGTTTGTTGCTGAGTTTTGTGAGTTCTTTATATATTTTGGATATTAATCCATTAGCCGAGCTGTTGTTTGCAAATATCTTCTTCCATTTAGTTGGCTGTCTATTTGTTTTGTTGTCAGTTTCTTTTTTTTTTAATAATTTTATTTTTTTAATGGGGTGACATCAATAAATCAAGATACATATATTCAAAGATAACAAGTCCAGGTTATCTTGTCGTTCAATTATGTTGCATACCCACCACCCAAAGTCAGATTGTCCTCTGTCACCTTCTATCTTGTTTTCTTTGTGCCCCTCCCCACCCCCTTTCCCTCTCCCATTCCCCCTCCCCCCCATAACCACCACACTCTTATCAATGTCTCTTAGTTTCACTATCATGTCCCACCTATGTATGGAATAATACAGTTCCTGGTTTTTTCTGATTTACTTATTTCGCTTCGTATCATGTTATCAAGATCCCACCATTTTGCTGTAAATGTTCCGATGTCATCATTTCTTATGGCTGAGTAGTATTCCATAGTGTATATGTGCCACATCTTCTTTATCCAGTCATCTATTGATGGGCTTTTTGGTTGTTTCCATGTCCTGGCCACTGTGAACAATGCTGCAATAAACATGGGGCTGCATGTGTCTTTACGTATCAATGTTTCTGAGTTTTGGGGATATATACCCAGTAGAGGGATTGCTGGGTCATAAGGTAGTTCTATTTGCAGTTTTTTGAGGAACCACCATACTTTCTTCCATAATGGTTGTACTACTTTACATTCCCACCAACAGTGGATGAGGGTTCCTTTTTCTCCACAGCCTCTCCAACATTTGCTATTACCTGTCTTGCTAATAACAGCTAATTGAACAGGTGTGAGGTGGTATCTCATTGCCGTTTTGATTTGCATTTCTCTAATAGCTAAAGAAGATGAGCATCTTTTCATATATCTGTTGGCCATTTGTATTTCTTCCTGAGAGAAGTGTCTATTCATATCCTCTTCCCATTTTTTTATTGGATTGTTTGTTTGTTGTTGAGTTTTATGAGTTCTTTGTATATTTTGGATATTAGGCCCTTATCTGAGCTGTTGTTTGAAAATATCATTTCCCATTTAGTTGGCTTTCTGTTTATTTTGTTATCAGTTTCTCTTGCTGAGCAAAAACTTCTTAGTCTGATGTAGTCCCATTCATTAATTTTTGCCTTCACTTCTCTTGCCTGTGGAGTCAAATTCATAAAATGCTCTTTAAAACCCAGGTCCATGAGTTGAGTACCTATGTCTTCTTCTATGTACTTAATTGTTTCAGGTCTTATGTTTAGATCTTTGATCCATTTTGAGTTAATTTTTGTACAGGGGGAGAGACTATAGTCCAGTTTCATTCTTTTGCATGTGCAAGCCAGGTTTTTTGACAGCAGGGCAACATGCTCTTGCCTGCCCCAACAGCCCTCCTTAAGGGCCAACAGCTTAGATAAACTTGGCCTTGGACCATACAGGCCCCCCATCTGAGATGGGTGACCATGTTGGCACCATGGGGAAAGGGGCTAGAGGTGCACCTCCAGTTAACTCCTTGGGCAACCAGCACCTGGCCACCTAAGGTAGAAGTGTATTATCCCTTGAGTATTCAGGGGGGACAGCATTATGAAGGGCACCATTCTAATTTCTTTATGGCCAGTAATGAGTTCTCCTATTTTACTACACATAGAACCAGCAGATGCTGGTGTATTGGCCAATAAGGTTTGGTATGCCTGATCAGGGTGGCCTCTGGTTTCAGCTATGTTGCTGTCTGCAGACAAAACTCTGGCCTGTATTCTGCCAGAGGGAAAAAGTTTGCCTCTCTTGATGCCACTGACAGCTCTCTCATTTCACCAATAGCTTTTGATTTGTTAATTCTATTGCTGTAGTTCATACTGTTTCTGTTTATGCATTGTATCCCACTCCTTACACAGTGACCATCATGGAAGATACCTGTGGTTTAGATTGTAAAGCGAGAAAAAGGGGTGGAATGTTGGTCAAATAAGTTTGTAAATTGATATATATGTTTGCTCGCTTATAGTTTGTATTGGGTGTGGGGGATAGGCTGTAAGCAGGCCTGGTTGTTATAGCCTGAGGCTTAGTTTTAAGATGAAGCTTTTCCCCACACCAGTGACTGATTGCATGATGTGGGGTTGTGCACTTTCATGATAAATTTCATTATGCCTCAGATAAGTGACTTTGTATCAGAGACTTTCTTGTTTGTATATTGGATTAAAGGTTTTGATTTCTATACTATAAAGTAGGGCAGACTGGGAGCTTGCTTTCTCTCAGTTCCTGCTATCACCATTGCAGAGGCCTCCCTGATCCCTTGCCCTTCATGGGAAAAGCAGGTTTTTTGTTTTTCCCTTGTCTTATCTAGTGGCTTGTCTGTCTTGGTGAGACACCAATAAACAGAATGGCCCACCATCCTCCAACTCTGCCATTTCTTTATTATCTGCCCAAATCCAATGTGAACCTGCATGTGAAAGACCACAATGGTGGCTCCTGGCCTTAAAAGCACATATTAGTAAAACCACACACATAAAAAAAATCTTCAAAGAAGTGAAAACTCATCTAGTTGTAATTCCTGGAGGTCTTACCAGCCAGTTGCAACCTCTCAATGTTTCCATCAACAAGCCATTTAAAGTCTTTATGAGAGAAAAGTAGAACAAATGGATGCCTGATGGTAATCATGCTCTGACACCAACTGGACAAATGAAGAGACCCATTACCACTCAAGTTTGTGAATGGGTGAAAATATCATGGCAATCACTGAAGAAGGAAACTGTGGTACAGTCATTCAAAAAATGTGGCATTAGCAATGCCTTAGATGGCACTGAAGATGGTGTCATACATGAAAATAGCAAAGAAAGTGATACCAGTGATTGTGAGCAATTGAGCTTCTTAAATTCTGACACAGGCGATGATGAGTTACTGGGGTTCCCAAACAATTAGAAAAGTATTTGAACATTAAAGTCTCTTCTCATTTGTTAATAACAGTACTAATGGTTGCTAATACTGCTGCTGAGTTTACATTGTTGAAATATTATTCTGGTATATTTCATTAAATATTTTAACATACCATTTGGTTCAAAATATTTTTTTTCCTTATTTTCCTCCTTAAGACCCTAGGTGCATTTTATGGTCAGATGCATCCATGAGATACATAATACAGTAGTCTCATTCCTGTATTGTTACTTTAAAATATGTAAAGAGTGCTCATTTAAATTTAAATACAATGGAATTTTGGATCCAAGATTTTTTTTTGCTTTTTTTTTTTTTTTTTTTTTTTGGTTTGTACTCTGTAAGGTCTTGCCATGCTGGTTGCTATACTCTGTGTTCATTGTCTTTGGAGTTAAGGGCCAAGTAGCAACTCTGCTATTGGAATCAATTAGATTTTATTTATGTGTCATGCTTGTGTCTCTGTACTGTAATTTTCTTTGTTTTGTGTGTAAAGCTACTCAGATCTGTGAAACAGGGATAAATAATGGATGGCTGGTTTTTAATTTTGACCTTTTTCAATTGGAACTACTTAACTGAGAGTCTGAACAAAGAAAACTTTTGCTAGGTAAATAAGATGCTAAACTTGTTCAGCACCAAAGATAAGGGACACTTCCTCCCTCCAACCTGAATCTTAGGTATTCTTAGGTGACTAAGAATCTCTGGAAGATGTCTAGACAGCATTCTTTATAATGTGTAGGTCACCCCATAGGAACTTCCGAATTCAACTGTAAAAAATAGACTCATCCAGGGACACACATATAAAGGTTGGTTACCTAGTGCTCTGAGTCCTCATGGGTGTATTAAGCAGCCAAGGAGAGAAACCTAGACACATAAGAGGGTTTGAGATGACTTCGGAGACAATATTCTTTCAAGCTCAAACCACAAGCAGCACACTTGAACCTACTACACAATATTCCTAAAAATTTGTTCATACTCTGCAGGTATGCAAAGAAAACTAAAACTAACATAAAAAATCATACCTTTAAGGATGACAAGTTCCAAGGACATCAGCCCCCCCATTAATAATCTTGCAGGTTAACTTGCAAGTATCTACTGAGGTAGAGAAATTTCAGCTTGAAGTGGCCAGAAGTGAGGACCCTGTGATCCCTCCTAATTGATTTTTTTCTGTGCACTTAATTAGAAAGTGCCAGCTCTAAAGTTAATATTAAATAAATGTAAAGCAGACATTGATTAAAAATAGAAGCTTCTAGGAGAAGCACAGAAATTCTTTGGGAAAAAATGTTTTTTAAGAGACTGTCTCTGAAGTAATGAAGACCTTTGAAATTAGTGAATGTTAACTCCCTATTATTCTCCTTCTACAACTTCTCCTCTATTTTCTGTCTGAGCTTCTTTGTCTAGACTCCACCTCCCTTCTTCCTTTTTCTTCTATCTTTGCCTGCTCTACTACCAAACCCTACTGACCTAGGAAAAAGTAAGAATAGGAACTCAGACAGGAATAATGCAGGAATTCTAGCAGCTCTCTTTTAAGAAAGCTGTTTTCAGATAGAGAAGAACCAGCAATTGTGTATGTTACTTACACTACAATAAAATTAACCTAAATGAAAGATTTTCCTTATTTTATCTGGGACCCTGATGAATTCACAAAACAATTTAAAATTTAACTGTTAGAACATTTGATTCTGGCTATTCTGACATATCTTAAATAATACATTTACTTGTTTCTAGAAGCCAAACAACAGAATTTACTTAGCTCAAACTTTTGTAGCATTGATGACTTGGTCATCCTGTTTTAACTCTGGGAAGCCTGGACATATGGCTAAGAATTGTAGAGCACCCAAGTAGGAATCTTTTTATTGTATAAAGTCAGGTCACCTTAAAAATTATTGGAAGCTGAAATGGGATTTTAAAAATATATATGTATTAAGCTTATTTATATTTAAAAATATAAATGTATTAAGAGAAGGAAATTTCTCTTTCTCCTTACTAACAATTTAGGAGTAATTAAAATTACCATTTGTAAAGCCAGCAGGCACGGCCAGGGCCACCACTATCAAAGCAGCCCAGCCCATGCAGGTTCGCATTGGATTCGGACAGTCAGTAAGAAACCATGGAGCCAAAAACTGGTGGGCCATAGTCTTTAATCTAGCTTGCACCCGGCGGACAAGTAAAAACACACACTGGGCTCCAAAACCCAGTCACATTCAGTGCTCACAAAGCTACTGATTTATCCGAGTTTCCTAGAATCAAAAGTTTCTAGCTCACCAGCCTTAGTCTCCTCAGTTCCCCATCTCCTTCCTTATCCCAAATACAAACTCTACACAAACTGGCATCTCACTCAGCACTCCGCCATCTTGGCTGCTTTTCCTGGCCTTCTCCACGTGGCCTCCTCCCACTGCTGGCTCTATTCTCTCTGCTCTCTCATGCTAACCTCAGGAACCAAGGGCTGAGTCCCGTTCTGCCTCCCTTTTATAGTGTAGAAATCCAAACCCTTAATCCAATATACATAATAGGGAAGTCTCTAATACAAAGTCACTTCTCTGAGGCATGATAGGATTGTACCACCTCACACCAAAAAGGGTGGGACAGGCTTAATCCCAAAACCAACCCTCAGGCTACAACAATTCTCAACACACATTAATATCACCTGGGCAATGGCCTCACGTGGGCAGTGCCTATTTTTAACAAAGTGAGCATAATACATTTTATCTGCCCAACACCATTACAAAGAAAAATTGCTAAGGTCCATGTAAATACTAGTGGCTACTTTATCTGTTCTTAGCATATATGGCCAGTGGCCACTGCCATCATGTCTGTAAAGTCACTAGCTGTGGCCACCATCACAGCTGCCTGGCTAACATAGATGCAGGTTTGATTTGGACAGACGGTAATGAAACAATGGAACCAAGAACTGGTGGGCCATTACCTTTAATCCTAGATTGCATCCAGTGGATGAAAAATACACACAGTGGGAAACACTGCCCTCTATGAGTTTTGAGAGTTCAGGGCTCCCAAAGCCATGAACTCTCTTGAGTATTCTTAGAATCAAAGGTTTCTACCTCACCAGCCTTATTCACCTCTGTTCCCCATCTCCTTCTCTCTGCACAAACTGGCTTCTCCTACAGCACTCTGCCATCTTGGCTTCTTCTCCTCTGTGTAACCGTGAGTGGAAAAATTCTGCTTGACCTTTTGTCTAAAATTAAAGAAAGCAGGAATTGACCGCTCCCTACCATAAACCACTGAAAAATTTGCTTAGAGCTAGTGTAACAGTAAAAATAGAAAATTCCTTCTGTCCTTTGCTTGGCTAATTTTGGCTTGCAGAACAAGAACTGGCCCGCCTCGCCCCGATGTAATCATAGGTGATTGCTCTTCCGCAAGTACCTGGGGCAATCACCCTGAGAGCCCTTGCAACTTCCCTATCTCATGACTCCTGAATTCCTGACCTGAGATAATGTATAAAACTTGCTTGCTGAAGATTGTTCGGGGCTCTTGGCCACCTCCTTGCCTTGAGCCCGCTCGCAAGTGTAATAAACTTTTTCTTCTGTTTTACCCACACACTTGGGTCTAGAGTCTTTGTGGTGCGCCCTCGGTCAACACTCTGCATTGCTAATTTCAAGAACCAAACAAGTGAGTCCCTGGTATGCCCCAATTTATAGTGTAGAAATCAAAACCTTTAAGCCAATATACAAATAAGGAAGTCTCTGATACAAAGTCACTTATCTGAGGCATAAATGTGATTTCTCATAACCCCCCATTATGCAACAGTCAAGGGTGTGGGGGACAGCTTAGATTTAAAAAGATCTTAGTATTAAAAGGGCAGGAAAGTCTTAGTCTTAAAACTAAGCCTTAGGCTATAATGACTTTGCTGGCTTACAGCCTGTCTCCCACATCCAATGCAAACTATAAGCGACCAAACGTAAATATCATATTTACAAACTTAGCTGATTGACAATGGCCATGCAAGTTCTCATTGGATTTGGGCAAATGGTAAAGAAACAATGGAGCCAAAAAATGGTGGGCCATTTTGTTTATTACAGTCTTTTACTGGCAGATGAGCAAACAGGGAGAGAAGACTGCTTCCCTATCATTCAGAGCTCCCAAAGCCCTGATTCATTCTCTGGTTCCACAAACTGGAAAATCTTCTCTGGTTTCTCCTGGAATCAAAGCCCCCACTAGCTTTGGTGGAGCTTCCAAAGCCCTCAGCTGTGGTCCCACATCTGCATTCCTTCTTGTCTTCCTGCAAAACCCAGGCTGAGAAAAAAAAATCCCTTCTCCTGCAAACATTAGCAATACTATGGCCTCTTCCAAGCAGGAAGGTAATCTGCAATTTGCAATCTGCTGCCCTGAGGGCAAACACTTCAGACTTCCACAGACTACAGACTACACACACATGGTGCTTCCCAGGTCAATGCAAAATGTAAGCAAGCAAACCTAAAAAACACATTTTACAAGCTTATTTGCCCAACATAACCCTACAAAACTAACTTACTTCAGAGTAAAGCTTATGTACAAATGATAGGAATATGTAATCAACCAATAATTGTTAAATCAATACCTGTTCCTTTCCAATGAGGGAATATTAAAAAGAGATATACATTTTATTAACCAAGTTTGCCCCAGTTAGTTTAACCGGGTAAACTATTCTTACAACCAGTGGTCGATCACATGTCTTCCAGAAAGTGTAAAATGTACTTAAAACTGTTGGTCAAATAAGTTTGTAAATATGATATATATGTTTGCTCATTTTGGGTGTGGGAGACAGGCTGTAAGCTGGCAACATCATTATAGTCTAAGACTTAGTTTTAAGACTAAGCCTTTCCCTCCCTTCTAATACTAAGGTCTTCTCAAAACTAAGATTTTCCTCACACCCTTAACTGTTGCATGATGTGTGGTGTACTCTTATGAGAAATCCCATTTATGCCTCAGGTAAGTGGCTTTGTATTAGAGACTTCTCTATTTGTATATTGGCTCAAAGGCTTTAATTCTCTACACTGTAAAATGAAGCAGACCAGGGCTCTTGTTCTTTCTCAGTTTCTGCCATCAGCTTTGCAGAGGCCTCCCTGATCCCTTGCCCTCTATGGAAAAAGCAGGTTTTCTGCTTTTCCCTTGTTTTTTTTTGGTGGCTTGCCTGTCTTGATACTGATAGATATGTGAATTCCAAACTGCCCTCTTGATGTTCCACTTATCTGTCAGACCTCACCCTTACTGGACTAATGACCCTGAGACAGAGGAATTCCAAAAAGCCGAGAAGCTTCCCCAAGGAGGGGCTCCGGACACACCAGGACTTTTGATTCAACACCCACATGCTCGAAGCCCCCCAAGGAGGAGCATTCCGGACATACCAGGACTTTTGCCTCAGTATCCCCTCAGGCTCTCCCAAACACTATATAACTTGCCCCTAATCTGTAACCGGTGCTCTTCTCCCCCAGGAGAAGTGCCCAGCAGGGTTCCTTTCTTCCTTTCAATAAAGCCTTTTACTCTGGTCTTTCAGACTCCCATGGATTCCAACATTTGGTGCTGAAACCCGGGACAGGGTACTAACTGCCTGGACGATCCCTCTTTGCCATCCAAACTTACAACCAGGGAAGCAATGGGCAGCGGCAGCTTGTCCCGGGCTTACTCCCTGATTCTGTTTGGACGTGTAATTGTGGGTTGATTGGCCGGCAGTCTAACCCTGTCCTGAACCCCTGCTGGACCAGAATGTAAGGAGTTTCTCCCTTCCCCTTCCCCGGGTGGCCTCTAAATTTCTCTCTAAAAACACCCCTTTCTGGTCGGATGGTTTTCTCTGACACGCCTCACATTTTGAGGGGTTTGATTTTCAGTCTCAGTGGACTGCACGGAAGACTAGGCGCCTAGCCAAACCTCTCCACTCTCTCAGACTTCTCGTCCTCGGAACTCCCTGACAGGTGGTGACGACCTCTATCAGGGACGACTCCCCCACACAGAGATTCTCTCCTCTTGGGACAGTGACAAAAGGCGGGGACGCCCCCTCTTGCTCACCTGTCTCCACTTTGGGCTCTTCAGGGTCTAAGCCTTCCGACCAGACCCCTCTAGGATGTCTCATAAAAATCCTCGCTAAATTCGGTCTCTCAGACCTCAAACCAAAGAAATTAACCTTCTTCTATAACACGGCATGGCCTCAGTACAGACTAGACAATGACTCCCATTGGCCTGAAAACAGGACATTCGATTATAATATCCTAAGAGATCTTGACAATTTCTGCCACCGGACAGGGAGGGCAACAGAAATTCCTTACGTGCAGATTTTCTTCTCCTTTCTCTCCTGTCCTTAATTTCTGTACTTTCTGTTCTACATGCAGGCTGGTTTTGGCCAAAGAAACCTCACCTAAAACCTCTGCTCCTAATCTTTCCTTCTCCACGGACTCCCAAACTCTCTCCTTCTCCTGCCTGACCCCCGGGGCACCCCTCTCTTGGGACCCCTCTCTAGTCTCTCAGCAAATCTTTTCTGCTGGAGTCTCTTCCCTCCAGAAAGCCTCTTCCCTTCACTAAATCCTGTTTTCTCATTTCACCAGTCTCTCTTTCTCCTCCCCTGCTGGCCAGGGGTCTCTCCCTTCTCCACTGTGTTCTTCGTCCTCTCCCCCCTCCTTAGAAGCTGTGCCTGTCTCATCTCTGACCTCTCTTCCCTCCTTACAAACTGCAGTTCTGTCTCCTCTCTGACCCCTCCTCCTTCCTTACAAACTGTGACTGTGCCTCTTTCCTCCTTGCCCTCTCCTCTCTCCTCAGAGCTCTAAATCCTTTTGACTCCTCTGACCATGTGGTGCCACACCAATATTTTAACCTCCTTCTCTCCTCCTGCAGATTCTGACTTTCCTTCTTTCCATCTAGCTGCTCACACTGTCCATCCATCTGCCTTCTCTCTTCCTCCTCTCTTTGCTGGCAACTCCCTGCCATCTCGAAAAACTTAAAAAACAGAATTGTATATTAAGCTATGTGAGTAAGTAATCTGTCTTGTCTCATTGTTTGTCAGAAAATATTTCTAGTGAATTGAAATAAGTAAAGCGCGCTCATTTAAATTCCTTTATTCATAATATGTGAAGTCTTTGTTTAATGTGTAACTGTGTCTGTTTCTAAGGCCTTAAACCAGTAATTACCCACCTCATAAACCAGGTTTACTCATCCCCATGGAATCTCCCTGCAATACCCCCATCTTTCCTGTTCAAAAACCTTCAGGAGCTTATCACCTCGTACAAGCCTTATACCTAATCAATGAGGCAGTAATTCCCCTCCATCCAGTAGTCCCTAATCTCTGTAAATTACTGTCACACATTTTCTCAAACACCACTCACTTCATGGTCCTAGACCTCAAGAATGCCTTCTTTACCATTCCTCTACACCCTGACTCTTACTTTCTGTTTGCCTTTACCCAGACACTAATGCAGCCCAGCAACTTACATGGACTATTTTACCCCAGGGGATCAAAAACAGCCCACACCTGTTTCGGCAAGCACTAGCTCAGGATTTAGCAGCATGCAATCTCAAAACTACTACTCTCTTACAATATGTAGATGACCTACTCCTCTGCAGCCCCTCCCTGCCTGCCTCAAGGAGACTCACCACCACCCTTCTTAACTTCCTCGCTATGAAGTGTTATCCTGTCTTCTCTGCTAAGGCTCAACTTTATTCTCAGTCCCTAGACTATCTAGGCATTATTTTAATCCCTACCACCTGAAGTCTCACCCTAGATCAAACTCAGAACCTCCACAGTCTCCAACCACCTACCACAACAGATCAAATCTTTTTTTTCCTCAGTCTAATAAGCTTCTTTAAACACTGAATTTCCAATTTTTCTCTTAGTCAAACCCCTCAGTAAGATCTTCTGAGCATGGCTTTTAAGGTCTATAATGACCAAGGAAGAAACAGAAAAGGCAAATAAGGCCCAAAAGAAGTCAGGAAATACCAACTTTTGGCTCCAGCACCCTAAGGGGTTTCATAGCATTCTATCAAGGCCCTGCTCCAGAGTGGAAAGAAAGGTCATTGAACTGAAGCCTGCCAGGCTTCCCGGCCCCACCAGTGACACACCTGTGCTGTGGAAAAAGGGACATGAGAAGGTAAGCTGCCCCCTTGCTCCATGGAGGGAGGGTTCAGTCTGTTCTAGCCCTGCTCCAGCTACCTGTGACCTGACCTTGCCCAGCGTGCTGGGAATTGCCACTGAAGGCCCAAGGACATCGTTCACGAGCCTAAGGTATTTCTTCCAAGTAGCAGATAAACTGATCTCATTTCTTGTAAACACAAGGGTCATCTACTATACCTTGCCTGAATATTTAAGTTTTATTTATCCCTCAAAGACCTCTACTGTGGGTATTGACAGTCTGATTTTATTGCTTTCTTTAATGTTTAGTATGTCCTTTGTTCCTCTTATCTCAATGCCCCATGCCTATTATAGGCTGGGACCTGCTGATAATTCCAGCAAGAAGCAGTGGTCACTAGGACTTAAACTCTAACTGCAAAGTGTAGAAATGTAACACCCTTTCCCTAAGTACTTGCAGGTTTTATAGGTCACTCAGCAAACTGTTCAAACACTGTCCAAGAGGCACTTCCGACATTACATCACCCAAGGACGGACTTTCACATGGACAGGTCCACATGCCATGATCCTGACAACTCCCACTGCTGCTAAAATAGAAAAACGGAATGCCTTACTCCAATCACAAACCTGAAGCTGGTTGGTCTATGTATGGCAAATATATGAAAAAACTAAGGACTCTTTTAGTCAGGCTTTGGGAAAAGGGAAACTAGGATAAAAAGAAAGTCAACTTGTCACTAGAGGTTAAAATATTTTTTAAATCAAGAGTTCTGACTAGAAAGGAGTTGTATGGTTTTGATAATAGAAGGTATAAGGTATGGAAATACTTTTGAAAGAAAAAGGAAAAGCAAGTTGTTATGAAGGCCAGTTATTTCTGGATAAGAAAGTGCATGAAAGTTGAAGGTTTATGTAAGTTGTAGAAGGTTTGTGCAGGTTGTAGGAGATTTGTACCGAGAAAAAAGAATTTGTACAGTCAGAAAACTGGTTTTCAAAGAATGTTTAATCAGTCACCCTAGCTAACAATCCTCTACCCTCCCCACTTATTAGGACGACTCTTTCCTCCACCCTGACCATCTGGAGCTCAGAAACAGAGAAACAAAACCAACCCCTTGTCCTTCTATTCTCTATTCACCTCTCAGCCTGCCTCACCAAATCAGGAACTTTCTACTCGTGTGGGAACAATAACCTATCTGCGTCTCCATACTAATTAGACAAAAACCTGTACCCTAATCTATCTCACCCTAAATATCAACCTAATCCCACCCCATGAGCCTCTTCCAGTTCCTAATACACTATCCATCAATGTAAGAACCAAACAAGCTATACAGGTAATTTCTCTTATTGCTTTAGAAATCTCTACAAAAGTAGATCTAGGGGCAGGGGGACTGGCCACTTCCCTGTCTTATTCCTACTTTCTCTCTCTCTCTCTCTCTGAAGCCCAGTGAATTTGTAAACATGGAGTCAGTTTTGCACAACCTGGGTATCTTGACAATTGCCTTTCATTGGTCCACTCACTCTCCTATTTACTTTTCTAACTTTTAAACCCCAACTCTTATGTTTGTTCACTAGTTTCTTACAGAACCGCATGCAGACCTTCGCCAATCAGACAACTGGAAAATCTACCTAACCCTACACATCAACCCTGAAACCTGCCCTCGCGAAACAGAAAAATCTGAAACCCTATATCAGCAAACCTCCTAAATTCTATCTTTCAACCTCTACAGGTCTCCAAACCCTAAAGCTCTCCCATATCCCTGAAGAACTAGGAGGATGAATAGCATTTACCTCTTAATGCATTTCAGTCTTTTTACCCTTCACATAGTAAAAGGACAAGATCACTGGGTCTTCTTGGAGCCTACAAACAGACATGAAACATTTCTTTTAACTCAAGCTAACTGCTCTCTCCAGATCTGCCAGGAAAAAAATATCTCTAATTTTACCATGGAAGAACTTTTACACACACACCCCCTATACAACCCTCCTTATCTCTGCATTGCTAATCTCCAAATACCTGCCTCTTTCTTTATTAAGTTCCTACAGGCCGGGATGAGAGAAATCTCTAGGATTACCTACAATCAAATGCTCCTACACCCCTATTCCCCAGTACCCCAAGGAGAACTTCATGAGGGAAATATCAAATAGGTAGGGATGACAGCAGGAAGAAGCTGCCCCTCAGCCCGAGAAGTTCCCTCCTGAATGTTCTCCAAACCCTCTTCCTCTTTACCACACATATTCAATCCTTCTAAAAATCTTACACCAACAGGTTTCCTGTATTTTAAAATCTCCACATGTCCTCCCACTTGAAGGGAACCAGTCCAGCACGTCTCATGAGGCTCATCCAGGAGACCATGTATCACCATGTCACTCTGTTCACTTGGCACTAGCAGCAAGCAACTAACAATTATTACCTCGCAAAATTTTTTTACTTCCTCACTCAGCTTTTCAGAGACATCACCTGGTTCAGACCTTACAGCATGGAAATTAATGACCTCCTTAACTGGATGAGGGACTTGGCTTGGCAAGATTCCCTTCTTGAGTTCTCTCCAGAAGAAGAAATAATTTTCCAATTGTTTCTCCTCTTTCTCCTCATCACCCCTCACCATATATTATAAAATTAATAACTGCCTTTCTTTTATATGTAACCATAGAGTTGAGTAATGATAGATACGTGAATTCCAAACTGCCCTCTTGATGTTCCACTTATCTGTCAGACCTCACCCTTACTGGACTAATGACCCTGAGACAGAGGAATTCCAAAAAGCTGAGAAGCTGCCCCAAGGAGGGGCTCCGGACACACCAGGACTTTTGATTCAACACCCACATGCTCGAAGCCCCCCAAGGAGGAGCATTCCGGACATACCAGGACTTTTGCCTCAGTATCCCCTCAGGCTCTCCCAAACACTATATAACTTGCCCCTAGTCTGTAACTGGTGCTCTTCTCCCCCAGGAGAAGTGCCCGGCAGGGTTCCTTTCTTCCTTTCAATAAAGCCTGTTACTCTGGTCTTTTGGACTCCCATGGATTCCAACAGATATGACACCAATTAACAGAATGGCCCAACATCCTCTGACTCTGCCATTTCTTTACTGTCTGCCCAAATTCAATAAGAACCTGCATGTAAATGGCCAGGATGGTGGCCCCTGGCCATACAAAAAGTAAATTAACAATTGGGAAAATAATAATTTTAAAGAAATTTCCATGAAAGGAAAACAATCTTGAGACTGAAAGTTTGTTGCAGGACATTCTAATACAACTTGGGGCCTTTCTCAGTACAGATATTGGCAAGATTAACCAATGTCCTTTAAGATCTGATGATGTACTAGTAGCTAAAATTAAGACCATTATACTAGATTATTTAAAAAGGCATATAACTTTCTATGTACAAGCCTTCTAATTCTAGCTTTCCAGTAAAAGAGATTGATACAAAATCTCAAAAGTATAAATAAAATAGTTATTCCCAGACATCCTGTGGTTTCAAATCCACATAATCTATTACTAACTATTCCCGTGGATTGACTATTTTTCAACAATATAATAAAGTCATGTAATGCCTGTTTGAGCATTCTGTTAAATAAAAGGACAAGTATTCCTTTTTGCTTTCACCTGGGAAGGTTACAAATGTAGTTCCACAGTAATGCCCCAGGGATATAATGGGAGTCCCACTTATTGTCTTAAATAGTAAAAGCTAATTTAAATAGTGCTGAATTTTCCAAATATTACACTTTAATCAAATTCATAAATAAAATACTTGGTGATCTAAGAGAAGCTCTGATTCTCTACCTTTAGTGATATACTTGGGATCTCTTACATTTAAAAATTGTCTACTAATTAACCTTGAAAACTCAGAGGAATTCCCTCTTTCAAAAACAAAGCAGCTTTACAGATTTTTGGGTGTGACTGGATATTTTCTCAATTAGTTTCCAAGTTTTTATTACTGAAATCAAGTTTATATAAAGAACATGGAGATCACCCTAGACCTATAAAATGTTATAGTCAGCAACTTGATTTCAGTAGCAAAAGGGTTCTTTAATTCTAGTAGCCACGGCCACCATCACAGCTGCCTGGCCCATGCAGGTTCGAATTTGATTCGAACAAGATGGTAATAAAACAACAGAGCCAAGAACTGGTGAACCATTAGCTTCCAGTAGCCACTCCGGTTGTAGTCCAGGAAACAGTCCATGTACATGGGGCTTCAGCCACCTCTTTCATCTCTGCCGACCTGGCAAGGAGGAGCACATGGCAATGGCAGTCAGCATTTCCATCTCTGATCCAGGGGCATCGTGGATATTCCTTAGTGTTGGGCTCTCATCTTCTGGAGATTGAGGATTGCAACTCCAGCCCGATTCTCCTCATCCTCCAAAGAGGAACTGAAAACACCAACTCCTGCTGCTGGGCTTGAGCCCCTGGTCGCCGCTGCCTTCTGCTCAGCAGGACTTTCAGCCCCAGATCCTGCCTCAGGCCCGGCCTCTCAACACTGCTGGCTCTCTACAACGTCCAGGGCAATCTGCAACTCATGAACCTGTGATTCCTTCTTAAGTGGCTGCTCCATTTCCAAGCGAATCTCGAGAACCTGGTCGGCCTCCTCTGGTGCTTGCTCCAGCTCCAGGGTCAGCATCTCTTTCTCCCACGTTTGCTCCAGCTCCTTCCACTGCTCAGTTTGCAGGTCCCAGACAGCCTCTTCCACAGAGCTCTCAGTTTCATCACACATGGCTATAAAAGTCAGCCAGCCTATGGCCCCCAAAAGGACAGCCATGGGTACCATAATAGCAGCCAGTCCTCTACTCCAGTGCTCAAAGGTGGTGGTGGCTTCATACCACTTTGTATGGAATCCTGCCACAGACTGTGCCAAATGTAAGGCTAGTAGCAATGGCCGCCATCACAGCCGCCTGGCCCATGTAGGTTTGCATTTGATTTGAACAGACAATAATGAAAAAATAGAGCCAAGAACTGGTGGGCCATTAGCTTTTATCTTAGATGGCACCTGGCAAGCAAGAAATACACACAGTAGGAAAACACTTCCCTTTCCATTTAGGGCTCCCAAAGCCACTGACTTATCCAAGTTTCCTAGAATCAAAGGTTTCTATCTCACCAGCCTTTTTCACCTCTGTTCCCCATCTCCTTCTCTCTGCACAAACTCTGCACAAACTGGCTTCTCTTTCAGCACTCCACCATCTTGGCTGCTTCTCCTCTCCTCCATGTGGCTTTTCTCTGCTCTCTCCTCCATGGACTCCTCTGCCCCATTTTATACTGTAGAAATCAAAACCTTTAATCCAATATACTAACAAGGAAGTCTCTGATACAAAGTAACTTATCTGAGGCAAATTGGGATTCCTCATGAGAGTGCACCACCCCCTCTCATGCAACAGTCAAGGGTATGTAGAAAAGCTTAGTCTTAAAACTAAGCCTTAGGCTATAATGACCCTGCCTGCTTACAGCCTGTCCCCCACATCCCATGCAAACTATAAGCGAGCAAACATACGTATCATATTTACAAATTTATTTGACCAGTATCATCATGACCTATAAAATGTTATAGTCAGCAACTTAATTTTAGTAGTAAAAGGGTTGTCCCCTGGATAAAATCTGTCTCTACCACAGCCATGTAATGTAAACAAGCAGAAGAAATAGTTGTGGACTCTTATTGTATAGAGTCCCATTCACGCCTGATTTATGCCACTCCTGCTACCAGGGAAGCAGTATATCATGCTATTTCTCACCTCTTAGAGTCCATCTCCATTCCTGGATGCCCTGAAGTAATTAAAATAGGCAATAGCCCTTACTATACTTCTAAGACATTCCAAATAGCTTTACAAAACTGGAATATTAAAAGTGTTACATGTATTCCTAACAATCCAACAGAACACTGTGCTCACCACACCTTACAAACCTATCTTAACAAACAAAAATGGTGGAGTCAGGTGGAGAGACTCACCCCACAAGAACAATTGTATAAGCATATTTTACTCTTAATTTTTTGAAAATTTTCTCCACTCAACTTACTGCAGCTGAGAGGCATTTTATACCAGCTGGGATATTAGCTGGCTCTGAGTGGCAGAATGCAATCAAACTACTAACTTCGAGGTGAGGGTATGTGTAAAGTCAATAGCTGCAGCCACCATCACAGCTGCCTGGCCCATGCAGATTTGCATTTGATTTGGACAGAGGTTAATAAAACAATGAAGCCAAGAACTGGTGGGCCATTACCTTTAACCTTAGCTCGCACCTGGCAGGCCAGAAACCCACAGCGGGAAAACACTTCCCTTTCCATTCAGGGCTCCCAAAGCCACCGACTTACCCAAGTTTCCTAGAATCAAAGGCCACACCAGCCTTATTCACCTCTGTTCCCCATTTCCTTCTCTCTGCACAAACTTTGCACAAACTGGCTTCTCCTTCAGCACTCTGCCATCTTGGCTGCCTCTCCTCTGCACTGTTAATTTCAGGAACAGAGAGAGAGAACTCCCAGTCTGCCATATTTTATAGTGTAGAAATTAAAAGTATTTAAACCAATATACAAATAAGGAAGTCTCTGATACAAAGCCACTTATCTGAGGCATAAATGGGATTCCTCATAAGAGTGCACCACCTTACATCAAAAAGGGTGGGAAAGGCTTAGTATTAAAACTAAGCCTTCAGCTATAAGAATCCTGCCTGCTTACAGCCTGTACCCCCCACCCAATGCAAACTATAAGCGAGCAAATATATGCATCACAGTTGCAAACTTATTTGACCCATAGTATGTTTCAATTTTTTCATCAACAAGTCCTCTTTGAATACCAATGAGGAACAAGAAACGTGAAGCCTCATCGTGAATTGGCATTAGCCCCTAGAAAACAACCCAGTTTCAGAGATACAGAAGCTAATAATGAATCCATCTCTGAAAATCAACTCAGTAAAAAAGGACACTTAACTTGCTCCCAAGCACTCAGGGAGCACCTGACATCACCTGGGACACCCTGAACATTGAACCAGGCATGCTAAAGAACTTTTACAACATACAGAAATGCCTGTAAATCCCTAAAAACCTGTTTCTCTTTTTGCTTTCTCTTTACCTTTTTTTAAATAAATTTTTATTAATGTTAATGGGATGACATTAATAATTCAGGGTACATATATTCAAAGAAAACATGTCTAGGTTATCTTGTCATTAAATTATGTTGCATACCCCTCACCCAGAGTCAGATTGTCCTCCGTCACCCTCTGTCTAGTTTTCTCTGTGCCCCTCACCCTCACCCTAACTCTCTCCCTCCCTCCCTCATGCGTCCTCCCTCCCCCCACCCCTGGTAACCACCACTCTCTTATCCATGTCTCTTAGTCTCGTTTTTATATTCCACCAATGTATGGAATCATGTAGTTCTTGTTTTTTTCTGATTTACTTATTTCACTCCATATAATGTTATCAAGATCCCACCATTTTGCTGTAAATGATCTGATGTCATCATTTCTTATGGCTGAGTAGTATTCCATAGTGTATATGTGCCACATCTTCTTTATCCAGTCTTCTATTGAAGGGCTTTTTGGTTGTTTCCATGTCTTGGCCACTGTTAACAGTGCTGCAATGAACATGGGGCTACATGTGTCTTTACGTATCAATGTTACTACAACCACCTAACCACCTTTCTCTTTGTTAATCTTTACTAAAACAAAAAAAGAAAGATGTAGGGAATCACCCATCTAACCTTGAACCTTCTCTGACTTGGATTGGGGAACTTTAGTTAAAAGTCCTGAGTAAATATCTCTTGGATGCAAACACCAAGAAACTGTGTGAGTGAGTGAACTTTGTGCAGACACAAAGGAATGCATGTAAATGGGCTTTAGAAAATGATCCTAGAGGTTCTAAATTGACCCTTTCTTTGTGTTCGTTAATTAGCTAAAGAAAAAGAATGTACTGACCCAAATTAACCCTTTCTTCAGGTCAGCAAAATGGCCATTGGTCATTCTTTCCCCTTATCACCTGGCCTCCCTCTCTTGTAATCCTCTTATTTCTGTTCTGCTTCTCATCAATTAAAGCTAAGGGAGAAGGAAATTCAGGAGGTCTTCTTTGCCTCCTTTGGCAGGCCTCCCCTTCTTCCATTTGACAGAAGTTTGTGTCTTGAGTAGATTTCTTCCATTGGATATTGATAGTTCCCAGCAGGCTGGAGTACTACACTCACCTCTATACTATTGTCTGTGTCTATGAGTGTTTGTTTTTCTTGTTGTTAAGAAGATAAAATATATTATGCTCACTTTGTTAAAGATGGCACTGCTCACGTGAAAGCCCATTGCCCAGTTGATATTAATGTGTGTTGGGGGTGGGCTGTGAGCAGGCAGGATCCTTGTAGCCTGAGGTTTGGTTTTAGGACTAAGCCTTTCCCACCCTTTTTGAAGTGGAGTGGTACAATCCCATCATGCCCCAGATAAATGACTTTGTATTAGACTTCCCTATTTTATATATTGGATTAGAGGTTTTGATTTCTGCACTATAATTTGGGGAAGACTGGGAGCTTGCTCTCTAGTTCCTGAGATTAGCATTAGAGAAGAGAGCAGAGAAGAAAGCAGAGAGAGGTCACATGGAGGAGGCCAGAAGAAGCAGCCAAGATGGAGGATTCTTGAAGGAGAAGCCAGTTCGTGCAGAGTTTGTGCAGAGAGAAGGAGATGGGGAACAGAACTGAATAAGGCTAATTAGCTAGAATCCTTTGGTTCTAGGAAACTTGGATAAGTCAGTAGCTTTGTGAGCACTGAATGAGTGGGTTTTGGAACCCAGTGTGTGTTTTTACTTGCCCGCCGGGTGCAAGGTAGGATTAAAGCTAATGGCCCACCAGTTCTTGGGTACATTGTTTCATTACCTACCATCTGTCCGAATCCAATGCAAACCTGCATGGCCAGGCGGCTGTGATGGTGGCCATGGATACTGGCTTTACACTTGTTCAGTCATTTGTTGCTTTCAGCATTATATGTAAATTATTTGTGAAATCATATGGTCTTTGGCTTTTATTCTCTGACTTATATTTCTTGGTGTTTGGTCAAATTAGTTTGTAAATATGATGTATATCTTTGCTCACTTATACTTTGCATTGTATGTGGGGGACAGACTATAAGCAGGCAGTGTCATTATAGCCTAAGGCTTAGTTTTAGAACTAAGCTTTCCCCCACACCCTTGACTATTGGATGATGTGGGGCAGTGTGCTCTCATGAGGAATCCTATTATGCTTCAGATAGTGACTTTGTATCAGAGACTTCTTTGTTTGTATATTGGATTAAAGATTTTGATTTATACTCTCTAAAATGAGGCAGAGGAAACCATGCAGTAGGAGAGCAGAGAAATGCCATGTGGAGGAGAGGAGAAGCAGCCAAGATGGTGGAGTGCTGAAGGAGAAGCCAGTTTGTGCAGAGTTTGTGCAGAGAGAAGGAGATGGAGAACAGAGTTGAATAAGGCTGCTGAGGTAGAAACCTTTGATTCTAGGAAACTTGGATAAGTCAGTGGCTTTGGGAGCCCTGAATGGAAAAGGAAGTGTTTTCCCACTCTGTGTATTTCTTGCCCACCAGGTGCAAGATAGGATTAAAGCTAATGGCCCACCAGTTCTTGACTCCATTGTTTCATTTCCATCTGTCTGAATCTAATGCGAACCTGCAGGGGACTGCCGGCTATGATGCTGGCCATGGCTACTGGCTTTACATTTGGCATGGTCTGTAGCAGGATTCGAATCAGTTCAGTATGGAGCCGCCACCACTTTTTAGCAGTGGAGTAGAGGACTAGCTGCTGTTATGGTTCCCCATGGCTGTCCTTTTGGGGACCTTAAGCTGGCTGACTTTTACACCCATGCATGAGGAAACTGAGAGCTCTGTGGAAGAGGCTATCTGGGACCTGCAAACTGAGCAGTGGAAGGAGCTGGAGCAAACGTGGGAGAAAGAGATGCTGACCCTGGAGCTGGAGCAAGCATCAGAGGAGGCCGACATGGTTCTCAAGATTGACTTGGAAATGGAGCAGCTGTTGGAGAAAGAATCACAGGTGCATGAGTTGCAGATTGCTCTGGACGTTGTGGAAAGCCAGTAGCGGTGGGAGGCCGGGGCATGGTCTGCAAGACCCGCAGAACAGAAGGCAGCGGCAGCCTGGGACTCAAGCCTGTCAGCAGGAGCTGGTGTTTTCAGTTCTTCTTAAAATGATGAGGAGAATTGTGCTAGAGTTCCAATCTGTAGTCTCCAGAATGTGATAGCCCAGCATCAAGGAGTACCCACTACACCCCTGGTAGGTCTGTGATTTTGGGACATAAGGGTGAATGCTATCATGCTGTCCAGAGAAGAGATGGAAATACTGACTGCCATTGCTATGTGCTTCTCCTTGGGACAGTGTAAGACCTGCCAGGATGGCAATGATGAGGGAGGTGGCTGAGGCTCTATGTGCTTTGACTGATTCCTGGACAACAATTGGAGTGGGCACTGGCTCCTTTGTTGGATAGAATTCCGAATTTTGAACAATGTAAAATAGCCTGATGAGGGTGGGGGGCGGGTTTGCTGGAAGCCCTCTCCCTGCCCCAGGAAGCTTTTCCCATGGCTAGAATGAAGGCCGAGGACATTTTGCACTTTTGGCAAAGTGCTAAGAGACTGGCGAATTGTACCTTTGTAATTGTTGAAATTGTATGATTTGTCATGTTGTTGTAATTTGTATAATGTACCTAATTTCCTTGTGCAGGAATACCTGTGTTTTAGATTGTGAAGCAAGCAAAAGGAGTGGAATGTTGGTCAAATAAGTTTGTAAATATGATGTATATGTTTGCTCGCTTATATTTATCTTTGGGTGTGGGGGACAGGCTGTCAACAGGCTGGGTCCTTATAGCCTAAGGCTTAGTTTTAAGACTAAGCTTTTCCTCACATGCTAGACTGTTGCATGATGTGGGGTGGTGCACTCTCATGAGGAATCCCATTATGCCTCAGATAAGTCACTTTGTATCAGAGACTTTCTTGTTAGTATATTGAATTAAAGGTTTTGATTTCTACAGTATAAAATGAGGCAGAGGAGCCTATGCAGTAGGAGAGCAGAGAAAGGCCACATGGAAGAGAGGAGAAGCAGCCAAGATGGTGGAGTGCTGAAGGAGAAGCCAGTTTGTGCGGAGTTTGTGCAGAGAGAAGGAGATGGGGAACAGAGGTGAATAAGGCTGGTGAGATAGAAAACTAGGAAACTCGGAGAAGTCAGTTGCTTTGAGAGCCCTGAATGGAAAGGGAAGTGTTTTTCCACTGTGTGTATTTCTTGCCTGCTGGGTGCAAGCCAGTATTAAAACTAATGGCCCACTAATTCTTGGCTCCATTGTTTCATTACCATCTGTCCAAATTTAATATGAACCTGCATGGGTGATGATGGCCATGGTACTGATGGCCATGGTACTGGCTTTACACTTAGCAATATATACCCAAAATCTATCTATGTTGTTTTAAATGGGCTGAGAAACTGTGTAGATACTTGTCTCAAAAAAACATACAAATGGCCAACAGATGCATGAAAAGATGCTCATCTTTACTAGTCCTTAGAGAAATGCACATGAAAACTACAATGAGATACCACATCACACCTGTTAGAATGGCTGTTATCACCATGACAAGTAATAACAAGTATTAGAGAGGTTGTGAAGAAAAAGGAACCCTCATTCTCTGCTGGTGGAAATGTAAATTGGTACAGCCCCTATAGAAAACAGTGTAAACGCTCCTGAGAAAAATTAAGAACAGAGTTAACATGTTACCCAGCAATTCTTCTTTTGTATATCTACCTAGAAAATTTGAAGACATTTTTTTCTCAAATATATATGAAAGCTTATGTTCATTGCATCATTATTTATGGGGACCAAGACATGAAAACAACCTAGGTGTCCTCTGATAAATGATTGGATAAAAAAGATAAAATAGATATTTAAAATAGAATACTACTCAGTAATAAGAAAAGATGAAATACTGTTTTTTGTAATACTTTATTGAACATTCTCATATGTTTATTTTTTACAGAAAAAAATTGAAAGCTCTTTGCAAGTTTTACAACTAGTATATATCAAATTTTGTTGTGTGATAATTCATTTCTTTTTATATCCTCTTATTATGTGTGAAGATATTTTCTTGTGTAACTCAGTTAGCTTACACTTGTAATTTATACTCTTCACTTTTGTTTATTACTAAGCATTTTTGGTTATTATTTTCTAGATTAAAAATAACTTTAAAACGTAAGATATTCAACATGGCAAAACACATTAATAGTACAAAAATGTGTGTGATGAAAAGAATATTTTGCTCATATGTCATATCTCTACTCTTCCAGTAAGATTTTAGAATCCATCTATCTCCACATAATGGAACATTCTGCTAATAGTGGCTCAAGTACACAGGGACTTATTTTCTTTGTTCAGTAAGAACTGTAGTGGTAGGCAATCTTGAGCTAGTATGACTCATAAAAGCCATCAAGGACCCAGGCTTCTTTCATTTTTATACCCTTCTGCCTGTAGCATCTAGGTATTCATCTTCATGCTTGTCAACTCATGATATTAGACCTCCAGCCTCAAGTTCATGTTTCAAACAGGAACATGGAGAAAAGTACATGACAGCTAAGTTTGTTCTCTTTTTTAAAAAGCTTTTCTGAAAATGCCATCTAGCTATTTTTACTAATAACTAATTGACTATAATTAAGTCATATTTCTAACCAGGCGTGAAGAGAAATATGGGATAGTGGATACTATTAGCTGAATTCATTGCTTCCTCAAATAAAAGCAGACTTTTGCTAGTTAGAAAAAATATAGAATATATATTGTTAGGCAATTAGCAGTTCTTGCCTCCTTCTATCACATGCCACTTTTACCAGTTTTGAGGGTTGGTTTACTTTTTTTTTATATCTACATAAGTGTGTATCTTTGTGTATTTTGTAATTCCAATCATTATTTAACTTTACTTCTATATTTAATGAATTTAATGTTCACTATCAGTTCTTTTACATTGTTTTTTTTTCATCCTTTTCAAGTTTGGTTGCATTTTAACTGATTTTTTTAAATATTTTTAATTTTATTTAATTTTTTTTTTTTTTTTTTAGTGAGAGATAGAAAAAAATGACAGATAAAGACAAACAGATAGGAAGAAGAATTTGTGTAAGAAGCACAAATTCTTCATTCTGGCACTTTAGTTGTGTGTTTATTGCTTTCTCATATGTGTATTGACTGGGGGGGGGCTAAAGCAGACTGAGGACACCTTGTTCAAACCAGCAACTGTGAGCTCAAGCCAGTGATCTTGGGATTCAAGCCAGTGACATTTGGGTTCAATCCAGTGACAATGGTGTTATGTCTATGATCCCACACTCAAGGCAGCGATCTCACGCTCAAACTAGTGAGCCTACACTCAAGCTGAATGAGCTCACACTCAAACTGGTGACCTCGGAGTTTCAAATCTGTGTTTCAGTTTGACTTTCTATCCAGTACACCACTGCTTGGTCAAGCAACTAAATTTATTTTTCTCATGTCTACCATATTTCTTAAATTTTTGCATGTTCAAAGTGTTTCTCAGTTACCTTTATGTTTGAAAACTTGTATGACCATAATATGCTTAAGTTACATTTTTTTTCTCCTGGAGATTTTCCCAGTAGTGTTCTATTATATATTACTTGAATGGAATGCTTGACACCAGCCTATGTTTTCTTTTCCAGTTATAAATGATTATTAATATTTTTGCATGACTATCTATAGAATTATTTTGTAATTTTGAAGTTAGATAATTTTGCAAATACGTATTAACATTTTTACATCAATCTGTTTTCTCTGGAACACCATAGGTTGATTCAATCTGTATACTCTGGTCTTCCTTTTCTAACTAAATTATTAAATGGTCAGGACTTTTTCAATATAATAATCAATTTTAGCCTGATCAGGCAGTGGCTCAGTGGATGGAGCATTGGCCTGGAACACAGAGGATCCAAATTTGAAAACCCGAGTTTGCTGGCTTGAGCACAGGCTCACCAGCTTGAGGTCACTGGCTTGAGCATGGAATCATGGACATGACCTCATTGTGGCTGGCTTGAGCCCAAAGGTTGCTGTCTTGAAACCCAAGGTCGATGGCTTAAGCCAAAAGTCGCTGGTTTGAATAAGGGGTCACTTACTCTGCTGTAGCCCTCCAGTCAAGACACATATGAGAAAGCAATCAATGAATAACTAAGGTGCTGCAACAAGGAGTTGATGCCTCTTATCTCTTTCCCTTCCTATCTGTATATCCCTATCTGTCCCTCATTCTGTGTCTCACTAAAATAAAAAAAAATCAATTTTACTTGTCTTTTACCACTATCTTCAAACATGCTTTGTTGAATATTTCTTTCTTTCCCCAGAGTGACATATTAAGCAAATATAATAGCTTTTGGGTCACTTTCAGGCATTAATAAAACATCTAATATTTATCTATTCAAAAACTACGTTATAAAAATACTACATTATATTTAAAACTTATTCTCTTTCTCCAATTCATGCCCTATCCAGATTTTGCAATTTACAGTGGAAAAACAGTCACTCTATTACTTCTGGATGTAGCAGAGGGAAAGGATAAAAGTAAAATAAATACTGCCTATACCTATATCTATCTATCTATCCATCCATTATCTATCTATCTATCTATCTATCTATCTATCTATCTATCTATCTATCTATCATCTATCTATCTATCATCTATCTATCTCATCTCATCTATCTATCATAAATCTATCTCATATTCACACTCAAAAAAATTCCAATTAACCATCCTTGATAGTCAATGTGACACATTAAAACTCCCCCATACAACTAGGCAAGCCAAAGATGCTGCTAAACATCCTTCAATACACAAGATAACCCCCACAATAAGGTATCAGTTTGTCCAAAATATCAGTAGTGCTGAGGTTGAGTATACTTACTCTAGGACTGGAAGGTTGTATCATACCCAGTTAAGAACCATTGAGAGGCTGCCTAGCTAGCAATGATGCCTGGGTATTAAAGGTTTTCTGTTTAATTATATTGCAGAGCTAAAGGCCAATACATTTTTTCCTGCTACCTGACTTCTCTCTCTTTTTTTTTTTTTTTTTTTTACTCCACTGCCGATCTACAGGTATAATAGTGCTCAGGGACATATGAAAAAATTTTAAGAGACTATTGGTTTGCCACCAAAAAAAAACAAAAAAAAAAACTACTTGAACTTATATAACAGGATATAAAATAAATATTCAGAAATTGGATGCATTTTATACACCAATAATTAACTTTCAGAAGGGGAAACCAAGAAAGCAATCTCATTTATAATTGCATTAAAAAATCCCTAAGAAAAAATTTAGTCAAGGATGTAAAAGACCTGTACTCAAAAATTTATAAGACACTGAACAAAGAATTGAAGAAGATACAAATAATTGGAAGCATATACTGTGTTCCCAGATAGGAAGAATTAACCATGCTTAAATGTCTGTACTACACAAGCAATCATGAAGTCAATGCAATCTCTATTAAAATACCAATGAGATATTTCACAGAACTAGAATAAATAATCCAAAAAATTATATGTAACCACAAAATACCCTGAATAAACAGAAATCTTGAGAAAGAAGAAAAGCTTTGAGGCATCACACTACCAGATATTAATCTTTACTTCAAGGCCACATTAATCAAAGCAGGATGATACTGGCATAAAAAGAGACACATAGACCAATGGAACAGAACAGAAAGCATAGAAGTAAACTCATACTTATATGATCAATTAATATTTGACAAAGGGAGCCAGAACATACAATGGAGGTAAAAGAGTCTACTCAATATATAATATTGGGAAAATTGGACTTATGCATGCAGTCAAGACCATCATCTTAACCATAATGAGAATGAGCTCAAATGGATTAAAGACTTAAATATAAGATGCAAAACCATATACTTCTAGAAATCAAAACATAGGCAATAAAACCTCAGACATTTATCTTAGTAATATTTTTCTGCTATATTCCCTTGGGAAAGAGAAAAAAAGAAAATAATAAATAAATGGAACAAATCAAACTGAAGTTGTGTTTTTTAAAAAGCAAAAGAAGGCCCTGGCTGGTTGGCTCAGTGGTAGAGTGTCAGCCTGGCATTCAGGAGTCCCGGGTTTGATTCCAGGCCATCTGCTTCTCCACCCCTCCCCCTCTCCTTCTTCTCTGTCTCTCTCTTCCCCTCCTGCAGCCAAGGCTCCATTGGAGCAAAGTTTGCCCTGGCGCTGAGGATGGCTCTGTGGCCTCTGCCTCCAGCGCTAGAATGGCTCTGGTTGCAGCAGAGCGACACCCCAGATGGGCAGAGCATCGCCCCCTGGTGGGCATGCTAGGTGGATCCCGGTCGGGCGCATGTGGGAGTCTGTCTGACTGCCTCCCCGTTTCCAACTTAAGAAAAATATTTTAAAAAAAGCAAAAGAAACCATTAACAAAATGAAAATACAACCAATTGAATGGAAGAACATATTCAACAATGATGCATGTGATAATGGATTAATATCCAAAATTTATAAAGAATACATACAAGTCAACACCAAAATAAAAGCAAGCAATCAAATTAAAAAATTGGCAAAGGACCTGAATAAATACTTCTTTAAAGAGGACATATAGATGACCAATAGATATATGAAAGGATGCTTAACATCACTAGTCATCAGGGAAATGCAAATTAAAACCACAATGAGGTATCGCCTCACAACTGTCAGAATGGCGCTCATCAATAAATAAAAAAATAACACATATTGACAAGGATGTGAAAAGAGAACCCTCATGCACTATTCATGAGAATGAAGATTGGTTGTCAGCCACTATGGAAAACAGTATGGACATTCTTCAAAAAAATTAAAAATGGAACTGCTTTTGATCCAGCAATTCCACTTCTAAGTATATATATTTGAAGAAATACAAAACACTAATTTGAAAGAATATATGCACCCCCATTTTCAGTGCAGTATTAACTACGATAAGCAAACTATGGAGATAACCCAAGTGCCCATCAATAGATGAGTAAATTAAAAAGTGATGGTACCTATATACAATGAAATAGTACTCAGTCAAAAAAAAATAGAGGGGTGAGGTCACGGAAATGGCGCCGTGAGAAGCGCGTCCGACAGCTCTCCCCTAAATCACAACAAATTTATCAACTAGAAACAGAAAAATTTATCCTCGGAGCATTCCGGAGTTCCACACAAACTGAAAGCAAAAGGACTGTTATCACTTGAATCTGAGAGACAAGGGTGTGGAGGAAGCTACCGCAGCGACGCTCATTCAAGCCGCCAGGGAGTGCGCCTGCGGTGAGTCAGCCCATATACTTGGGAACTCGCGGGCGACGCGAGCCGCCACCGCGAGCCGCCGTGAACCCCCGCGGGCCGCCTCCGCGAGCGGCCACCACGAGCCGCCGCCGCGAGCCGCCGCGAGCAGCCGCGCGCGCGCCCGGTCCAGTTGAGCACCGCTGACGTTCCCAGCGGCCCGCACACTGCGAGTGGGGGTCGCCGGTCACCAGTGCCCGGAGCGCCCCATTCGCGCGCGTGCCTTGGGCATTCCACGCGCCCAGGGTGCCCTGCTGGCCCGCACACCCAGGGGGCTCCATTATCCTGTGCCTGGTGCGGTCCAGCCGCCAGCGGCGGGGCGAGCGGGAGAGGCTTGGGAGATTCTCTCCGTGGGCGGGGCACCTCACCCAGCCATTCAAGCTAACAATCAAGCGTTGGGGGAGGGGCGCGCGCAGGCAGCCTAAAATACCTTCGGAAGCACAGCTGCGACCCAATCACTGAAATTAGCTTAACCCATAAAATCTGCGCACCCTCGGTTCTAATTGATAAGATCTCTCTCAGTTCAGCGATCCAAGACAAGAGGTGTGATATTTTTTAGTGCCTCTCGCTAAAGGGGCGGGGGCAACTTCTGATTGATAGAGCCTCCATATTCAGGGATAAACGCTAACAAGAAGGACTTGGCAGATAATAAGGTCTATACTACACTAGTCGTAAGTAGAGACTAGTGCCTCTTCTTCCATGCAAAAACAGGCTACAAAGTGTGGAAAGCCTGGGTTGAGAGGTCCAACTAAATGATAGGCGCTGAACAGTCACCTTGACAACAATTGACTCCCACCACTGCCTGATTACACTGGAGGCCCTGACTCTCAGAGCCTTTCCCAAAGCCTTGCACTGAGTGGGGATAGAGTGGGGATTTCCCAGCTCTTTGAGCCTCTTACTCCCCAGGCAGAAGCAGTTTCAGCCTTATAGCTGGATCACCAGGCTGCTAATTCAGAAAGGGGGGACTAGGAGAGAGAATCCAGGAAAGCAAACTCTCTCATCGTTGGACCCTGCAAACGCCAACAAGCCTTTACTTCCAGCAAGACTAAAGCCAATTATATGACATTGCCATAGAATCCCATCAACTGCAAATCCCTACCTAAGAGTGACACAGGGGCAGAGCCTGGGGTACAGAGTCACTGACTAGGAAGAGGGAGAGAAAAGAAAAAGGAAGAAGTTAACCTCTCAAAATCAAGAAAAACCCACAGACTTTACAACTTGATCCACTAATTTTTTTGTTGTTGTTGTTATTGTTTGTTTCTTCTATCTTTTTGCCTTTATTTCCTCCACCTCGGTCCTTCTATTCTCTGCCCATCTTATGCTTCCCCTTTCTTGAACTACACTACCCATGAGTGTCGCATTTTATTTTTCTTCTTCATCCTCACCCTCCTTTAAGGTTATACTCCAAAACACTTAACTCTCACTCTCTCCTCTTTTGTTTTTTTTTTTTTGTTTTTTTTTTGTCTTGCTTTATTTTGTTTTTTTCTCCTCCTATTTTATTTCTTCCTTCGTTTTTCTCTTTTTCTTATTTTTTCCTTTCTATTCGTTTTTTCTTTTCTCATTTTACTTTCCTCCCATATAATCCTCAATCACGAACAAATTAGTTAATTTGGGACTCAAGGCTTTTTTTTGGCTTTATTTCTCTTTTTTGCTTTTGTTTCTATTTTTTTTTCTCTTGTTTATTTTTGTGGCATTTTAGGTCCTCCCAACCCAAAGTCTCCATTGTATTTAGTCTTCGCTCCACTTAATACAACAGATTTTTACTTATTATTTTTATTTTTTCTTCTTTATTATTCTTTTTTGGTCCTTTTTTCTGATTCCCTCTTATCCCTCTCATTATATCTCTTAGTTGACCATCACTTACAAGCAAATCATCTTATGCTTGTCTAAGATTTTCTTCCTTTTTTTTTTTTTTTTTTTTTGCATTTAGTAGGTCCCTACTCCCTTTTTTTTGGCCCTTGAACTCTTCACCCCAAATCAGGCCCTCCATTATAGGCACGATATTTCCCTGAGGAGGGGAGAGGAGGGAAAGAGAAGAGAGAAAAAAAGGGGGAAATAATAAATTATTACTGTTTTTTTTTGTGGGGTGTTTTACCCTTTTTTTTTTCTTTTTACTCTTTATTAATTCTAATTAGTGCTATCAATAAGACCACCCTCAGATGCCGATAAGAAAGAGGAAATCGAATATTATGGATACAAAAGAAAGAGAGGTAACACAAATAGATGTGGAAAAATCTATGGAGAAAAGACTTAACATATTGGAAGCCTTGGAGCTAAATGACAGAGAATTCAAAATAGAAATCTTAAAAATACTCAGAGATATACAAGAAAACACAGAAAGGCAATATAGAGAGATCAGAAAACAACTCAATGAACACAAAGAATATATTACCAAGGAAATTGAAACTATAAAAACAAATCAAACAGAAATGAAAAACTCAATTCACGAGCTGAAAAACGAGGTAACAAGCTTAGCTAACAGAACAGCCCAGATTGAAGATAAGATTAGTGAAATAGAAGACAAACAACTTGAGGCACAACAGAGACAAGAAGAAAGAGACTCAAAAATAATAAAAAATGAGAAAGCCCTACAGGAATTGTCTGACTCCATCAGAAAGAATAACATAAGAATAATAGGTATATCAGAGGGAGAAGAGAAAGAAAATGGAATGGAGAATATACTCAAACAAATAATGGACAAGAACTTCCCAAGCCTGTGGAAGGAACTAAAGCCTCAAATTCAAGAAGAAAACAGAACACCAAGTTTTCTTAACCCCAACAAACCCACTCCAAGGCACATCATAATAAAGATGACACAAACCAATGACAAAGAAAAAATTCTCAAGGCAGCCAGGGAAAAGAAGAGTACAACATATAAAGGAAGGCCTATTAGATTATCATCAGATTTCTCAGCAGAAACTCTACAAGCTAGAAGAGAGTGGACCCCAATATTTAAAGCCCTGAAAGAGAGGAACTTTCAGCTAAGAATACTATACCCATCAAAGCTATCCTTCAAGTATGAAGGAGATATAAAAACATTCACAAATACAGAAAAGATGAGAGAATGTATCAACAGAAAGCCCCCACTCCAGGAAATACTAAGGGGGGTTTTCCAACCAGATTCAAAGAACAAAAGAAAACAACACCACAAGTAACAGCTCCACCAAGAACACAATAAAACCAAACTTAAACTGTGACAACAAAGGAAAAAAAGGGGGGAGAGGATGGAGATTAACAGTAGCAAAGGATGATGAAGTGCAGAAATACTTATAAGATAGGGTACTACAATGAATATGGTAGGTACCCTTTTCATTACTTAATGGTAACCACCCTTAAAAAAACCACCACAAAAACACTTGACTTAAAACAGGTAGCAACAGAGGAAAGAAGTATGGAACACAAACAAACAAAAACAAATGATAGAAAAACAAAAGAGAAGAATCAAACAAGACACAAAACTAACAGAAATCAATTTACAAAATGGCAGTAGGGAACCCACAAGTGTCAATAATTACACTAAATGTAAATGGATTAAACTTACCAATAAAAAGACACAGAGTAGCAGAATGGATTAAAAAAGAAAATCCAACTATATGCTGCCTACAAGAAACACATCTAAGCAACAAGGATAAAAACAAATTCAAAGTGAAAGGCTGGAAAACAATACTCCAAGCAAACAACACCCAAAAAAAAGCAGGCGTAGCAATACTCATATCTAATAATGCTGACTACAAGACAGAAAAAGTACTCAGAGACAAAAATGGTCATTTCATAATGATTAAGGGGAAGTTGAATCAAGAAGACATAACAATCCTTAATATATATGCACCAAACCAAGGAGCACCAAAATATATAAGACAGCTACTTATTGACCTTAAAACAAAAACTAACAAAAATACAATCATACTTGGAGACCTCAATACACCGCTGACGGCTCTAGATCGGTCATCCAAACAGAGAATCAATAAAGATATAGTGGCCTTAAACGAAATACTAGAACACCTGGATATGATAGACATCTACAGGACACTTCATCCCAAAGCGACAGAGTATACATTTTTCTCTAGTGTACATGGAACATTCTCAAGAATTGACCATATGTTGGGCCACAAAGACAATATCAGCAAATTTAGAAAAATTGAAATTGTACCAAGCATATTTTCTGATCAAAAAGCCTTGAAACTAGAATTCAACTGCAAAAAAGAGGGGGAAAAACCCACAAAAATGTGGAAACTAAACAACATACTTCTAAAAAATGAATGGGTCAAAGAAGAAATAAGCGCAGAAATCAAAAGATATATACAGACAAATGAAAATGAAAATACGACATATCAGAATCTCTGGGATGCAGCAAAAGCAGTAATAAGAGGAAAGTTCATATCACTTCAGGCCTATATGAACAAACAAGAGAGAGCCGAAGTAAACCACTTAACTTCACACCTTAAGGAACTAGAAAAAGAAGAACAAAGACAACCCAAAACCAGCCGAAGAAAGGAGATAATAAAAATCAGAGCAGAAATAAATGAAATAGAGAACAGAAAAACTATAGAAAAAATCAATAAAACAAGGAGCTGGTTCTTTGAAAAGATCAACAAAATTGACAAACCCTTGGCAAGACTCACCAAGGAAAAAAGACACAGGACTCAAATAAATAAAATCCAAAATGAAAGAGGAGAGATCACCACAGACATCATAGAAATACAAAGAATTATTGTAGAATACTATGAAAAATTATATGCCACCAAATACAACAATCTAGAAGAAATGGATAAATTCCTAGAACAATACAACCTTCCTAGACTGAGTCATGAAGAAGCAGAAAGCCTAAACAGACCAATCAGCAGTGAGGAAATAGAAAAAACTATTAAAAATCTCCCCAAAAATAAAAGTCCAGGCCCAGACGGTTATACTAGTGAATTCTATCAAACATTCAAAGAAGACTTGGTTCCTATTCTACTCAAAGTCTTCCAAAAAATTGAAGAAGAAGCAATACTTCCAAACACATTTTATGAGGCCAACATAACCCTCATACCAAAACCTGGCAAGGATGGCACAAAGAAAGAAAACTACAGACCAATATCTCTAATGAATACAGATGCTAAAATACTAAACAAAATACTAGCAAACCGAATACAACAACATATTAAAAAATAATACATCATGATCAAGTGGGATTCATCCCAGAATCTCAAGGATGGTTCAACATACGCAAAACGGTTAACGTAATACACCATATCAACAAAACAAAGAACAAAAACCACATGATCTTATCAATAGATGCAGAAAAGGCTTTTGATAAAATACAACACAATTTTATGTTTAAGACTCTCAACAAAATGGGTATAGAAGGAAAATATCTCAACATGATAAAGGCCATATATGATAAACCATCAGCCAACATCCTATTAAACGGCATAAAACTGAGGACTTTCTACCTTAAATCAGGAACAAGACAGGGTTGTCCACTCTCTCCACTCTTATTCAACGTGGTGCTAGAAGTTCTGGCCAGAGCAATCAGACAAGACAAAGATATAAAAGGCATCCATATCGGAAAAGAAGAAGTAAAGCTATCACTTTTTGCTGATGATATGATCCTATACATCGAAAACCCGAAGGACTCCACAAAAAGATTATTAGAAACAATAAACCAATACAGTAAGGTCGCAGGATACAAAATTAACATACAAAAGTCCATAGCCTTTCTATATGCCAACAATGAAATATTAGAAAACGAACTCAAAAAAATAATCCCCTTCACGATTGCAACAAAAAAAATAAAATACCTAGGAATAAACATAACAAAGAACGTAAAGGACCTATATAATGAAAATTACAAAGCATTGTTAAGGGAAATCGAAAAAGATACAATGAGATGGAAAAATATTCCTTGTTCTTGGATAGGAAGAATAAATATAATCAAAATGGCCATATTACCCAAAGCAATATACAAATTTAATGCAATTCCCATCAAAATCCCTATGAGATTTCTTAAAGAAATGGAACAAAAAATCATCAGATTTATATGGAACTATAAAAAACCCCGAATAGCCAAAACAATCCTAAGGAAAAAGAATGAAGCTGGGGGCATTACAATACCTGACTTTAAACTATATTATAGGGCCACGATAATCAAAACAGCATGGTATTGGCAAAAAAATAGACACTCAGACCAATGGAACAGAATAGAAAGCCCAGAAATAAAACCACATATATATGGTCAAATAATCTTTGATAAAGGGGCCAACAACACACAATGGAGAAAAGAAAGCCTCTTCAATAAATGGTGTTGGGAAAACTGGAAAGCCACATGGAAAAGAGTGAAACTCGACTACAGCCTGTCCCCGTGTACTAAAATTAATTCAAAATGGATCAAAGACCTAAATATAAGACCTGAAACAATAAAGTACATAGAAGAAGAGATAGGTACTAAAATCATGGACCTGGGTTTCAAAGAACATTTTATGAACTTGACTCCAATGGCAAGAGAAGTGAAGGCAAAGATAAATGAATGGGACTACATCAGAATTAAAAGTTTTTGCTCAGCAAGAGAAACTGATATCAAAATAAACAGACTGCCAACTATATGGGAACTGATATTTTCAAACGACAGCTCAGATAAGGGCCTAATATCCAAAAATTTACAAAGAACTCATAAAACTCAACAACAAACAAACAAGCAATCCTATAAAAAAATGGGAAGAGGACATGAACAGACACTTCTCCCAGGAAGAGATACAAATGGCCAACAGATATATGAAAAGATGCTCAGCTTCATTAGTTATTAGAGAAATGCAAATCAAAACTACAATGAGATACCACCTCACTCCTGTTAGATTAGCTATTATCAACAAGACGGGTAATAGCAAATGTTGGAGAGGCTGTGGAGAAAAAGGAACCCTCATTCACTGTTGGTGGGACTGTAAAGTAGTACAACCATTATGGAGGAAAGTATGGTGGTTCCTCAAAAAACTGCAAATAGAACTACCTTATGACCCTGCAATCCCTCTACTGGGTATATACCCCAAAACCTCAGAAACATTGATACGTGAAGACACATGTAGCCCCATGTTCATTGCAGCACTGTTCACAGTGACCAAGACATGGAAACAACCAAAAAGCCCTTCAATAGAAGACTGGATAAAGAAGATGTGGCACATATACACTATGGAATACTACTCAGCCATAAGAAATGATGACATCAGATCATTTACAGCAAAATGGTGGGATCTTGATAACATTATAAGGAGTGAAATAAGTAAATCAGAAAAAAACAAGAACTACATGATTCCATACATTGGTGGAACATAAAAATGAGACTAAGAGACATGGACAAGAGTGTGGTGGTTACCAAGAATGGGGGCGAGGCAGGACATGAGAGGGAGGGAGGGAGAGAGTTAGGGGGAGGGGGAGGGGCACAGAGAACTAGATAGAGGGTGACGGAGGACAATCTGACTTTGGGCGAGGGTTTTGCAACATAATTTGATGACAAAATAACCTAGACATGTTTTCTTTGAATATATGTACCCTGATTTATTAATGTCATCCCATTACCATTAATAAAAATTTATTAAAAAAAAATAAAAAATAAAAAAATAGAATGAAATCTTACCATTTGCAAAAGCATGGTTAGATCTTGAGGGTATTATGGTAAGTGAATTAAGTCAGTCAGTGAAAGATAAATATCATATCATTTCACTTCAGTGGAATATAAAGAAAAATATAAATGAACAAACAAAACACAGATTTATAAATACACAGAACATCCTGATGTTTGCCAGAGGGAAGGGGGGTTGGGTGAATGGGTGATAAAAGTGAAGAGATTGAGAAGTACAGATTGGTAGTTACAAAATTCATGGGGATGTAATGTACAGCATAAGAAATATAGTCAATAATATTGTAGTAACTATATATGGTGCCAGTCAGGTACTGCAAATATCAGGTGGAACACATTGTAAAGCGTATGTTGTCTAATCACTATGTTGTACACCTGAAACTAATATAATATTAAGTGTAAACTGTAATTGAAATAATATTTAAAAATGAAAATATTGGTTTGGACCATAATAGAATACAACCACTTTTTAATAGAGCCTTCCATGTAACCAAATATCTGCTGAGACTTGTGTTCTACCCTATTTTCTCATTCAATCAGGTCAAATTTTTTCTGCACTGAACCACCTTATGCATGGATTGTGACTTAAGGTTGTGTTTGTATTTTATTAATAATGTACTTTTTCCTTCTCCTCATAGTTTCATCTTGTTTCAGAGGAGAGCACCAGTCCATTTACATTGACAACTGTAACTAAAGCTATTTATTCATTGTTAAATGTGTTTCCTTACTATTTAAAATGAGTATTTTCTAGTCTATTTTTAAATGATATGTTTATGGCAGAAAATATTTGCTTTATATATTTAATTTGAAACTAGTTATCATATTAAACTATCAAAGGGTGCTGTTAATTTTTACATGGAATCTCACTGTTTTTTTAAGTAGGCAGTGAGCAAACACTTTCAATTATTAAAACCCTTGTATCTTTCATTGTGTCTTCTTGAGTCAGCCAAAATTTTTAGAGGTATATTAAATAACTATGGTAAAAAGGACATCCTTCCACTAATGTTTAATTATTTTTTATTCAATCATTATTTCTTTCCTTAACTATTTTAATTAGCTGTCTTGTAACAACGCTGTACTGGATGCTATACATACAGTGATGAACACAAAAGTATCCTCTGCCTTTATGGTATAAACAGACAGTCTCGTGGTGATATAAATGTTGAATAAACAATTATGCTAATAAATTTATAGTAACTAATTCTGAGGTGTTTTAATTTAAATTAGATGTCAGGAAAATTGACTCTGAATAGGAAAATTTTATGCTGAGTCTTAAAGAATAAGTAAAAATTAGTTAGAAAAATGTACTCCATGCACAAGAAAAAATATACACCAAGGCCTTGAGGTATGTTGTTTGAAGAGCTCAAGGCAAGCTAGTAAGGTTAGATCTTAGTAGGTGGAAATGAGTGCTTGCCATAGGTGTAGCTGGAAAGGTTATCAATGGTTGGTAACAATGGTGGGATTCAGCCAGTTCGCACCAGTTCCACAGAACTGCTACTTAATTTTTTCTGTTGAGTTTGGGGAACTGGTTGTTAAAATGGCACTTTTAATCAGGGTTCTCTCAAAGGTGGGCACCTGGGCAGCTGCCCAATGTGGAAATCACAAAGTTACATTCCTTACTCTTTTTTTTAATGTTCATCTGTGTAACAACGCGTTCCTTTTTTTTCAGCCTTACACCAAAATTTATTGGTATTTTTTTTACATATGAGTTAAATGAATTGAGATATTCTGACACTAGTCACAGGATTTGTCTCCTAAAGCCCACTGTAATTTTTTTCTATATATTTATTTGTATATATACACAGTAATATAGTACAAAAATTCACAATATATATTACATATTATACATTGAATATATATTAACTTTATATATTAAATATAATATATATTATGAATATATATACACACACATATATTATGTTTTCTTTTTTCTTCTGTCTTCAACTCTTTTTTTTTTTTTTTTTTTTTTTTTTTTTTTTTTTTTTTTTTTTGCATTTTTCTGAAGCTGGAAACAGGGAGAGACAGTCAGACAGACTCCCGCATGCGCCCGGCCGGGATCCACCCGGCACGCCCACCAGGGGCGATGCTCTGCCCACCAGGGGGCGATGCTCTGCCCATCCTGGGCGTCGCCATGTTGCGACCAGAGCCACTCTAGCTCCTGAGGCAGAGGCCACAGAGCCATCCCCAGCGCCCGGGCCATCTTTGCTCCAATGGAGCCTTGGCTGCGGGAGGGGAAGAGAGAGACAGAGAGGAAAGCGTGGCGGAGGGGTGGAGAAGCAAATGGGCGCTTCTCCTATGTGCCCTGGCCGGGAATCGAACCCGGGTCCTCCGCACACTAGGCCGATGCTCTACCGCTGAGCCAACCAGCCAGGGCCCAACATTTTCTTTAATCAACATTTAAAACTTTACTTTCTATATCTTGACTAACTTTATAGATTAAAACCACTGGAAAAAACTGTATCTCATAGTTTATTCTGGGTATGAAAAGAATTCACAATTTAGGTTTTTATAATAGAGAAAATGATATAAAAATTACTAATTACTAAACCTTTCTCATTATATCAATTTATTTTCCTGTAATATTAAATGTCTTCATACATATATTTTTAAATTTAAATTTACCTTGCTAACATGGATTCAAGTGTTCGACTCAACGTAACACCCTCACCACCCAACAATGTACCCCATATTACAATACATTTGCTCCCCTCTCCCATCTCCATCTCCACCTTCCCTCTGGTATTTGCTCTCCTGTTATCTGTATCTACATATGTGTTACGTGTATATAATTTCACTAATTCTGTTACTTTCTCTGAACCCATTGTCTCATCCTCCTTCCCTCTGACAGTTGTCCCTCTGCTCCCTGTAACACCATCTCTGTCTCTATTCCATTCCTCAGTTCAACTTGGTCATTACATTCCACATGTAAGTGAGATTATATGATATTTTTCTTTCTCTACCTATCTTATTTCACTTAGCATAGTAATCTCCGGGTCCATCCATGCCATACAAAAGATAATATTTCATTCTTTTCCACAGCCATGTAGTATTCTATTGTGTATATGTACCACCACTTTTTAATCCACTCATCCACTGATGAACACTTGGGCTGTTTTCAGATCTTGGTTATTGTAAAGAATGCTGCAATCAGTGTTTTGGGATTCTTAAGATATATTACTAAAAGCAGAATAGCTGGGTCAAAAGGCAATTCCATTTTTAATTTTTAAAATTTATTATTATTATTATTATTATTTTGGCAGAGACAGAATCAGAGAGAGGGACAGATAGGGACAGACAGACAGGAAGGGAGAGAGATGAGAAACATCAATTCTTCATTGCGGTTCCTTAGTTGTTCATTGATTGCTTTCTCATATATGCTTTGACCGGGGTGCTACAGCAGACCGAGTGACCCCTTGCTGGAGCCAGTGACCTTGGGCTCAAGCTGGTGAGCCTTGCTCAAACCTGATGAGCCTGCACTCGAGCTGGTGGTCTTGGGGTCTCGAACCTGGGTCCTCCACATTCCAGTCCGATGCTCTATCCACTGCGCAACCACCTGGTCAGGCCACTTTTAATTTTTTTTGAGGAAACACCATACTATTGTCCACAGTGGCTGCAAAAGTTTGCATTCCCACCAGCAGTGCAGAAGGGTTCCCTTTTTTCCACACCCTTACCAGCACTTACAGTGTGTTGATTTGTTAATGACAGTCATTCTGACTGGTGTGAGGTGACATCTCATTGTGATTTTAATTTGCATTTCCTTCATGATTAGTGATGTTGAACATTTTTTTCATATCTCTATTGGTCATTTGTATGTCCTTGTTGGAGAAGTGTCTATTCAGTTTCTTTGACCATTTTTTAATTGGATTGCTTACCTTCCAGGTGTTGAGTTTTAAAAGTTCTTTATAAATTTTGTGATTATCCCTTATCAGATAGACTGGTAAATATGTTCTCCCATTTTGTGGGTGGTGTTTTATTTTGTTCATGGTGTCTATTGCTGTAAAAAAGCTTTTTAGGTTGCTATAGTCCCATTTGTTTATCTTGTCCTTTACTTGACTAGCCTGTGGAGATAAATCAGCAAAAATACTGCTACAAAAAATATCGAAGAGTTTACTGCCTATGTTTTCTTCCTAGATGTTTATGGTCTCTTGACTTAAATTTAAGTGTTTTATCTACTTTATTTTTCTGAATGGTGTAAGTTGGTGATATATTTACATTTTTTGCATGTATCTGTCCAATTTTTTCAACACCACTTATTAAAGAGATAGACTTTACTCCATTGTATATTCATACTTCCTTTTTCAAATATAAATTGACCATAAAGGTGTGGGTTTATTTCTGGGTTCTCTGTTCTGTTCCATTAATCTATATGCCTTTTCTTATGTCAGTACCAAGCTGTTTTGATTACAATGACCTTCTGGTATATAACTTGATATCACAAAATATTATTCATTTTCAAGATTTCTGAGGCTATTCGTGTTCCTTTTTGGTTCCATATTAAGTTTTGGAATAATTGTTCTAGCTCCGTAAATTATGCCGTTGGTATTTTAATTGGAATTGCATTGAATCTATAGATTGATGTAGGTATTGGAGACATTTTAATGATGTTTATTCTTTCTATCCATGAACACAGTATATGCTTCCACTTGTTTGTATCTTACTTGATTTCTTTTTCAAATGTCTTATAATTTTCGAAGTACAAGTCTTTTTCCTCCTTGGTTAAATTTATTCCTAGGTACCTTATTATTTGTTGTTGTTGTTGCAGTAGTGAAGAATATTATTACCTTAATTTGTTTTTCTCAAAGTTTATTTTTGGCACATAAAAATGCCATTTATTTCTGCATATTAATTTTATATCCTGCCACCTTGCTGAATTCATTTATTAGGTCTAGTAGTTTTTTGACTGAGACTTGTGGGTTTTCTATGTACTGTATCATGTCATCAGCTAATAATGATAGTTTTACTTCTTCTTTACCAATTTGTATGCTTTTTATTTCTTCTTCTTATCTGATTGCTGAGGTCAAGACTTGTAGATCTCTGTTGAATAAGAGTGGTGAAAGAGGGCATCCCTGCTTTATTTCTGATCTTAAGGGGATTGCTTTTAAATTTTGTCCATTGAATATGATGTTGACTGTTGGTTTGTCATATACGGCTTTAATTATGTGGAGGTATGTTCTCTGTATTTCCACTTTGCTAAGAGTTTTTATCATAAATGGGTGTTAGATTTTATCAAATACTTTATCTGCATCTATTGATGCAATCATGTCATTTTTATACTTTCTTTAGTTTATGTGATGAATCACAATTATTGATTTGTGAATATTGTACCAGTCTTGCCTCTCTAAATAAATTTAATTTGATCATGATGTAGGATCTTTTTAATGTATTGCTGGATACAGTTTACTAATATTTTGTTGAGAATTTTAGCATCTATGTTTATCAGGGATATTGGCCTATACTTTTCTTTCTTTGTAGGGTCTTAACCTTCTTTTGGAACGAGGATTATGCTTGCCTCATAAAAAGAGCTTGGAAGTCTTCTTTTCTCTTAAATTTTGTGAAATAGCTTGAGAAGAATAGCTTTTAATTCTTTGATTGTTTGGTAAAACTTTTCTGGGAAGCCATCTGGTCCAGGACTTTTATTTCCTTTGATAACTGTTTCAATTTCATTTGTTGTAATGAATCTCTTTAGGTTTCGATACTTCCAGAATGAGTTTTGGAAGATTGTGTTTTTGTTGGAATTTATTCATTTCACCTAGGTTGTCCAATTTTTTGGCATATACATCTTTATAGTATTTTCTTATAATCCTTTGTATTATTGCAGTGTCAGTTGTTATTTCTCCAATTTAATTTCTACTTTTATTTATTTGGATCCTTTCTTTTTTCTTCATGAGTCTGGCTCAAGGTTTGTTAAACCATTCATTATTTAATAGCATGCTATTTAGTCTGCAAGTGTTTGAATGTGTTTCAGTTTTTGTATTGTAGTTGATATCTAGTTTCATGCCATTTGGTCAGAGAAGTTGCATGATATGATTGCAATCTTTTTAAATTTTTTGAGACCCCTTTTGTGCCCTAACATGTGGTCTATTCTAAATAATGTATCATGAGCACTTGAAAAAAAATGTATATTCTGCTGCTTTTGGGTGAAAGGTTCTGAAGATATCAATTAAATTCAGTCACTCTAGTTTGTCTTTTAAGGCCATTGTTTGGTTAATATTCTTTCTGAAGGATCTATCCATTGCTGTTAATGGAATACTAAAATCCCCTACTATTATAGTATTGTTATTGATCTCACCCTTTATGTCCATCAAAATTTGCTTTATATACTTATGTGCTCCTATAGTAGGAACATAAATATTTACAATGGTTATATTCATTTGTTGGATTACTCCCTTTATTATTATGTAATGATTTTCTTTATCCCTTACTATACCTTTTGTTTTAAAGGATATTTTGTCAGATATAAGTGTTGCTACCCCAACTTTTTTTATTTCCATTTGCATGAAATACTTTTTCTATACCTTAACTTTCAGTGTATCTTTTGTTCTGAGGTAGGTCTTTGGGAAACAGCATATGTTATGGGTCCTGTTTTATTACACATAAAGCTCTACTATGGCTTTTGATTAAAAATTTTAATTTATTTACATTTAAAGTTATTATCAATATGTACTTATTTATTGCCATTTTATTCTTTAAATCTACAGTCCTGTTTCTCTCAAATTCTTTTTTTCTTTGCCCTTTTTATAGCAGGCCCCTTAATATTTCTTGCAGTACAATCATCCCTCGATATATTGTGGTTCATTTTTCACGATCTCACTGTATTATGAATTTAAAAATTGTATATATCTAATTTTGTATCACAGATTTTCACTATATCAAAGGATTTTGTGGTCTTATAAGTATTTTTATATGTTTATTATTTTAATTATTTTTGCAGTAAAGGAAACATTCTCTAGCCTAAAAAATTGAAAACAATATAAAATATTAATTAAAACATATTAAAATAATATTAAATCAAAATAAAATAGTGCACAGAATATGGGTAGACACAGACTTGCAGGTATGGAAAACACAGCTATGGCTGCTTCCGCTTGAGCTAGTTTGCCCACATGAGATCATACATGGCACACTATTGGCTGATGGATGCAAGGCAACCAACCAGAGCACTGTGTTCTGTGTTTATAAATAATAAAATAAATATAAGTTTGCTACTTCACGAATTTTCACCTATCATAGGTGGTTCTGGAACCTAACCCCCACGATAGACAAGGAACCAATGCACTGGTAGTGTTGTAATAAATTCCTTGAGTCTTTTTTTTGTCTGGGAAGGTTTTTATTGCTTTTTCTAGTTTAAATGATAGCCTTGCTGAGTAAAGTAGTCTTGGTTGTAGGTCCTTGTTTTGTATCACTTTGAATATTCTTGCCAATCCCTTATGGACTCAGTGTTTCTGTTGAGAAGTTGGATGTCATCCTTATGAGGGCTCCTCTGTAGGCAATTAAGTGCTTTTCTCTTGCAGCTTTAAATATTCTTTATCTCTTTTTATTTGTGACAGAAAGAGTGACAGAGAGAGGGGCAGAAAGGGACAAACAGACAGAAAGGGAGAGAGATGAGAAGCATCAATTATTTTTTGCAGCACCTTAGTTGTTCATTGATGACTTTCTCATATGTGCCTTGATGGGGGTGGGGTACAGCAGACTAAGTGACCTCTTGCTCAAGCCAGCAACCTTGGGCTCAAGCTGGTGAGCCTTGCTCAAACCAGAAGAGCATGCACTCAAGCTAACAACCTCAGCGTTTCGATCTTGGATCCTCCACGTCCCAGTCTGATGCT